>NW_024097402.1:0-409062 GCF_016545835.1 Crotalus tigris | reverse complement strand
CCTAGGTCAGTCCAAGACCTGTCAGGAGGCTGTCCATTCCCTGAACCCCAGTCTGTGCTCGGGCTCGTGTGGGTTTCTGTACTTTCCCCAAACTCAGGTGTTCCCTGATTTGTGCTAGGGTTGTTGTAGTCGGGACTTGGTTCCTCGACTAACTCTGTGTATGTTTGACCCCATGTAGGATTTGGGGTAATGTCAGGCCAACCTTGGGAATTGTGTGCCAGTTCTCTTGCGGGGAATGATTTGTTGGGATGCCCCCGGGGATCCTCCGTTGCTGGAGTGCTGTGTGATGTGTGTGGAAAGTGAGTATGCCCCCGGGGTGACTCCCTGGCTGGAGTAGGCGTGGATGCCTGGTAGTTAGGTAAGCTCATGGAATTCCTGTTCGGAGCTCTCGCGGAACCCTGGGATGGGCCGTTTGTGGCTCCCTCAGTGGAGATGGGCAGCAGCTCGTGCCCTTCCCTTTTGCTCCAAAGGGTCCCCCTCCCCCCCTGGAAAAGACCCAGGAGTCTCAGCAGAAAAGTCTCGCCTAGAGCGAAGTTGGTCGATGTGCCGACGCAGGACACGACCGTTGTCCAGGGCAACCTCATAGGAGAGAGGACCTGTGATCCTGGACCCAGAAGCGGGGACCCATGTATGACCAGGCCCGTAATTGCGAGCCCAAACCGGGGCACCCACAAGTAGTCGTCTAGGTGCCCTAGGATGTGAGGTAGATGAAGGCAGTCTGTCCGGATGCAACCGGTCAAGTCTAGTAGTAAGTTGGCGCCCCCCACGAAGTTCAGCTGGACTTCTCCCTGTAGAAGTGGACAGTGTGGTGCGATAAGAAAGGAGAAAGTCAGCCAACCTGTGATGCCAGTCCCCGTAGGTGAGTCTCTTCAAGGCGTCCTTTGCGATGCGCACCATGCGTTCAGCCATACCGTTGGTGGACGGGTGAAAGGGCGCAGACGTGGCATGACGACTCAGGTTTGCCTGTAAGAAGCCTTTTCAGCTTTCTTTTGGGTTTCCTTTCCCGTCGGCTCAACACACAGCTGGCAATATGCCCATCTTGTTTCCACATGCCCGGCAGGTAGGGTCGGGCGGACGTGCAGTCGATTCTCTGTGTGCGACCTCCACAAGCCGATGCACGTGAGCAAAGCCGAAGGCTTCCCTTCTGGTTCTCTTCTTCGCGGAGTGTAGACGGTCGAACTTCCTCGTCCGGATCCTCCTCGGAGTTTCGTCGGACGTCTTTCCTGGTGCCGGAGACGCACCCTCTGCACTGTTTCTGATATCGGACGTCATGTTTTTGTGGCGCCCGCCTACTTTCTTCTTCTGCGGTGACTTCCCTGTAGAGGCTCTTGGAAGGATAATTCTTCCTTGGCAAAAAGTCTCTGTTGTAGCTCTCGATGCCTTAGCCCGCACACGAATCGGTCCCTCAGTCGTTCCTCGAGGTCCTTGAACGCGCAGGGCTTGGCGGCCTTCCGTAGCGCGGCGATGTATTCCTTGGCTGTTTCACCGGACCGTTGATCCCTCTGCTCGAAGGTGTGGCGCCATGAAATAACGGACACCTTGGGGTGGAAGTGCTCTTTCAGCAGCTTCTTCAGGTCTGCGTAGCTTACAGACTCTACTGGAACAGGTGCTACAAGATTTTCTGCGATTTCGAAGGCGTCTTGGCCGCAACCGCAAAGCAGGGTGGCGGCCTTCAAGCTATCTTCCCTCACTTGGTTTGCCTTGAAGTAGTTCTCCATTCTGGATACGTAGGACTCCACCGCTCTGGATTTGAGACGTCAATTCCGAAAGCCTTCCTATTTTCGCTCATCATTCGGATCTTCAAGAGGAGAAGGTCTATTCACCGAGCCTACCCCCGAATGCGCACCGTTATGGCGGGCAGCTGCCAGTCGACGCCGTTCCTCTTCCGCCGCTCAGGACCTCCTTGGTAAGCTTACACTTTTTTCCTTTGCCGGTAGTTCAAGGCAATCCCACCTTCGTCGCCAGTGTTGCGTCCTTGGCGGGAAACAGACACGAGAAGCAGCTGGGAGTTCTCAGTTTTTCTTTTATTCAGAGCGTTCAGCTTACGGAAAGTGGCTTCAGCCTCGCCCAAACGCCTCGCAGCCTCTTATATAGGCAACTCCCGGGTAAATGGGTTACTTTTCCCGCGCCAGCACCCGCGCATGCGCACGGCGCTGGCGACAGCCTGTCTGGTCCCGGGCAGCTTTGCACCTGCCCGGGACTGCCTGCAAACGCCCGAGCCGTTTGCAAAGGCTCGGGACATAACAGATACTTACTTTATAGTGAGGAAAAAACCTTCATATCTATTGCTGCAATGAGCTATGCACATTTTGGGAATGTGCACTCCTGTATAAGCAGACCATAATCAAGAGATCTGATTAAATATAATTAATTTCACTGGAGAAGAAAATGGCAACTAACTGCCTACTTCTTCCAAGTAAATCTAAAGGACTTTCTAGCCAGGACAATGATAACATCATAATGAAAGATGAATCCCAATGATGGGAGGAACCCAATCTGAAGAAGATCAAGGATAAGTAACATTGATGTACCCAAAGGCAAAGGAAAATTCAGCACTGCAATGATAAATCTAACTTTATGTGGAATATCAGTACTATGAACCAAACAAACATTATGTTATCCAAGATTAAGAACTGCCATTGGGAAATGGAAAATTGAAATGGACTAGAATGGGTCACTTCATATCAGAGGACATTAGATCTCCTGCAGAGAGGGAAAAAAACATAGAACATATGAAGAAGTCATCAATATTAACCAAAGTCAACTTCAATATTCAAATATAACACCAAATATAATAAAATTATCTTGATTTAAGCTCAAGCAAGCAAATCAATATTAGAATGAACCAAGCCTATGGTCAAACCACTGATGCAAATATGAATAATTCTGTGATGAGGTGCAGCACCTTATCAATATCACAGTTAAAAAAAGGACACCTTGATCATTATGTGTAACTGAAATGCTAAAATTAAAAGTAAAGTAAAAGTAAAATGCTATTTGCAATAATAGAAAAATGTAGTGCTGTTTTCAAACAAAGTAGGAGATGGACTAATAAAGTTCCACACAAGAAAATTAAATGATTGCCTTTTTCTGGAAACCTAAAAGATAATGGACAGTGCCAGAAACACATTTACCATTTATTCTGCAGGCAAAAATGGAGATTGATTTTTCCTTGTTTTGCTTTGCTTGTTTATTTAGGCAAGGAAAATAAATGAGAAAATGGGGTATATGTGATGGAAAAATGAGAATTAAGCAGACTTAAATGAAAATTGAGTTCTGAGTTTTGGAAGGCTGAACTTCATAGCTCAAATCACAGTCATTGGGTCATACAATATGTCATCCAAAAGCCCTGTTGATTTAAAAGGTTGAAGACGAGAGCTTCAACCCAAAGTCACTGCCAAGAGGGTTTAATAAAAAAGCAATTTCCAGGGCAGGAGTTTGATTTGAACTTAGGAGATTGCCTTATAGCAAGTCAGGCAATCAATTCATCTAATTCAGTATTGTCTAGTAGTGTTGTGCAAAGCATTTGAAAGATGTATTAGTGCAAATGAAGCACATCTCTTCAGTGTTAAAAAAAAAAGTCATGCCCTTTGCCATGTTTGCTCAGTTACTTCAAAAGCCATCCCTGATTGTCTGCAGCACCCCTGGAGCACAGATAACATTTCCTCTGGGATTCTCAACAAACTGAATTAGCAGAGACAGCTTTCTCTGAATCTTGGGCATGAATCTTGAGCATGAATCTTGGAAAAGATGTAGCTGCTTTAACCTTTCAATCAAAGGTACTTTGTTCCTGTTAGCATGCTTTGCAAAGTACTTCTCTCAGATGGTTCACATAGAGTTCTACTGTTTACATTTGGAATAAGGCAAATTTCTATGATAGTAGCTCTCCAAGAGTAGCTAGTGGACTTTTCTAAGGCTCACCCGTTGTCATTTTCACATTTGTGACTTACAGTATTATTCAGTCTTCGTTGTACTGCTGTAACAGTATTGAGGATAGGCTTTATGTTGTCTTAACACTGGTTGGGTGATATTACAAGTCACTACAAGTCATGGGGAAAAATGCTTTTGACTATTGAGTCATTAAAAATATACAAAAAGTCTTCTTAGAAGCGTTGCAAAAAGCAGAGGGATGGGAGAATGTCCCAAGACCATAGAAGTCTGTGTGATTCAGGATAATGTCAATCCTCACTTTATGAATGGCAAGGTAATTATCTGTGTTCATAAAAATTGGCCAGGTGCTGGAGGTATAAATTAGCATTTTGGTGCTTCAGATTTGTTTAAAATAAAGAAAGAACAGAACGTTAATTGAAGGAGTTTCAGTAAGGAAAGAACAATAGAAGAATAATAGGTTCATTCACCTCCCATCTTTCATAATTTTCTATTGGAAATCACAATTTGAAGTTGACTTTCTCTAATGCATCTTTTCCTTTCTCTTTTTTATGAGTGGATCATGGCCCTTTCCCTTAAGGTTGATAATCTGCCTCTTGGCTCATAAGGGAAAGTAGAACTTTCCTGCAAAAGAAGGAACTGATCTGATTTCCCTTTATCCTCCTCAGTAGTTTACATAGAGTTTAGTCTGATATGTTTTCACTTTTGTTGCTAGGCTTCTCAGTGAATCAACCTAGATATAACTCCTTTAACAAGCAGAGGAAATAATTTTCTAATGTAAGCACTCTATTCTTCATTTCTAGTCTATTTTCTCTGTCCATGTCTCATTTTTCCCCCAACAAAGTTTAGTGCCCTACATATGTCTACTACCAGATTGATTCCAATAATAGGAGGAGCAAGGGAGATTGACAGATCTAATGATCTATAGCACTGCATATTACATTGGAACAATTGGGTCTCAGGAAGTATCAAAACAATGTCTAATTTTTTTATTTTATTTTTTAAAATTTCTACAGTAATCATTTATATGTAAAGCTAGGCTTTTGAGTTGCACTAATAAACATAAAACTTTTTGTTTCTGTTTGAATTTGGTTTTAGACTTCTAGCCATCTTCAGTACTGTGAGTGAGGAAAGGTAGGACACAAAGTGTAAATAAATAAATGAAATAAATAAATGAATGATTTTCTTGCTTTATACTAAAAATAGGGTGGTTTTCTAAGAAGTGCATCTATCCCTAATGAAAATCAGAGAATATTAAAGTCTCTGTATGTTGTAATATGTTCATTTCCCCAGAATTTTTCACATCTGGATTTTGGATTGTTTCAGACTGCAGCACAGTTCTGCAACTTCCATACTTTCTGGATAAAAAGCACATAAGCAGTAACTTCATTAAAAAAAACCCAATATTTTTGCTTTTTGCTACTGACACCCCTATATAGCAAATTTAACAAAGTAACATTGTAAATTAGTTGTTCTGGCAAATATTTATTTAGATATGCACAGTGAAATCAAGTGTGGCCTGGAGGTGACCCACTTCTTCTAGATAATGTAAATTCCAAAAGCAGTTTCTTGTTTTCCTGGCCTGATTTGGTTTGGCTCATCCCCTCATCACATTTAAATTCAGAAAAAAAAAAGTTAAGTACCATTAAGTTGGCTCAGCTCTTAGTTGACTCCATGGACAAATCTGCATGAATGAACACTTACTATGTCCATGTATCCAATGCCATATTTTGTGTTTTTTTAAAAGTCATTTGTGTGTGTGTGTGTGTGTGTGTGTGTGTGTGTATACATGCAAAGAGAGACATCTTCCTTTTCCTTTCTTTACCTTGCCAAGCATATTAACTTTTCTTAGTCAATGTTCAGAGTCAATGAATTTTGGCTTGAAGAGCATTGCTTCAAGGGCTGACAAATTGGTTCTTACAGGAGTCTATGGATTATTTGCCAGTAATCATCTCCAGATCCATAATTTTTCACTTTTCTTTTTCTCACTCTATCTTAGTGTCCAGCTTTCAGAGCTGTATTCTTTAAATATTCCTTATTTTGTTGCTGACATTTCTTTACCCTTCTTCTTTTCTAAATTTGTCCCTCCCTTCCTACTTCAGATTAATCTTGTCTTTACTTCAGTAAAGTCATCTTTAACTATTCTTGAGTTCAAGAAAATAAAGATGTCTACCAGTTTCACTTCTCTGACAACTGCACACTTACTAAGATTGCTATTGCTATTTTCTTTTATTTCTTAACCTTCAATATTAACCAGGAATACTTATGATCCATTTTTTTTACTTTCATAAGAACATGATGGCTTGATAACATCAAATCTGATACAAAGTTGAACATCCAACAATTGAAATAAGCTGTGCTGGACAGGGTAGCATGGAGAGCATTTGCCTATAAAATGGCAAACAGCTGGACATGACTAAATGGTTAAAACAACAACAATTATTTTAAGTCTTCTTGACCTTTTTCAATGGCTAAATCTTTCCAGATTACAGCAACCTGTTATATAAACATGTCTGATCACTCCAAGTCCACTACAAGCAAAATCTTAGTTTCTGTTGAAAAGGCAGGAAGAAACACCCAACATTTGTATCCTGGGAACAGAAATATATAAAAGCTTTGCTTTTTTTTCCTTTGCAAAGGACAAAGCAGCTTGTCTACAATGGCCTAATTTGACCAAATTGTGTCTGATAGTCTTCTGCTGAGTAAGCCTATTCTTGAATAAGAGATTAAATGTCAGGAGAATCAAGATTTATTGGCCAGCTCTAGTGCGATGCATGACACTTTCAACTAATGAAATGATGTTATCTGCATATCCATAGTTAGTATTTTGACCTCCACTTTTGGTTTCAGTTGTCATCTTGAATCCCATCACTGTAATAAATATGTTTGCTGAGTAAACATGCATGCTTCTTTGCATTGTCTTAATTTTGAATCACTTCTTAAAATTTTTGTAGAGCTTTTTGTTAACTGCAAAAATTCCTTAGGTGAATAATTACTTGCTACATGTACTTTTATTAACCATAATATGTTTCACACTCTGGCATGATCTACACAAAGGTCTTGCTATGAATGAAGAAAGAATAAACACCTCCTTTATCCAATTATGCCATATTTTTCAAAAATCATATTATCCTCTAATATGTCTTGCCCATAGAGTATATAGTGTGTGTCAGTGCTTATTTTCCCCTAATAGATATTATTTGTGTCATGTCCAACAATTCTGAATGAATGAATGAATGAATGAATGAATGAATGAATGAATAAATAAATATCAGCATTCCAGTATATTCATTCTGGTTGGATATAGATTTGAGAAGTGGATTGCATAAGTTCCTGCAACAATTTATAGGTTGTACTAAACACTACTCAATGTTACAATAGTTACCAACTATAAATATATTGCAAATATATTACAAGTCAAAGATTGAAAATAAACATATTTTTATAATGTGGTAGAGTTTAAATAATACAATAATCATGTTGTTTTGTTTGTCATTGTTTTTCATCTCTCAGATGTTTTCTGATGATGAGTACAATATGTATAGCTGTCAGCCTAATGGATCATATCTGTTTGCTTTGCTTTTCTCTCTCTCTTTTTCTTCTTCTTCTTTACTTAACATCAATATGGAGAAAACAGAAGTATTATAGAGTCGATGCCAAAGGGAATGAAGCATTTAATATTCACTCAGGCATCTTGCTCTGAGGACAACTTACAAGCTCATAACTATTTTATCAGGTTCCATTTTATGACTTCTTTGGGTGTCATTTAGCACTTTTCCTAGCTTTATGGTTGGGAGAGAGAGGGATTATAAGCAACAGTAGCAAGAAAGCCAACAGAAGTCTTTGATTTGATTCCAAAAATTTTCTCCACAACATTCTTAATGTAAGCAACTGGCTATTGAGTACATCTCATTTAGCAGTTTAGGTAGACTAGCCTAACCTATATCTAAATAAATATCTTAACTCTCATCACAGCCAATATTTTATGACCTAGCTGCCTAGTTTTCATTGACAACAGAATGAAGAAGTTATGATTAGAGTGCAATGAAAATAAAGATTGGAAGTAATTCATTATGTTTAATCACTTGGAAACTAAGCCGTTTACAATCTATACTAAAGCCTCATTATGTCTTTGTGTATTGATATTATGCACATACAATGAAGTGAAATGGAGATCAATATTCACACAAATGGGGAAAGGTAATAAAAATTACTGAAATAGAAAAAGTTATTCTGTCCCTGCTGAAATAAATCTCTAGAACGTGCCTTTTACTGCAAGGTTAGCAATTTTGGATGTAACCATAGACGGCTTTATAAGTCCTTTGCAGGGATGTTACTAGCAATGATTAAACATGTATTTGATTAGGATATGAATAAATGTAAGATCACAATGGTTCATTGAAAGCTGAGTAGCTAAGAAGAAATAGCATATTTATCAAAGCAGAAGGTCAATGGATTAATAAGGTTTTATTTAAGCATTCAGTATTTATAGATATTGAACACAAGAAGAGCTCACCAGAAACTTCACCTGCATTTGGTATGTCTGCCTGTTTGTCTGTTTGAGGAATCCCAATGCAGGTGCAGGCTAAGGAGGTGATGTGGTCAGTATCTATACCATCAACATAGAAAGCTACCCCACAGATACTGAACAAACAATTAAGCTGTGATTCATCCAATATGACACTCTCAAAATGTGTCATATTTGAACCTTACAAAGATCTTACAGGATGTGAGAAATCATACAGAATACAAATAATAGATTTGGAAGGGACTTTGGAGGTCTTCTAGTCCAACCCCATGCTCAAGCAGGAGACACTATACCATTTCAGACAAGTGGCTATCCAGTCTCTTCTTAAAAGTGATGAACACCCACAGCTTCTGAAGGCAAGCCATTCCACTGGTTAATTGTTCTCATTGCTAGTGATTAGTAAGTATTCATTGTTCTAACTCATCCTAAAAGGCTGTTTGAAATTTTAGTAAATTGTGTTTTGTCACTGGCAAGGACAACACTTTCTTAATGTGTGAACTTTAACTCTCAACATTTCCCAACCAACTGTGGCCATTACTGAGAATTTGAGGAAGCTGCCTGGATAAGCTATGGTTGCTTGACAGCTCTTTCTAGAAGGAGAAGATTCCTGATTTATTGAGGTACCCACTAAATGCTTTGAAATTCCAAGTGAGAGCCTGAAGCCCAAAGTTGTGTATTTATCCCTAAAGAAAGGTCCCTCAATTGGGCACAAGAGTAAATGTAAATAAATCCAGCTGAGCAAATAAATGTGTTAAAAAAAAGTATCAGGGAAATATGTAAGCCTTTTTAAAGATATTGACTGTCAAAGATATTTGCCATGAACCAGGTGTAGCTAAAGTATCCTGTATATTATACACATTAACAACATTTTTCTGTCTTTCACAATAAATTACACAGATCTCTTGAGCTTCTTGTCTTCATAAAGGCATGGAATATCAACAGGATGACAACAGGCTAGATAGCTGTGAAAGAGCTAATGCCTGAAAGCTTGCTATGGTGATTTACAATAATAATAATAAAAAAAAAAACTATGGGGTACATGGTGGAAGATTCTTTGTTTCTTGCAAGAAAACCACCTGGCATTTGGGAGAAAAAGATGGAAATATCAAGATACGAGAGCAATTCGGAAAAAAAACCTCCATTTGGCTATCAATGACAGACATTCAAGATACAGAACTTTTATTATACACATTAGAAAACTACAACATTACATTACTTTTGACATAATAACCATTCAAATTGAGACATTTGTCATAATGTCTTAAAAGGTTTAAAATTCCTTAGTAGTACTTGCTCAGTGCCAAATCTGGGCTATAGTGGGGGGGAGGATGATCAAAAACATCCCAACGGAACTGCTTCAAAAATTATTGGATGCATCTAGTCATGTGGGCAAGCATTATCATGAACCAACACCACACCGGAAGTGGTGCCATAGAAAATGTGAAGATGCCAAAGGAGTACTGCTAGTGAAGTTCATGGAGCATGGTTTGACCATCAATTCAGAAATCTACCATGAAACATTATGAAAACTCAGACAAGCCATCCATAACAAGCGTCGGGGCATGCTGACTTTTGAAGCAGTTCCATTGAGATGTTTTTGATCACCCCCCCCCCCCCATAGCCCAGATTTGGCACCGAGCGACTACTACTAAGGAATTTCAAACCTTGTAAGACGTTCTGACAAGTGCCTCAATTTGAATGGCAATTATGTTGAAAATGTAGTTTTCTAATGTGTATAATAAAAGTTCTGTATCTGCGAGAGTCTGTCCTTGGAGGTTTACTTCCGAATTGCCTTCGTAATTATTGTAAAATGCTTCAGCTAAGTCTTTGTTGGTACTTACAGTCCTCTCACCAGCTTTCTAGCAAGCAGTCCTCTGTGGTTCAGACAGCACAGCTCTATACTAAATCCAAGATTAGTAATTTGGGAATGGCTGGGTCAAAGCATGTCACCATTTTATAAGCAGCAAAACAAGAAAGCAAGCATAAAAGAAAAAGAAAAAGAAAGAACTTATGATAAATAACCAGTATTTCTCAACATATATCTTCTAACAAGAATCAAGGGAGATTCACATAAATCAGTTTTGAGGATTATTTTTGGCATCAAAGGAAATGAGATATAGGTAGTTTCATTTGTAACCTTTGCCAAAAATACCCTTGATATGGGGTGGAAAGTAAATCTCAATAAATAGACTTTGGGTGGATTTAGACAATTGGGAATGTACAATAGCTGCTTCAAAAACCTGTGTTTTCAGACCATGAAATTAAGCCTAGAATTGAATGCAGCTACTCAGGTATCAAGGGGAAAAAAGAGAGAGAGGTAAACCATATAGTTGAAGATAGAGGAATGGTATCTAACATAGCATATTTAAAAAAACTGGGGCTGAATTAGCTTGTGCACTGTGAAGAACACTATATATGTTGTATTTGAACTGTTAAACTGAAAAGATCAAAATTAAACTTGACAAGTGTTGCATTTCAGTTAAGATTGAGTTGTGATTCTTAAGAACAACTTTTGACCACAACTACTCCCCAAATTTTTGTTTTGACCACAACTACTCCCAAAACAGTTGTTAAATGAGTTTTGCCCAATTTTATGACCTTTCTTTTCACAGTTGTTAAGTGAAAACACTGCAGTTGTTATGTTAGTAACGCAATTGTTAAGTGAATCTGGCTTCCCCATTGACTTTGCTTGTCAGAAGGTCACAAAATGTGATCATGTGACCCCAGGACACTGCAACCATCAGAAATACGAGCCAAGCATCTGAATTTTTATCATGTGGTCATGGGGATACCCCTATGGTTATAAGTTTGAAAAATGGCCATAATTCACTTTTTTTCAGTGCCATTTTAACTTTGAATAGATGCTAAATGAAAGTTTGTAAGTGGACTACCCGTAGATAAGAAATATTTTTTTTTAAAAATAAAAAGTTTGAAATCCTTTTAAGATTGAAAGATCTCATGAGATTTTGGTATTTCATCTTATGATCTTAAAGAATTTGGGGTCTAAATTCCAAAAGATGACATTTGGAGATGACAGTTTATATGTCTTACTTTGATCCATTAGTACCCAAAAGATACACCTGGAGGTAATTTACTATAACTCATGCTTACTGTAGTCTTTGGGAGGGTGTAAAGTCCATATCTAACAACATGGGCAAAATATTTTCAGTATGGAACACAAAGCAGACCTGTAAAATATCATTCATAGTCAGAATAGCACTTCAACAATTTATAATTTTCCAAATTCAAAATACAGTACTTTCAATCCATCTGAACCATCAAGGTAATGTTAAAATCATTTAGATAAATGGAAATTTAGGTTAGAGGGAGATGGTTGCGTAGAGGTACAAACTGATCCTATTGTGAAATGTTAAGTTTGATTAGGTATCGCCATGGTGTATTACACATTCTCAATAGACTGCTTTATTTGCTAATCATCAATTTTAGTGACTTGTGCTTTAACCATTGAAAAATGTTTTATCTTTTCAATGCCATATTTGAATCTTGATTTTTCTCTCCCAATTTGTCATAAACAGTGTAAGATCTATGGCATGAAAGCCTAGAAATACAAAGAAAATATTCCTTGCAAATGCTGGCACTTTAATCAGCACATCCATATGATCTGTAAGAATGACATAATAGGGTGAAATAAAATTCTAATCAATAAATTCTCTGTCCTAGATGTCAATAATGACATCTGTACAGTGACATCTGCAATTCCCTGCATT
This sequence comes from Crotalus tigris, assembly GCF_016545835.1. Taxonomy (NCBI): domain Eukaryota; kingdom Metazoa; phylum Chordata; class Lepidosauria; order Squamata; family Viperidae; genus Crotalus; species Crotalus tigris. Next base: position 396,918 of record NW_024097402.1, on the reverse strand, counting down.
AAATAATTCTTTTTTTAAGTACATTTATTTTGTTTTATCATAAAAGGTAAAATACAAAACAGAAAAACAAACAAAACAAAACAAAAACATGTTAACAGCATTAACAACAACAAAAAAATGGTGTACAAAAAAGAAAAAAAGATGATCCCGATACCAAATGAATTTAATATTTAACATATGCTGTAGAATATAGGGATTCCTTTTATTTAATTTATTGTTAATGTTAATGTCTTGATTTTAATGCTTGATGTTCTAACTTTGTAACTTTTGTCTATATTGTTTTAGGATACTGCAGGCCACCCAGAGTCCTTGATGGTGACATGGACAGTTTATAAATTTAATAAATAAACAAACAAACATACAAACCACTTCATGAATGAAATCTGACTTAAACATTGCAGTATGTTCAAACTAAAATCAGCGTAGTACAAACAGAATAGCTGCAAAACTCATCATCTTTGAGCACTTACCAAGGCTTGATTAACTAACTGGAAATACATACCATTAATATTTAACACCTGATAAATTTCCAAAAGTGTACAAGGGTGTATCAAACATATATACTGGAAATGCAATCAATCCGAAAGTACGTTTTAATCACCTTTGGTGAACATGTAAGAAAGCTAATTGATATTAAAAACAGATATGTATTCTAATTCAGAGAATTCTTAAAACAAATGTACAATTGAAACTAGAGGTTTTTCTTTTAATTTGAATGGATAAATGGGCCATTGCCTCGAAGGCGTGAGGGTCTGGATGGGGGTTAACAGACTCAGGCTCAATCCTGACAAGAACGAGTGGCTTTGGATGTTGCCTCCCAAGGATCATGTCGACTGTCCAGTGTTGACTCTTGCGGGGGAAAATATACCCCCTTCGTAGCGGGTTCGCAACTTGGGTGTCCTCCTTGATCCACAGCTGAATTTGGAACATCAATTGATGGCTGTGGCTGGGAGGACCTTTGCACAAGTTTGCCTGTTGCACCAGTTGCGACCCTACCTGGACCGGGAGGCTCTCCTTACAGTCACTCACGCCCTTGTCACCTCACGTTTGGACTACTGCAACGCGCTCTACATGGGGCTACCCTTGAAAAGTATTCGGAGACTACAGTTGGTCCAGAATGCAGCCACGCGAGTGATAGTGGGTGCTCCTCGATACACCCACGTTACACCTATCCTCCGTGAGCTGCACTGGTTGCCTATTGGTCTCCGGGTCCAATTCAAGGTGTTGGTCATTACCTTTAAAGCCCTATATGGCTCAGGGCCAGGCTATTTGCGAGACCGCCTACTACCTCATAGTTCCCTACGTCCGGTTAGATCCCACAGGCTGGGCCTCCTTCAGGCCCCGTCGGCCAAGCAGTGCCATTTGGCGGGGCCGCGGAGGAGGGCCTTCTCTATGATGGCGCCCACGCTTTGGAATCAGCTCCCCCCGGAGATTAGGACCGTTCCCACCCTGTTGGTCTTCCGCAAGCTACTTAAGACCTGGCTTTTCCGGCAGGCCTGGGGTTTATAAAACCTTACCCCTGGATGATTGTTTTTCTATTGTTGTTTTGTTATATTTTATGTGTTTTTTATTGTTAGCCGCCCAGAGTCTTTTGGGAGTGGGACGGCTTATAAATTTTAAAAATAAAATAATAAAATAAATAAATAACTTGGGAAAAAACCGACAGGACTCTGTTTTTATGTATAATAACTGCAGCAATTTGTATGCATAGAGATGAAAGTAACTATTCCCATAATGGAAGAATAGATGGTAAAACTAATGGAGTTAGTTGAGATGAGAATGCAAAACTGACAGAAAATCTTTTCTAGTTTTATTTCTACCTGGAAGCCACTTTTGGACTTTTTGCTAGAAACTCAAAGGAATAAAACTTTAATTTGGAGATCTGACAATCAGATCAGACCCCAATGAAACAATTATAATTGTAGAAATACTGTATACTATGATAAATTATAGAGCAAGAGATCAATGTATGTTATATTTGCAACTGAATCAAAAGATGGATGTTACTCCTTTTTCATTTTTTTCTTTTCCTCCTTTTTTCACCCCTTCTTCCCTGACTTTTCACTTTTTTGTTGTTTTTATGTATTTTTCTTTTTGTTGAAATTTAATAAAATTTGAAAAAAACCCTGAACTGTTTTCCTCTTTTTGTCTTTATGTATAGAACCATGTGTTTTCAAATAATAAACAACTATATGTTCATTTCTGTCATTCCATGTGTGTGTGTGTATGTGTGTGTGTGTGTGTGTATTTATCTCAACAAATCTAAAGCAAATATCTTGCTAAAATTATTTAATAATGGAGATATCATTATAATTAGGAATTTCTTAGCATTTTTCCAATTATGTTTCCAGAATCAAACTTCAAACTTGATAGCATAATAAACTTCAACAGGTCTTGTGCTTATTTTTTTTCCCCAATTGCCAGTAGATGTCACTCATGCTTAGAGACAATCAAAGTGATTGTGTAGGATGGTAATTATCTGTTCTAGTTATGGGCAGATTCTCTGCTTATGAAGAATTTAGCCTTGACCTCTTCTCACCTTACCTCCCACTTTACTTGTTCTAATGACAACAGGGCTAGTAAATTAAGCATGTCAGCTACTTTGCCTCCATTGTGCTTCATGGATCATTTGACACTGCTGTTTTCATGCCTCATTCATGCTCAAATTAGTCCTTCTTTGATGTTTTCCCAGGTAAACTATGTGGCCTCTCTGATGTTTCACCAGCCAAAGCAGGCCACACTTGGAATACTGCATCCAGTTTTGGTCACTGTGATGTAAAAATGTACTCTAGATGTTGATGTACTCTAGAAAGAGTACAGAAAAGAGCAACAAAAATGATTAGGGGACTGGAGGCTAAAACATATAAGGAACAGTTGCTGGAATTGGGTATGTCTAGTTTAATGGAGAGAAGGATGAGGGGGGACATGATAGCAGTGTTCCAATATCTCAGGGGCTGCCACAAAGAAGAGGGGTCAAGCTATTCTCCAAAGCACCTGAAGGCAGGACAAGAAGCAATGGATGGAAACGAATCAAGGAGAGAAGCAACCTAGAACTAAGAAGAAATTTCCTGACAGTTAGAACAAATAATCACTGGAATGACTTGCCTCCAGAAGCAGTGAATGCTCCAACACTGGAAGTTTTTAAGAAGAGACTGGACAGCCATTCGTCCGAAATGGTGTAGGGTTTCCTGCCTGAGCAGGGGTTGGACTCGATGACCTCCAAGGTCCTTTCCAACTTTATTATTATTATTATTATTATTATTATTATCGATCATCGCACAGTCAGCCAGATGTTCAGACTGGATTTGGCATTTTGTCTACCTATCGAGTCCTTACCCAGGACCTGGGATAGGCAGATGTGGATGTTTGATGGTATTACAGATATCGTCGCAGGATGGAAGCAGTTCCTAATAAGGCCGCCTTTTGCAATTGACTAATAGCGAATTTGTCAATGCCAATGGTGTTCAAGTGGTGCTCCAGTTGTTTTGGGATTGCACCCAAGGAGCCTATGACTATTGGTACTACCCTTGCTTGCTTTTGCCACAGTCTTTCTATTTCTATTTGTAGGTCTTTGTATTTTGTTATCTTCTCCAGTTCTTTCTCTTCTATTCTGCTATCTCCAGGCACTGCCACGTCCACTATCCAGACTTTTTTGTCTTTCTTATCGACAATTGTTAAGTCTGGGGTGTTATGTTGCAGGTGCTTGTCTGTTTGAATTCTGAAGTCCCAGAGCAGTTTAATTTTATCATTTTCTATGACTTTCTCTATTTTATGATTCCACCAGTTTTTGCTTACAGGCAAATGATATTTTTTGCAGATCTTCCAATGCACCATTGTTGCTACTTTGTCATGCCGCTGCTTGTAATCAGTTTGTGCAATCTTCTTGCAACAGCTTACCAAGTGGTCCACTGTTTCTTCAGCTTCTTTGCATAGGCGGCACTTACTGTCTGTTGCTGTCTTCTCAATTTTGACTTTGTATGCATTTGTTCTTAAGGCTTGGTCTTGTGCAGCCAGAATTAGTCCCTCGGTCTCTTTCTTCAATTTTCCTGTTCTTAGCCATTGCCAGGTTTTATTATTATCTGCTTTCCCAGCTATTTTTTTCATGTATTGGCCATGTAGTGCTTTGTCTTCCCATGCCTCTATTCTGTTCTTCATTTGGTCTTTCTTGTAGGCCAGTTTGGTCTCTCCAGTAGTTAGTAAGCCTTCCTGATATACTAATTTCAGTGCATCTTCATCATTGTTCTTCAGATATTCTTCCAAAGCCATTTTTTCTTCTTCAACCATCTGATGTACTTGTAGCATTCCACGCCCACCTATTTGCCTTGGTAGATAAAGTCTATCAATGTCACTGCGTGGATGAAGGGCATGATTCATTGTCATTATTTTTCTGGTCTGCCTATCCATTGCTTTTAGTTCTGCTTGAGTCCAGTCCACTATTCCAGCTGTGTACCTAATGACTGGGATTGCCCAGGTGTTGATTGCCTTTATGGTATTTCCTCCATTGAGTTTGGATTTTAAGATCTTCTTCACTCTCTTGATGTATTCACCTCTAATCTTTTTCTTGACTTCAGTGTGCTTGATGTTGTCAGCTTGAAGGATACCCAAGTATTTGTAGTACTCTTCCTCATCCAGACTCTTAATGTTATTTTCGTGGGGCATCTTGATTCCTTCAGTTTTCATTATTTTTCCTTGTTTGATAGTAAGTGTGGCACATTTGTCCAAGCCAAACTCCATTACAATATCTTGGCTATATATACGGACAGTGTTGAGCAGCGATTCTATTTCAGATGATGTTTTTCCATACAGCTTCAGATCATCCATATAAAGGAGGTGGGATAGTCTGGCAGATGTTTTTGATGTTTGATAGCCATGTCCTGAGTTATTCAGTATTGTTGACAGAGGAAACAGTGCAATAACAAATAGTAATGGTGATAATGAATCTCCTTGAAATATTCCTCTCTTGATATTAACCTCTCCCAGCCTCTCACCATTGATCTGCAACTGTGTCTTCCATTGTGCCATCGATCTTTGCACAAATTTTCTGATGTTTCTACTGACTCCTGTTATTTCTAGGCACTTTATTATCCAATCATGTGGCAGAGAGTCAAATGCCTTTTTGTAGTCAATCCATGCCACATTCAGGTTGGTCTTCCTTCTCTTGCAGTTTTCCAAGATCATTTTGTCTATTAGGAGTTGATCTTTTGTTCCTCTGCTATTGGGGCGGTTTCCTTTCTGCTCAGGTGGAAAGAGATTGTTTTCAACTAGATGCAGGCACTACACCAGCTACTACACCAGTTAGTAATTTGAAAGTTGTTGGTAAGCAGGTAATTGGCCTGTAGTTACCTGGTGTTGCCCCTTTTGCTGGATTTTTCATTATTAGGTAGGTTTTCCCAGTTGTTAGCCACTTTTCAATTTCTCCTCCTTGTAGTATATTGTTGAACTGTTTGGCAATGAGTGGGTGTATAACAGTTAGATGTTTCAACCAAAACCCATGCAGTTCATCTTCACCTGGTGCTGACCAATTTTTGATTTTCTTTGCTCTTTTTTCTACCATTTTTGTTGTTATTACTAGTTCTTTCATTTCAACTTCTGTTTTATTTGCATCCACCTCTTTTAACCAAGCCGCATCCTTGTTGTATTTCTTTGGGTTATCCCATATCTGCTTCCAGAACTGCACTGTTTCTTCCTTGTCAGGTACTGACTGATTCCTTGCAGTTTCTCCATTGATGGATTGGTAGAAACGTTTCTGATTGGATTGAAATTGGAGGTTCTGCCTATAGTTTGCAATTCGAGCTTCATATCTACTGATTTTCCTGGCTATAGCTGTTATTTGTTGCTTTATTATTTCCAGTGCTTCCTTGATCTTCCTTGTTTCTAAGTGGTATTTCTTGATTAGGTATTCTTTGGTCTTCTTGTTCTTCAGCTTCTTTTCTTTCATCTGTTCTAGCTTGCTTGCATGTGATCTTAACTTGCTGATCTTATTTTCTAGTCTAACCTTCCATTTTTCTGGTGCACTGTTTGTTTGTTTTTCTTCTTTGTTGATTTTGCACCCAGGTATTCTGTTATAACTGCAGCTGTGCTGTACATTAGTTGGTTTGTTTCTTGCAATGAATTGGTGCTTATACTTGATATTGCAATATTTGCATCTTTTAATGCTTGTGCTAGCTGTTTCTTTGGAACAAGCTTCAATGCAGGTAGCCTTATTCTGTTGTTTTTGTGCTGTTCTAGATGCTCAGTTATTCTTTGTTTCAATTCTTTTATTTCTTTAGTTAGAGGGTTTTGTTCTTCCTGAGGTAGAGGTGCCTGGTTTCCAAATGAGAACAGTTGTATATCTCTGCTGGATTCCTTCACTGCCAACTCCCCCTGGTTTGCCTCTACATTCTGAATTACTTCTGGTAAGGCTTTGATTTCTTTGCCCTGGGTAAACCTTTGCAGTTCGTCCAATTCTGTTTCTGTGAATACTTTATTTCGTGTTATAAATCGGCGTTGATCTGCTAGTCTCTGTTCTGTTATTTCTGATTCTGGATGTTGTTCTTTCCAGAACTGGTGCATTCGTTTTAGATATCCTCTTCTTGTTGGACTTGATCTGTAGTAACAGATCATTATTTCTTTGTTTTCCATCACTGTGTATCTGCGACGGGTAAACACCTTTTCTTCCAGTAGTTCTGCAGCTGCTGGCCCTGGTTGCTCAGCCAACAGTCCTGAGTCCTGTAACCCATTTTTCACCAGATATCCAGGAACTCCAATATCTAGCGCGGACCTTGTTAACCCGGGCGACGTCCGAGCCGGTATGGCATTCTGAAATTTACGTCTCACCATATTTTTTATGGGAGAGACACTCTTTGTCTGACTCCTCTGATGAGACCTGTCCAGTATGGTTGAACCTCTGGCATAGCTCTCATCTTCCTCAGAGTACACAAGCCCCACAACCACGTCAAGGTAGTGCCTCACTGGGGGATTATTATTATTATTATTATTATTATTATTATTATTATTATTATTATTATTATTATTATTATTATTATTATGGATCATCGCACAATCAGCCAGATGTTCAGACTGGATTTGGCATTTTGTCTACCTATCGAGTCCTTACCCAGGACCTGAGATAGGCAGATGTGGAAGTTTGATGGTATTACAGATATCGTCGCAGGATGGAAGCAGCTCCTAGTAAGGCCATCTTTTGAAATTGACTAATAGCGAATTTATCAATGCCAATAGTGTTCAAGTGGTGCTCCAGTTGTTTTGGGATTGCACCCAAGGTGCCTATGACTATTGATACTACCCTTGCTTGCTTTTCCCACAGTCTTTCTATTTCTATTTGTAGGTCTTTGTATTTTGTAATCTTTTCCAGTTCTTTCTCGTCTATTCTGCTGTCTCCAGGCACTGCCTCATCCACTATCCAGACTTTTTTGTCTTTCCTATCGACAATTGTTAAGTCCGGGGTGTTATGTTGCAGGTGCTTGTCTGTTTGAATTCTGAAGTCCCAGAGCAGTTTGATTTTATCATTTTCTATGACTTTCTCTATTTTATGATCCCACCAGTTTTTGCTTACAGGCAAATGATATTTCTTGCAGATATTCCAATGCACCACTGTTGCAACTTTGTCATGCTGCTGCTTGTAGTCAGTCTGTGCAATCTTCTTGCAGCAGCTTACCAGGTGGTCCACTGTTTCTTCAGCTTCTTCGCATAGGCGGCACTTACTGTCTGTTGCTGTCTTCTCAATTTTGACTTTATATGCATTTGTCCTTAAGGCTTGGTCTTGTGCAGCCAGAATTAGTCCCTTGGTCTCTTTCTTCAATTTTCCTGCTCTTAGCCATTGCGAGGTCTTGTTATTATCTGCTTTCCCAGCTATTTTTTTAATGTATTGGCCATGTAGTGCTTTGTCTTCCCATGCCTCTATTCTGTTCTTCATTTGGTCTTTCTTGTAGGCCAGTTTGGTCTCTCCAGTAGTCAGTAAGCCTTCCTGATATACTAATTTCAGTGCATCTTCATCATTGTTCTTCAGATATTCTTCCAAAGCCATTTTTTCTTCTTCAACTATATGATGTACATGCAGCATTCCACATCCACCTATTTCCCTTGGTAGATAAAGTCTGTCAATTTAACTGTGTGGATGAAGGGCATGATTCATTATTTTTCTGGTCTTCCTATCCATTGCTTTTAATTCTGCTTGAGTCCAGTCCACTATTCCAGCTGTGTACCTAATGACTGGAATTGCTTCATGGTATTTCCTCCATTGAGTTTGGACTTTAAGATCTTCTTCACTCTCTTGATGTATTCATCTCTAATCTTTTTCTTGACTTCAGTGTGTTTGGTTTGATGTTGTCAGCTTGAAAGATACCAAAGTATTTGTAGTAATCTTCCTCATCCAGACTCTTAAGTTATTTTCATGAGGCATCTTGATTCCTTCAGTTTTCACTATATTTCCTTGTTTGATAGTAAGTGTGGCACATTTGTCCAAGCCAAACTCCATTGTAATATCTTGGCTATATATATGGACAGTGTTGAGCAGCAATTCTATTTCAGATGATGTTTTTCCATACAGCTTCAGATCATCCATGTAAAGGAGGTGGAATAGTCTGACACATGTTTTTGATGTTTGATAGCCATGTCCTGAGTTATTCAGTATTGTTGACAGAGGAAACAGTGCAATAACAAATAGTAATGGTGATAATGAATCTCCTTGAAATATTCCTCTCTTGATATTAACCTCTCCCAGCCTCTCACCATTGATCTGCAACTGTGTCTTCCATTGTGCCATCGATCTTTGCACAAATTTTCTGATGTTTCTACTGACTCCTGTTATTTCTAGGCACTTGGTTATCCAGTCATGTGGCAGAGAGTCAAATGCCTTTTTGTAGTCAATCCATGCCACATTCAGGTTGGTCTTCCTTTTCTTGCAGTTTTCCAAGATCATTTTGTCTATTAGGAGTTGATCTTTTGTTCCTCTGCTATTGGGGCAGTTTCCTTTCTGCTCAGGTGGAAAGAGATTGTTTTCAACTAGATTTATTATTAATATTAATATTATCTTGGATGGTTGAAGTGAGGTAATGTAACAAATTATGAGGAAGCCAACAAAGAGTCAGTTGAATGGGGATCCTTGATGCTCCCTGAGCTTGGTTGTTTTCTTACAGACGTTTCATTACCTATAACAACTAGGTAACTTGGATTAGCACTGATGATGTTACCTAATTTGGGTAATGAAACAACCAAGTTCAGAGAGCGCCAAGGATGCCTCATTTCAGCCCTAAGCTACAAATAGTCTCCTTTGTCAGTCAGTTGAATGCCTATCTCCAAAAAGGCAAATCAGTCCAGCTGTTGAGGGAGGTGGAAAAAAGCAGAGAATATGCCAAGCCACCATAAAGCCAAGACATTTTAAAGATTTGATATTACCTCAGACTAACATGAAAAGAAACCTCCCTAAAACCTAATTTGGCTTTCCTTGGTCTTGCCAGCTACATGGGGGATTTACAAGCCCCAACACAGGTTGTGTCCACTTTGCACAATCTTAACAACAGACATATGGATTTGGAAAGCATCTTTTGACTGTGGAGCTCTTTCTTGTCATGTAGAATTTCCGTGGGTGGGAACAAATATCATAAAATGACATGAAGAAATGTTACAGGCCAGAAATCAATTACTTTTACAAGGTTACAGGCTGCTCCAATTCCAACCAAAAATTAAATTTCTCCAATTTAAACAAAATTTAAAAAATACAATAAACAAGTCACATGCATAAATGAACAGATTTTTCTATCCTCCCAAAAATAGCAGCACGTTTGCAATCTCTTTATGCATTAAATACTTGAGCAGAGATTACTGTTATTGATATTATTTAGTAGTAGAAAAATATGGTTTTAAAAAATTCCTTCCTTCCTTCCTTCCTTCCTTCCTTCCTTCCTTCCTTCCTTCCTTCCTTCCTTCCTACCTACCTACCTACCTACCAATATAGGGGTCCCCTTGTTTAATTTCATCTTCCTCTTTTGAGAGGAAGCATATTGAATCTTACATCAAGCTAGGCTGGGCACAACTGATTCGTAGTCATTCATTCATTCATTTGTTCATTCCTTCAGGTAGACAAATTTGTGAGTTTCATTTTATCCCATTAACATATATGTTCTTTTAATTGTCAAGTTCTTCCTATCTCTTTTATTACACTTTTTTAATTAATTTGGGTATGTTCTCATTAAGAAAACCTTATCTCACCTCACTTCTTCAAAAAAGCACAGTCTAACAAAATAAAATTCTTAACCTGCTGCACTGTCCAAAATCAATAGGCTTAACTCTATATCTGATAGAGAGATTCATATTGTGTGTCGTGTAGTTATTTAAAAATGAGGAGCCTGCTAGAAAGCAAGGAACAGTAACTTTGCTGAATGAGTAAGAATTCAAATGAAGTCTCTGAAAAGCTTTAAGTCTGGATGGACATGCTGGATGGACAAATCTGCCACTGCCAATTTGCAATTAGTGACAGATGTACAAAAGAGGAAATGAAGCAGGGAATTAAGACAGACAACTGAGTTTTGGAAAAATAAATCTATCATATACTTTCAATACTGGTTAGAATTTAGTCCTTAATTGTCTTAAATCCACTTAAGCCAACGAAGTTTTTGGAAAAACTTTTTTTTAAGGTGGAAGCTCTTGATACAGAAGAATGACTTTAATTTCAGAAATGGGCCAATAACATTTGTTGAAATATTCAGTGATTAAGCCAATGTTTCTCAACCTTGATAACTTTAAGATGTGTGCCCTTCAACTCCCAGAATTCCCCACCCAGCATGGGCAATGGGTGGAGAAATCTGGAAATGAAAGTCCATACATCTTAAAATTGCCAAGGTTGAAAAAAACCTGCATTCAGCAAATGGAGTAGGACTTGGAATATTCAAGGCCACCCTAATGATGGAGAACTCACTGGGTGATGAGGGTTTAGACACAATCTTTAAGCCCACAGAGTTGTTACTGTGGCAAAAATTAGAGACATGATACAAATCAAAGAAATGCATAAATAAATCTGGTCTCCCTATCTCTCCTTCCAGAGTAGCAAAGTGTTAATTTATTTATTAATTAAAACAGCTCTATTCCACTTTACAGTTCATTAGCCATTACAATTTTTCATTTTGTTAAAAACCCCAGAACATTTTAGCAGTAAGTTTATTAAAGATATAATCATGCAATACAATTCTGTCAAGTCATCCAGTCAGCAATTATTCAGGCTAGCTGGCAATAAAATAATTGGGGAAATGTCCAAGCATATAAACAACTGTTTAATTCTCAGTGACAGCTCCTGGCACACTTGTAGCCCTCCCACAAACCCACACACATGCAAAAAGAATTAATGGGAATATTATTATCTGTTGTAGCTGCCATAATGGAGAAATGTCTTCTTCTGCATGGCAGTCCAAGGATTTATTGACAAGTTGTGAAACAATAAGCAAGGCACAGGATAAAATATGAACAACCTTGAATTGGTTGTGTGCATGAACTGTGTTGTTTATTGTGTGTGCCCTTTCTCTACTGAAAAAAAATACTGATACAAATAAAAAATAATAAGTTATGATAAGCTCCAATGCATACAATCTCATCATAAAAGGTATATCTCTGTCTCTTCTGCCGACACCGAGGCAGGGACAATCCACATTATTCTTCTCTGCCGGAGGTTACCACAATGTCTGGTTGTAGCTCTGGTTCACATTCAGTGCATCATAACAATTGAAAATGTGAAAACAGTCTGGAAGCCTTGGACTAGTGATCTCTAATGTGAAAGGCAAAAGCGACTGTTCATAAAGAAAGGCATGGAGATAGCAATGAACAATAATATTATTTGAAAAAGTCATTTTAGAACTTTGTTTTGAATGAAATTTGAAAGTGAAGAATTACATAATCATTGTGACAATCAGAACCCACACTTCATCTCTCTTTTAACAATTAATCCTAATTTTCCGGCTCTCAGTATGATTTCTACTCTGTTATTTGAACAACATTAACAGAAGAAAGTTAAACATATTTTTAAATCTTTTTTTAATTTCACAACACATGCCATTTTGAGGGAAGAGTTTTGGTTTGTTTCAAACTTGTATAAGAAGCACTTTCCTCACACCTTTGTATAACTAATTTGGATATTTGGGGTTACGTCATTAAAGGGTGTGTGGGAGGTACTTCTGAAGAGAGTTTTTAAACATTACCTAAACTTTGAAAAATGCCTTTTATGTGTAGATAGCACAAATGCACTGGTGGGATTCAGCCGGTTTGCAGCAGTTCGGCAGAACCGGTAGCTAATCTTTTTGTTGCCCAGGCTCAGAATTGACTTCCAGAAGCAGCACAAATGCCCTTAGAAGTTGTAGGCACAGAGAAACAGCAGCTTGAAAAGACTCACAGAATTTGACAAAGATAACAATATATTGGTAGTCCTTGATTTATATCAACAACTGAGCCCAACATTTCTATTTCTAAGCAAGACAGTGGTTAAATGAGTTTTGCCCCATTTCACAACCTTTCTGGCTGTAGTTTTAATTGAATCTCTGCAGTTATTAAGTTCATGACAGGATTGAGGGTGAAGGTTTGTTCTCTGAGCTTGTGGGTTGGTTTCTGAACGTTTTGTTACCAGGCTAGATAACATCTTCAGTGGAGTTTAGGGGATGTCAGTGTCAGCATTCTTCTGCTTATAAGGCTTCAGGTTTGGGTGTGTCGAGTGAGGTCTTCTGATGGGTCTTGAGATGTGTCAGGTGTGAGTCATCAGTGAATCTTGCGATGGGTCTTATTAATTGGATTGTTAAGTGAATCTGGCTTCCCCATTGATGTCACTTGTCAAAAGATCGCCAAAGGTGATCACATGACTTTGGGACACTGCAACAATCATAAATATGAGCCCATTGCCAAGCATCCAAATTTTGATCACCTGACCCTGGGGATGCTGCAATAGTTGTAAGTGTGAAAAATGATCTTAAGTCATTTTTTTTCCAGTGTCGTCGTAACTTTGAATAGTTACTAAATGAGTGGTTGTAAGTTGAGGACTACCTGAACCAGAAATAGAAAAAAGGGAAAGATTTTCTTTCTAGTTAAGATATAAGACTAAGGGCTATCCTCTCTGAATGATGGCGTGCTAGTGTCCAGTCACAATCTCAGATATTTTACAGGATTGTCTGAGGAGAAAATTAGGGAAGATACCTAAGTCTACAATCTTGAGTTTTAAGAGGAAATTTGAGGCACAAATATAATAATAAATAAAAGAGAGCTCAATATTGATTCAAATGTTTAATCTTTGACTTGGATATAAGCTACAAGATTTGAACAAATAGATGAGTTTGTTGAAATTCTTTAAATCCTACTCATTCAGCATATCATAGAAGCCATTATGGTCGGTCATTTATCAGGGAAGGAATTAAGATTCTTCCTTTGTGCTGCCCAGACCCCAAATATAGAAATCCCAATAGCTCTTGATAATCGCAGTTCATGCCAATGGAAAGTCGTTATTTATAGCATTAAAACTTGTTAACAACTTTTAATTATAAGATTAAATATAACTAAATTGAAAAATTCTAGCTGATCTCAAGAGCAGGAAGGCAGGGAATGTTATGTGCCCCCTCTTTTAAAGAGGTCCATCTAACAGGATCAAGAATAACGGCCTTCTCTGTGATGGCTCCCTCTCTATGGAACATTATCCCTGCAGAGATAAGATTGCTCCACACTTTGACAAATGTTTTGCAAGACCCTGAAGATCTAGTTCTGACAATGGGCCTGGGGACTCCAGGGTGATATGGAACCCATCAAGTGACAGATCTGATTGTTGTCACCAGAGGGGTAGGGGTATTTTGTACTGGGGATTTATCCTTGCAAGCTGCCTAGAGTCACTGAAAGTGAGCTTGGTGGCCATAACAATTTTCTAAATAAATACAACTGGGATCAGGAAAGCAACAATGGCAGACAGAAAATGAAACTTGATTGATCCTGGTGGATAGAGTGGCCCATCATTGAATTCTAATGTGGGGTATCGCTGTAACACACACAATTTAAGGAGAGGGAGTCAAGCTATTCTCCAAAGCACTTAGGGCAGGACAAGAAGCAATGGAAACTAATCAAAGAGAGAAGGAACCTAGGACTAAGGAGAAATGTCCTGATAGTTAGAACAATTAATCAGTGGAACAGCTTGCTTCCAGAAGTTGTGTATGCTACACACAGGAAGTTTTTAAGAAGAGATTGGATAATCATTTGTCTGAAATGGTATAGGGGTTTCGGCCTGAGCAGGGGGTTGGACTAGAAGGCCTCCAAGGTATTCTATTCTATTCTATTCTATTCTATTCTATTCTATTCTATTCTATTCTAGCAGCAGCTTCAATATTTGTATATTGTTTGTTCAGCTCTATCTGTTGTCCTCTTGAAGCAACAAATATATATTGGGTTGCTTAATAAGTGTGAGCATTTCCATCCCTATGGCAGAAGCATATAAAATGGTTTCTTTGACCTCATCCCAACTTCATAGCTTATGTTAGTATCTGTAAGTTAACAGCAGAAATGGGTAAAATGAAGTCCTCCAAATATTAATGAATATCAACTGCTATCAGGTTTAACACTTCAAGACAATATAGAAAGTCCCTCTGTTGCCCATTTGTAGGGAATCATGCTAAAATCTCTAACAACCAAGTTCAAAATCATGCTTCCTGGACAAAAAAGAGTCTAATATTAATAATAATACTATTCACTCGCCTGTCATTCTTAATCATACTATCTTAGCTTATTTCTAAATTGTGCCTCTTTCCTATAAACAATAAAATTGTTCATCATGCCAAATAGTAAAGATCACAGAATTAACAAAAGCAGAAACAAAAACAAATACAAATGATTACATCTCTTTCTTCCAACACAATGTCTTTTTACCTGCGGGGAATAGTGATATTACTATTTGATTGGAAATGACATACATGCTGAAAATGAGCATTGGGATTTTCCCTCTTATTATTATTATTATTAACATTAATATAATAGCTTCCCATCAGTCTTCTGACAATATTGTCAGTACAAGTTTGTTTGCCAATAATTCTGGAGCTTGGTTATAAAAAGATGATCATCTGACACTTTAATTAAAGGCAACAAAAGAAAGTGATGTGTTAGAATAAAGGTTCTTAAGCCATATTAATACAATGGAGAGTTTAGAACTTCCTAAATAAATAATCACTGAAATTTTCTCATCCTAATTGTCAATTAGAAAAGGAGTAAGAGGGAGAATTCAGCCATTTTCTATTTGGGGGAATCAATAACCGCTCCAAAAGTTTCTCAAAAGTGGGTTCATCCTTGGTCTTGAACCAGAAGTGAAAAAGAGATAGGATTCCTTAGGATCTTCTTCCTCTACTCTCCTTCCAATTCTTTTAGAGTTTCTCTGCGAGCTGTGCTAATTTGCCATCTTAGATCTAGACTGCATTCTCCACTGTTCTGGGGCCTAGATCTACTTCATATTATTGTGGCAAGAAAATAAGAAGTGCTGCATAACACCAGTATCACTGTCACATTTCGCAACACATTTTTATAAAGTTGCTGTGTGTTTGTTTGTTTTGTCAGAGAAGGGGAAAAAGCCTTGAGAAAATATAGTATTGAATTAGATTAGCTTTAGGGCACTTGTATAACCTTTCATAGGATCAACCAGACAACACATCCAGACAAATACTTATGTCTACATTTGGGGGGGGGGATCTGATTGTCTCTTGTGGGATCTACTTTGCCAGCCCCCTTTTCCTCCTGCTTCCTGGTCTTCAGCTTCATTGTAGCATTTCAACAGGTAATAAATATTTGAGTTTGTTCATTCCTCACTTAACTTTTTGAAGGAATGTTCCCTATTCTTCCTCACATATTTCCCTTTTGAATTTATTTATTTGTTCATTTAACTATGAAAGTTTATACAGCTGACCAACTCGCTCTCCATGATTCTGGGTGGCTTACAAAGATTTTAGGTACAGAAACAATGGAATTAGGGGAAATGGAATGAGAGTATTTAAATTAGGAAAGATGAAAGCCACAATATAGCATTAAAATTGAAGTAAATCAGTCATAAGGCGACCAACCTTCCTCCTTTAGGGAGGACAGTCCTCCTTTTGTGAGTTCTGTCCTCCCTCGAAAAGTGTCCTCCTACATGTCCTCCTTTTTGATATTTGAAGACTAATCTGCAGGGCTTTTTTTTTTTCTCATAGAACATCTTTTTTGATAGTTTTTTTTCAACTTTTGCATGAGCTGTGCTACTCTCCCTACTGGAAAGCCAATAGGAATTGCTGCTGATCACACCAAAACACCTGGCTGGCAAACTTTGCACACGTAAGTTGTCTGCAGCAAAGGTGAATTGGTAGGAACTTTGCATCCCTCCCTGCTACCCAACTACACCATCTCCTAGTTAGTCCCAAAGATACCTGGAGGAGACTGGAGTGGCAATGCCACGGTAACTTTCTCTTGATCTTCGGCACTGCTAGGGCAATAATGGCTGTGGGTGCGAGAGGCAGGGGCGGCGGGGCTGCTGTGGGCAGGGGTGTGAGGGGTGGCAGTGGCTGGCTGCCCCCCGTGCTGTGGAAGCTGCAGGGCCTGGTCTACAAAGGGCTGCGCAGGGTGGGCGGTGGTGCTGGCGGGGCAGCTGCAGGCAGGGTGTGTTGACAGTGGGCTGCCCCCTGGGGCCGGAGCCGGCACAGCTGGTGCTTTGGGAGCCACAGGGCCCACTCTACATGGCAGGGCAGCAGTGCAGGTGGGGCATTTGCGGGCGGGGGTGCGGCATGTAAGCATAATTACAATATAAAATGTTATTGTTACAAATGTTTTTTATTATGCATTTATCATATCATAATTTTATTGTTGAAATGAATAAAATGTTTCTTTTATTTATGATATTTTTTTTCTTTTTATTTGTGTCCTCCTTTTCATTATAAAAAAGTTAGTCACCTTAATAGTATATAATACTTTTTGCTTATGATTTTTCTATGGGAATTTTTGTAGGTCTTAATACAGAAGTAGAATTTAATTTCATGAGCCAGTTTGGAGTAGTCATCAAGGCACTACTAGGCTAGAAAACAGGAGAGTGTGAGTTCTAGTCCTGTGTCTTTGGGCCAGTTATTTTCTCTCAGCCCTAGGAAGCTGACAGTGGCAAACCATTCCAAAAAACCTTGCCAAGTAAACTTCCGGGACTATTCCAGGAACTCGCCAGGAGACAATATTCACGCAAAGATACACACACACACACACACACACACACACACACACACAGAGAGAGAGAGAGAGAGAGAGAGTATTTAATTTCATACTTCGCACTTATTTATTTTTTGTTGTCATAGACACCTGGTTTTCTGGGTTTGAAAACAATTCCCTAGCCCCAAAATAACATACAGTATTATTTTCTTCAGTATATACTTACTCAAGTGTAAACTCTGCGGTGTTCAACATTTACATTTACAACTTTGGTAGGCAATCTCCTGCCTTACAATGACTTGGACTACGGTGTCATAAAATCCAGTCATGGCCAGTAGTCTGACATTAAGAGAATAGTATCTTAAAACAAAGGGAAAACACAAAATTACCTGTCCTTGGCAAACATTTTTTCACCTTCAGTGTTACATCTTCCACGCAGTACCCAGAACTTATTTCAGTGGTGGGATTCAAATATGTGAACAACTGGTCCTCCATGTGGGTGCTGCTTCTGGAAGTCCATTTTGGGCCTGGGCAACAAAAAATTAGCTACCGGTTCTGCCGAAGTGGTGCAAACTGACCGAATCCCACCACTGACCTATTTGCAAAATAAATAAATAAAAATATCTTGTATTATGTAATGTAAAGCTGCATTTCTTTTCATGTTCTATATCTTTCAGTGAGCATTGAGTGTTATATTTTGCAATCCATATAATCTGCTGCATGTTTTTTCCATGAATGTTCAAACTCATAGTAGTATAAAGAAAGTGACAATAGTAATAAAAGGCAAAAGACTACAAATTAAAACAAATAGAAGTGTTTAAAATTAGACAAGAATAAAAGCAAGAGTATTTCACTTCTTTCACTGTTGGCTAAGAATAACACTGAGAAGAAACATAATTATCTAATGCAGTGGTTCTCAACCTTTCTAATGCCGCGACCCCATAATACAGTTCCCCATGTTGTGGTGACCCCCAACC
Source organism: Crotalus tigris (assembly GCF_016545835.1). NCBI lineage: Eukaryota > Metazoa > Chordata > Lepidosauria > Squamata > Viperidae > Crotalus > Crotalus tigris. The sequence goes on along the minus strand of NW_024097402.1, from coordinate 378,787 downwards.
ACTTATACATCACTGGGTGCCAGGGGCGTGGCCAAAGAAAAGGGGGGAAAAATGGCGGACAGCCTTGTTTGGCGACCCCCGTGAAATGGTCGTTCGACCCCAAATGGGGTCCCGACCCACAGGTTGAGAACCACTGGTCTAATGATTTTACTATTCGCTTATTGTAAAGTATTGTTAGTTGTGGAAAAAATTCACTTTAAATAAGGAACCAAAGCATTTGGAGATAGATGCCACAAATATAACTTTGCTGCATTCTTGTTTATGCATTCCAAGATTTATGAACTCAAATAAATATATGCCATCTTATTCTATGACTTCATAATTAATTCTATTGCAATAGCAATAGTAGTTGGACTTATATACCATCCCACAGTACTTTACAGAATTCTTTAAAGAATTCAGTGTTTTACAATGTTGGCATATTGTCCCCAGCAATCTGGGTCCTCATTTAACTTGGTCCTCAGAAGAATGGAAGGCCGAGTCTAATTACAACTGACGTTGTTGGAGAGAATTTCTCTGATAAAAATGAATGTTTTGCCTAGAATGATGCTTTTGTTTCACACAATACCCATTATGACAAATGATGCTCTCCTTAAACAGTAGCAAAAGGATATATCTAAGTTTGTATGGCAAGGGAAAAAAAAAACACGAGTTAAATATGAGGTATTTACAAGATGCAAAGGAAAGGGGAAGATTGGATTTACCTCATTTGAAAAAAATAACCACAGCAACTACTAAGGACATGCTACAGATATCCCATCTGTGCTACATTCTCATAACGTAAGATGATTAATAATAAAATAGCTGGAATAACTATGACTTTGGTGGTTCACCCCTCACTTCTTTCCAGTATTAATGTAATTTAATTGCCCATATATCACAAAATAAAATAATTTAATTTATATTTAAATATTATTTATAGCAATGTCTTACATCCTATATAGACAGTAAAAAGGTTAGCACTGTTTGCAGTCTTAAATTTAAGTTTTAAATAATATTACCTGGCTTCTCATTTTACCTTTAGAAATGTTGTAGAATTAAGCACAGCATTGTATTGTAAGATTAGCATTAGAAAAGAAATATATACATTTTTTTCTTAAAAATTGTAAAATAGTTTAAGCTTAAAAATAAATCCCCGCTTAAGCTAGAAAATATTGCTAGAAATATGGAATGGACAATCTGTTGGTACAAAAAATAAGATTCATTTTTAAAGCTGAGCACCTGCTGTAAAACAACCATCTGTGTTTAACTGTAATTTAATTATAGGTTCATTCCTTTTGTGTGCACTGAAAAGAATCTCATAGGTCTTCTCCAGTTAGTCTGCAATCAACTTCTGGCATACTGCAAAAGGAGCAAGCATATTTTTTTAGTAACACCTGCTAACTTCATTTCATTGCATTTTTGATAAAGAACATATGAGATTTCACAATGATAGTGGCAGAATGCTTTTTAATCTATGGTATGAACATAGCAGTGTATATATGTGAGTATGTGCACGTCTATGTGTATCATTGTGTGTGTAGACACACATACATAGAAATCAAGCACTAGATCAGTGGTTCTCAACCTTTCTAATGCCGCGACCCCATAATACAGTTCCCCATGTTGTGGTGACCCCCAACCACTTATACATCACTGGGTGCCAGGGGCGTGGCCGAAGAAAAGGGGAAAAAATGGCAGACAGCCTTGTTTGGCGACCCCCGTGAAATGGTCGTTCGACCCCAAATGGGGTCCCGACCCACAGGTTGAGAACCACTGCACTAGATTAATCAATTGCAGGCTTTAAAAGTAGTAGCACTGTAGAAAAGATTCTTTTAATGAATTCACCCAAAGGCGTAGATAACATGGTGATATGTATGTCTGTTCTGGAGTAAACATTGTGGTTCAGATCCTGCCATCTGTGTTGACATTGTCTCCATGGTTGGAATTATATGAAGTAGTGGAGACAACAGAGTTTGGGAGAAGGTAGTAGGTTTGTTATAGCAAGTCCTGGCATTTTATCCCATTGAGAAAATGGGATAACATGGAGTACATTACAATTACATTACATGAGCCATTTTCCATCGCATTCTCGTTCACTTTTAATTTGTCTCCATATTTCCTGAATTAATTTACTCGCTAGTGAAAATATAACCTATATCTCCAGATATTCTGCCAAACAGTTCCATGTACATATTCAAAAACAGTTGAGTCCATAAAACAGATTATAAATATTAGCAGAATATATAAAAAAAGAAATACATTTAAACTTACAGGGTAAGGAATCCCCAAAAGAAATCATTATATCCCAGAAAACATTTTCATATACTGTTTAAGGTGACTGTATCCTCTCTCCTTAAATGTGGGAGACTCTGTAACAAGGATAACCACACAGTAAAAAAAATAATAAAAAAATAAAGTTAGACATCTAGAACTTCAGAGAAAACTGTCAGCTTAACCATTAGGTACATTGATGAGAGTAAAATGTGTGCAATGCTTGCTGGCTGCTGATAACACTTTTGTAATTGCTGTCATCAGCAAGGTTACACCAGATCTCAAGGGATCCTCAGGACTGCTGGAAAGACTTTGACTTTACAAACTAAGCCACAGTTTAAGACTTTGATGTAACTTGACATAGCCAATTACATTTCCAAGTCATTTGTATTTATTTAGTTTGTTTCCCACTTGCACGTAGAGACTCTGATACAATCATGAATTATGGCATCAATGGGTTCTATGTCAGGTAACCTACTGATAAAAAAAATTCAATTAACAAACAGAACGATAGGTAAGAAATGAAATATTAGGATTGACTATGAAATGAACAAAGTTAGCTTAATAGCTTGATGTAAGGTATATGTCAATAACCAAGGAAATACTGGACCACTGTTTTTATGAGATCAAAAGGCTTCCTATTCTCCCATATAAAAGTAAATTCACTATAGCTTTCCCAAAGAGAATTTGTGATGAACGTAATATTCCTAACTATTGTCTATATTCATTTGCAGAATTGGATTTGGTGCTGGCAATTGACAAAAGTGACCTTATTTATAGAACAGTGGTTCTCAACCTTTTATTCACCATGGACCAACTTTAAATACCTTTTGTAGCCATGGACCATGGCCATGAACCACCAAGACATAACTCAAGATTTAAATCATAACATTTCTCCAAGCCTTTGTGGACCCACTATGATGACATGTTTCCCCAGGGGAAATCACAAGTTGAAAACCAGTGTTATAGAGAATAGTATTATCTTCCTATTTGGGTTTGTATGGATTCTCAATGTGCTTTTTGTATTTCTTTTCATAAAGAGCAGAATTTGAATAAATATCGGGAGAAAGGGACAATCCCCTTGTTTTGAAGATGATGACTAAGAGAATCCTCTCTCTCTCTCTCTCATTCTCCTATTTTTAATTTGGATAACTTAAACTGATGATGTCTCAGTTGTGAAAAGTGCATGTTCTAAAACTCTGAAACATAATAGCAATATATATTTCATAATTATTCATGGTCTTGAATTAAGATTATAATTCCTATCCACCCCACCCTCTCCTATTGGATAGGAATGGAGAAGGGCAGGCAGGAATAATAGGCAGGACAGCAGTTTTGGGGGGGGGGGAAGTTTGGGAAGGAGAGTCCAACAGGAACGTAGGTTGGTAGATGGGAACAGTACGTAGGACAGCAGGTAAGGGAAGGAAGAATGCTGGCAGTAACAGCAAACAGAGCAGTGATTGGAGAGGGGGGGAGGAAACAGGAGAGGGGGGGACTGACAGGAAAGGAGAAGGGCAGATAAGAATAGCAGGCAGGACTGCAGATTGGGGGGGGAGGACAGCTTGAGAAGGAGGGTTTAACAGGAATGGATGTTGGCATGTGGGAACAGCATGTAGGACGGCAGGTCAGAGGAGGAGGAATGCTAGAAAAGAGAGGATGGACAGAAATGGATGAACAACAGGCAAGTCAGCAGATGATGGGCAGGACATTGGAGAGGGGAAGATGGACAGTGGGGGAGGAGGGTAAACAGGAACAGCAGATAGAGCAGCGGATCAGGAAGGAAAAGATATTGAGGAAGAGAACATCAATAAGAATGGTCGATGAAAGGCAGGAGCAATATGTTAATCAACAGGTGGGAGGGTTGAAGGAAGGGGGGGAAGGATGACAGGAATGGATAACAAAGGGTGCATGAATCGGCAGGCTGGGAGAGGAGGGGGGTTGGAGGAGGGAGTTGAATTAGAAACCAGCAATGGTATGCAAAAACGGCAGGCAGATCATCAGCCCAACAGGATTCAGGTAGTGCCGAGTCGGAGGAGGCACCTTGCATTGGATAAGTAGGAGGGATTGGAGAGTGTGCTAATGATAACACCGCAGGGAGGGGGAGACAGCAGAAGGATGACGGAGCAGAAAAATACAATGTTAGAGTGCAAAAAAGAGAGGGCGGAACAGGCAAGGCAGTCACAGGCAATCAGGAAGAGTGGCCCTGTCACGAGGGCAATGAGTAGGCAATTGGATCAGCAAGGGGATAAAAAGAACTTCCCACCCCCCTAAGCCCCACTCTGAGGACGCTGGCAGAGGACCAGCGAAAGCTAAGTTGTTTTAATTCTTGTATATAACTGTTTTTATTGTTTTAAATGTTGTTTTAACAATAAATAACTGGAGTATACTCTTCTCGGAGATCGAAGATTGCATCATTGAACAATATGCCCGGGATTCGTATTTTTATAACTATTAAGGATATATATATATATATATATATATATATATATATATATATATATATATATATATATATATATGTATATATATAATATATTCAAGACATTTCTTTTAGGATAATTACATCTATATTATCAATCTTCAATTCTGTATTGAAATGCTTTTGCTGAACTTTATCCCTTGTCTTTTTCCCCACAACATGCACCAAGATATCTCTTGAAATATTTCTAGTTCCTGCAAACCTTGAATCTATTTTATTCACTTTATATCTCTCTGCCTCTGTGTCTTCCTTCTCCCCATCAAGTAATTTATCAAAGCCAATATAAATCTTTTTTCTAATATTTTCATCACAGCTCTCTAGGTTAGTTCCAAATCTCAGACAATTTTTTCTGTCCTAATTCCAATAGAATCAAATTATCCAACTATCTCTCCAATTCTTTATCTATAACTTCTGCTTTACTCTCCAAAATTTCTCTTATCATTAACTTGTTTTATATCTCCAGGTATTTGTTATGCATAATTTTCCATTTCATCAGGATTTTCATCTTTTTTTCAAAAGCTATAAATTTAATCTCATGTGAGTCAGCCAATTTATTATGAAGTTGATCAAACATTTTGTGAAGTAAATCTAATGAAATTGTCTTCTCTGTTCTAAGGACCCTCTTCTGCCCTGCAATCATGCAGCCTTTTGTGTCACTATATTACAATCCAAAAGTGAAAGTGTTAAACAAGATAAAAGAGAAAATCAAAATTCACTCCTTCTTTTCTCTCTTTTATCATCCTGTGCTTTTGATGCTCTAATTGCAGGCACAAATAACATCTGCATTTCCATAGTCACAGTCAAATGCTCAGTCTATTGAAGTTATCTTTATCTTTTGTTTTGTAAATCCTATCAGTTATCTGTAGTTTTTAGTAAAAAAAAGGCAAATAATATTCCCATAGAAGCCAGCTGAGTTAATTGCCTTATTCAGTTACAGTTTTTCAAATTTAAGTTTGGAGAAAATTCAGTGTATAAAAATAACATTCTCCTTTATCCATTTTAAATTTCATATATCATCAATTGTTAAGTTTTTTTGCCAAATATTATTGTTTATTGTTTATTTATTGTTTTATCATAGAGAATAAAATACAAAACAGTAAAACAAAACGAAATAAAGCAAAAACATACATTCAACCCTAACAATAGAACCCTGTAGCAGCTAATATTTAATTCTTTTTTTATTATTTTGCCAAATAAATTTAGAAGTATCTTTCTGCCACTGTTTGAAAGTGGAATCTCTAATCAATATCAGCATAGTCTAAAATAAAAATAATATTCTAGGTAGTACATTCATTTTAATTCCTGAAATTCTTCCCATTAATGACAAATCTAATTTTTGTCATCTATTTAAATCCAATTTTATCTTCTTCCATATTTTACCGTAATTATTTTTGTAAAGGTTAGAATTTTCCTCAGTGAGAAACACCCCCAAGTACATTTTAAAACTTGTTTTACATTCCAGTTTCTTCTGATCTTCCACCTTTCTGTTCTTAGTATTGTCATCTTTGATTTATTTATTCTTAAACCCACCATTTCTACAAACATTTTAATTTTCCTCATAACATGTTCAATGTTCTCTAGTGGGTGCAAATGTACGTAATTTGTAATTAGGCACTTTAATTTGTAGTCCTTTTGCTCCGTTATTCTGTCTAATATCTCTATTAGACTAAATAAATTAGAATAAATAATAAAGGGGATAAAGGACATCCCTGTCTTGTTCCCTTCTGGATTTCGCATGGCTTTGTAAAGTCACCAAGATTTGCGCTTTCTGAAGTGTATGGACATCCAACCCTGAATAAAGCCCAATCCAAAATCCATCTTTTTCACTACTTTAAACATAAAGATCTAGTTCAAGTTGTCAAAAGTTTTTATTGCATCCAGAAAGACTAGTGCAACCTATTTCTTGCTACATTGTTCTGAATATTCAATTATATTCAATTCTTTTTGCCAAATATTCTTTGTTCTTTAAGTCTTTAAATTTTCTTTTAATTTTGTAATCCAGAAAAAAAAATGAGATTTATCAAGAGGACTTTTAATCAGTTGTAAAAGATAATTATTTACAGCTTGAGAGAAAATATTTGCAAATGTGGCTAAGAAATTAGGCTTAGCTGATTTTATTGTCCATATAGGTGATACAACAACAATACTTAGTGGATGCAGCTGTCTGAAGAATATGGATTATTTCATGATTTCATCTTTGTTCCGTGTTGTCCCTCTGGACTCCAAACCCCATTGTTGTGCCATCTCTGCTTCTCCAAAGACAATTAGATTACCATTAATCCTAACCAAAAGTCAAATTATGGCAATAATCTATTCTCTAGTAATCTGCAATTTCTTCCAAATGGCCAAGCATTGTTGTACTCATCCTTGTGCTATGTCATAAATATTTTTGCAGAATGAGTGGCCAAACAGAATAAAAAATGGTAAGACTGAATGACCATCAGAAACGGTAGTTCAGACCTGCTTCAATGCCTCATCCATACCTTGAATTTAGTCATATTCTTCTTTGGAGATTGAGTTATCCAAGAAAGCCTAAAGAATTCTTATTTTATATTTATATTATGAGTCATGGTGGCCTTTGGGTTAGAATGCAGTATTGCAGGCTAATTCTGCTGACTGCCAGCAGAATTCAATTTGGCAGTTCAATTCTCACTGGCTCAAGGTTGACTCAGCCTTCCAACCTTCCGAGGTCGGTAAAATGAGGACCCAGATTGTTGGGGGCAATAGGCTGACTCTATAAACCAGGGGTGTCAAACTGCCAGCCTGCAGACTGGATGCATCATATCAAAACTGCACCCACCCCATTGCCAGCAATGGCAAAAAAGTTGCAATACATTGTGACACGTCACGTGACATTGCGAGTTTGACACCCCTGCTGTAAACTGCTTAGAGAGGGCTGTAAAACACTATGAAGCAGTCTATAAATCTTAGTGCTATTGCTATTGCTATTTAGGGCTGGTGGTAGTCTGAATTTTTTTAGTGCCTGTGCTTGAATTGTCAGACCACTGAACAATGTATTCTTTTAATAGTATGGAAATTGATCCAGTATGATGTAATATGGGACAATTCATTGAACATGTGGGGACAATTGTCTAGATGTTGCAATATTAATTATACAGCAGTGTTTCTCAGTCTTCACAACTTTCATATGTTTCTGGCTGGGGAATTCTGGGAGTTAAAGTCCACACATCTGAAAGCTGGCATGGTTGAGAAACACTGTTATAGAGGATCTTACTTAAAAGTTGTAAACTAAGAATTTGTCCTTAGAACCTTAAAACAATATACCTATATTGTATATCTATAGTTCAAAATTTCTCCTGCCTTGAATTTATTTGGCTTACTTACTTTGAAGCCTTGTAATTTTTTTTTAGATTCTTTAGTCACTGAATTCTATTTATTCAGGCCCTCTGATCACTGTGGTATTATTCATGAAGCTTTCCTATATCAATTTTATCTGAGTAAGCAGGTGATTTCAGAGTTATAAATCTTGGCATTGGGCCTCTCTAAATTTCTGAAATATTGTACTGCTGTACAATGGTGGCCATATAGAATATAGAACAAAGAATAATAGGGTTTGAAGGGCCCTTGGATATTCAACTCCCTGCTCAAGATAGAGACTCTATACCATTCTGGACAAATGGCTCTCTAGTCTGTTCTTGAAAACCTCCAAAGATGGAGCACCCACAACTTCTGTAGGTAAATGAAAACTGGACATAATGTTGGCAGGCCCATATTTAGATCACTCTCCATAAAAAGTATCTGACCCAGTGGTGGGATTCAAACAGGTGAACAACCAATTTTCTGTGTGGATGCCACTTCTAGAAGTCCATTCTGGGCCTGGGCAACAAAAAAATAGCTACCTGTTCTGCCGAAGTGGTGTGAACTGGCTGAATCTCACCACTGATTTGACCACTTTGGGAGTATGTATATGAAAAATTTCACCAGATTCCATTAGAATTCATTTCTTCATAGCTAATGAAGAACAATTCCCAAAAAAGACAGCTTTGAAGGCAATGTCATCCTTACACCTTATAGAATATATATATATATATATATATATATATATATATATATATATATATATATATATATATATATATATATGTTTTCTGAGGTTTTCGCGGGGGTTTGTATGTAGGTCTTTGGTTGTTCGGGTTTTCTCCCGCGTAAAATTGGAAGTGTCTTGGCGACGTTTCGACGAAGTCCCATTCGTCATCTTCAGGCTGGTGTTTTCAGCTTCGTGCTTCGAGACCACAAACCAGAAGCCAGACCAGAGCTGCATCATTAGCCACTTTAAAGCCCTCCAATCCATACATGAAGCAAACTGACACCCTCCATGAAAATGAGGCACGACCACAAACGCGAAGCCAAAAAATAGCAAGGCAGCCCAAAATCTTAAACCCCTCTGCAACTCAGACTAACCTGAGCACAACCAAACAGAACACTCCCCCAGCCAATCAGAGCACAGCCAACCCCCCAATCAGCACAATCCAATCAGAGCACAGCCACGCCCCTAACCAATCAGAACACACCTCCACCCAATCAGAACACAGCCAAGCTCCCACCCAATCAGTTCATACCCCCACTGGCAGTTAAAAGGAAGAAACAGCTAAGACCACACATTGCTGCTCGAAGCACGAAGCTGAAAACACCAGCCTGAAGATGACGAATGGGACTTCGTCGAAACGTCGCCAAGACACTTCCAATTTTACATGGGAGAAAACCCGAACAACCAAAGACCTACATACAAATACCCGCGAAAACCTCAGAAAACATATATATATGTCCTTAATGGTTATAAAAATACGAATCCCGGGCATATTTGTTCAATGATGCAATCTTTGATCTCCGGGAAGAATATACTCCAGTTATTTATTGTTAAAACAACATTTAAAACAATAAAAACAGTTATATACAAGATTAAAACAACTTAGCTTTTGCTGGTCCTCTGCCAGCGTCCTCAGAGTGGGGCTTAGGGGGTGGGAAGTTCTTTTTATCCCCTTGCTGATCCAATTGCCTACTCATTGCCCTCGTGACAGGGCCACTCTTCCTGATTGCCTGTGACTGCCTTAACTGTTCTGCCCTCTCTTTTTTGCACTCTAACATTGTATTTTTCTGCTCCGTCATCCTTGTGCTGTCTCCCCCTCCCTGCTGTTCCCACATGCCAACATCCATTCCTATTAAACCCTCCTTCTCAAGCTTTCCTCCCCCCCAATCTGCCATTCTGCCTGCTATTCTTATCTGCCCTTCTCCTTTCCTGTCAGTCCCACCCTCTCCTGTTTCCTCCCCTCCTCTCCAATCCACTGCTCTGTTTGCTGTTCCTTCCAGCATTCTTCCTCCCCTTACCTGCTGTCCTATGTACTGTTCCCATCTACCAACCTGCGTTCCTGTTGGACTCTCCTTCCCAAACTTCCCCCCCCCAAACTGCTATCCTGCCTATTATTCCTGCCTACCTTTCTCCATTCCTATCATCCCCACCCTCTCCTGTTTCGTCCCCCCCTCTAATCTGCAGCTCTACCTGCTGTTCCTGGCTATTCTCCTCCATTCTTACTCCCTTCTCAAATGTCCCCTCTCCCCCCGTGAATATGCTTCCAATCTTACGTGCCTCATCTTTTCTGTTCTTTTCTCTCTCCCCTTCCCTTTTGATCAGTCCCCTGGGGTCAGGCATACTCCTCCCCCGTGTTCTGGGCCGTACGATCAATTCTGCTGTTCCCAAGAGTCTTCCCTGGTCCCCTTCTCCTTGCAGTCCCTCATCATATCCACCTTCCTTTAGCAGTGGATTGGAGAGGGGGGAGGAAACAGGAGAGGGTGGGACTGACAGGAAAGGAGAAGGGCAGATAAGAATAGCAGGCAGGATGGCAGATTGGGGGGGAGGAAAGCTTGAGAAGGGGTTTAATAGGAATGGATGTTGGCATGTGGGAACAGCATGTAGGACAGCAGGTCAGAGGAGGAGGAATGTTAGAAAAGAGAGGATGGACAGTAATGGATGAGCAACAGGCAAGTCAGCAGATTATGGGGAGGACATTGGAGAGGGGAAGATGGACAGTGGGGGAGGAGGGTAAACAGGAACAGCAGGTAGAGCAGCAGATCAGGAAGGAAAAGACATTGAGGAAGAGAACATCAATAGGAATGGTTGATGAAAGGCAGGAGCAATATGTCAATCAACAGGTGGGAGGGTTGAAGGAAGGGGGGGAAGGATGACAGGAATGGACAACAAAGGGTGTATGAATCGGCAGGCTAGGGAGTTGGAGGAGGGAGATGAGATAGGAACTGGCAATGGAATGCAAAAACGGCAGGCGGACCAGCAGCCCAACAGGACTCGTGTAGTGCCGAATCAGAGGAGGCACCTTGCATTGGGTAGAGAGGAGGGATTGAGGAGTGTGTTAATGATAACAGCGCAGGGAGGGGGAGACAGCACAAGGATGACGGAGCAGAAAAATACAATGTTAGAGTGCAAAAAAGAGAGGGTGGAACAGTTAAGGCAGTCACAGGCAATCAGGAAGAATGGCCCTGTCACGAGGGCAATGAGTAGGCAATTGGATCAGCAAGGGGATAAAAAGAACTTCCCACCCCCTAAGCCCCACTCTGAGGACGCTGGCAGAGGACCAGCGAAAGCTACGTTGTTTTAATTTTTGTATATAACTGTTTTTATTGTTTTAAATGTGGTTTTAACAATAAATAACTGGAGTATACTCTTCCCGGAGATCGAAGATTGCATCATTGAACAAATATATATATATATATATATATATATATATATATATATATATATATATATATATATATATCAAAAGCATTGTACACTGAAGAGAACTCCATGAAATACATTTATAACTGTATTAACAAATGATGTATATAAAAAGATTTTCTTCACCTTTGTAATTCTACCCCCTATAATTTCCCTTTTGATTTTCATGCAGCAATTGAAAGGAGATATGTCTTCCATATTATTTGTTTGGCATTTTCACAATTTTTGGGAAGGAGAGGTATTTGATAGAAAGAATTTTAATTACAGAAGCAATTAAGAAGATCCCAGGAAATTCTTATAATGAGCTAGAGTCATATGTTTTAGCATTCACCCTAGAGCATTGAGGCACCTGCCATATGGTCTTCTAAAAATGGTATTTTGCTTTCAGAAGGACAGAAATGAAACTATTAATCTATTAAAACTTTCTAAACAGTTAAAAAGTTAGTTTAATTTCATTTTTTCCTAATTAAATTTTAAATGAAAGTACAATGTTTTGTGTTAAGTATTTGGGCACATATGTTTGAATATATATGTTTGCATATACATGTGTGTGTGAATTAGGTGTCTGTGTAAAAAAATGTTCAAATATTCAACAATGCTACTAGAAATTTTAGATCAGGTGATCTAGCATGAGTTGAATACAGAAAACATGTAAAATCATTGTAATCTCAACCATGTGCTATTCATCTAATGGTTATTTTCCTTAACAAACAAGTTATTGGTCCTAACTATGTATAAAAATGCAGAACATGGAAAAATGTTTTAATTTAAAGAGCAGCTGAACACATTCACTAATCCTTCAGGTTTTTTCCCTAGGTAACATCTCCTTCAGCTGATCTGGAATTGGATTTCACAAATTCAATGTTACTGTCATGGTTCCGACAAATGAAATTCTTCAAAAGAACTTTGAGGCATTGTTTACCTTAAAGAATCTTTTATCCGAGTAGCATAATATTGGCACTGCATAATCAAAGCCAAAAACTGAATTCTCCTCCCCTGAGCACATAGTATCAAAGCACAATTCCCTCTTCCAATTAACAATCATAAATCACAGTCCCCAATTAGCTTGAAGCACAGGCTTCCTCTCCCCTTCTCCAGCCGCCAATTCTTTATCAGCTCTGGTCTCAATAACCTTGATTCTCACACTAAGTTTAGTGTTGTTATGTCTAGCTAGACTCTCATTCACATCCCCCCTCCAACTCTGTTGGATAGTATCATTGCTAAACTCAATCAATGTCCTTTTGAAAACAATTCTATATATTTTCTAAATTCACAGGTTTATCTGTAGTCCAAAATAAATACCATTTAACAGAGTTCATACATTAATGTATTAAAAGAGTAACATAAAAAATATGCATATGCTTTTTTTCTGTTCTGCAATAGAACAATTCAAGTACTAAAGTTTAAATTAAGTTTAATAACTTTATATTTATGTAAGTAACATTTAAATAAAAAATAAGATGTATATTTATACTAGGTAAAAACAGATTACTGTTTTAGAGTAACAATTAGATGATCAATTCATTTACACTATTGTTTACAGTAAACATTGGATGATTTAGAAGTCTTTTTTTAAAAAATGTTTCTGAACAAAATAAAGAATACTTAAAATGCATCAGATTCACTCAATTATAATTGGAAATGAGATGTACTAGCATAATTGCTGGATACTATCTAAACTGGTACATAAAACTGACTTGCGTTTCATGTAATTAAATATGCAATTTATCATTTATTTGTCACTAAACTACTCCCCAGAGAGCTTAGTCCTAAATGAACATTATTAAGAAAGTGCAATTCATTTTTACTCCATTAGCCAAGTCCTGAAAAGAAGAGAAAAATAAATACTAGCAAACACAACTAATCAATCTTAGTTTTCATCATTATGTCCTTAATGTTTAGAAGCCAACAGATAAATGATAAAAAATCAAAGCAAAGATTAGACCAAGCTGGTTATATAGGTGAGAATTATACTGCTCTTAACTAAATTCCAGTACCAAACTTCATTTTAGTGAGAAAAACACAAGCAAAAAAACTGCGGGGGAGATAAACAATAGATAGGCAAATATAATATCTTAGCTCATCTCCTCCAAGAATATTTACTGTGTCACAATCACTTAGTTTTTGTTCATTTTGACCCCACTCTACAAATACTATTTGTATTTATTGCTCTAAAAAGATGATTAGGACAATAGTTCCTACTTAGATTTTCCAGAATACATTATTATTAAGAGATTCCCAGCTACAATAAATGTGAAAGGAGAAAGCAGTTTGCTAGTTCTTCATAATGAATCTTCCCATATTTAGATTGACTCTGTTCTCATCTGCTAAATGTCTTTTGGACTTCTGCAATTCTCAGTCACAGCTTTTTGGATGAGAAGTGAAACCTTTAAAAAGAAAACACCAAGGAAGTCCAATTGCCTTTTGGAAAGAAAATAACAACACATCTTTGGGATGTCATCTGCTAAATTCACATTTGCTTTCCTTTGTTCCTTAGATTATTAACATACTAAAGTCATATATGGAAGAAATGGCATTATTACTTTCAGATAAAGTACCAGTCTTATTCCCCACTTAAAAGTCAGCTGAAAGGAAAGGAACATTCTATCAGCCAGGTCATCCAACAAATGGAGAAAGTTCCCACACTATTTTGGGAATAATTTTATATGAGGTCAATTATTCCAGAAATATCACCAATGGAATTTTCAAGTCATTTGGATGGACTATCATTTCAAAGAGGAAGTGGAAATGTCACCCCAATGTATTTCTTAGAGAGCACCAAAGCTTACTTTTCAGATAATCCAGAGAGACAAAGCCTCAATTCAGAAATGGTGTCAGAGTGTTCAACTTCCAGTCCAAAGTTTAGTCAGATAATCTAAAGGAACCCAAAGGATGGAGATAGAGTTGCAGTGAGGAACAGAGGTAATAATAATAATAATAATAATAATAATAATAATAATAATAATAATAATAATAATAATAGTAGTAGTAGTAGTAGTAGTAGTAGTAGTAGTAGTAGTAGTAGTAAAGTTGGAAGGGACCTTGGGACCTTTCCTGCTCAGGCAGGAAACCCTACACCATTTCGGACAAGTGGCTGTCCAGTCTCTTCTTAAAAACTTCCAGTGTTGGAGCATTTACTGCTTCTGGAGGCAAGCTGTTCCACTGATTAATTGTTCTCACTGTCAGGAAGTTTCTCCTTAGTTCTAGGTTGCTTCTCTCCTTGATGAGTTTCCACCCGTTGCTTCTTGTCCTGCCTTCAGGTGCTTGGAAAATAGCTTAATTCCCTCTTCTTTATGGCAGCCCCTGAGATATTGGAATACTGCTATCATGTCCCCCCTTGTCCTTCTCTTCGTTAAACTAGACATACCAATTCTAGCAACCGTTCCTTATATGTTTTAGCCTCCAGTCCCCTAATCATCTTTGTTGCTCTTCTCTGTACTCTTTCTAGAGTCTCAACATCTTTTTTACATCGTGGTGACCAAAACTGGATGCAGTATTCCAAGTGTGGCCTTACCAAGGCATTGAAGAGTGGTAGTAATACTTCACGTGATCTTGATTCTATCCCTCTGTTAATGCAGCCTAGCACTGTGTTGGCCTTTTTGGCAGCTGCAGCACACTGCTTGCTCATATTTAGGTGATTGTCTACTAGGACTCCGAGGTCCCTCTCACAGTTACTACTATTGAGCATGGTGCCACCTATGCTGTACTTGTGCATTTGGTTTTCTTGCCTAAATGTAGAACCTTGCTTTTTTCACCATTGAATTTCATTTTGTTAGTTAGTGCCCAGTGTTCAAGTCTGTCCAGATCCTTCTGTATCTTAAGCCTGTCTTCTGGAGTGTTGGCTATTCCTGCCAGCTTGGTGTCGTCTGCAAATAGAACATTAAGAGCTGAAGACTGAAGAAGCTACTTGCATTGGCAGCAAAATGTTTCAAACCAAAAAGAAAAGAAGTCCAGTTGCCATAAATATTAAAAGCAGTTTCCTCTATGCAGTCTGTTATTTCCTTTATATAGTCCTGATTACTGGCTGCATGAGGCTTCTTTCTTTTAAGTAGATGGCTTGACTTTTTGGTCTTTACTTCTAAATTGGCAAGATGTCACTAGGCTTGGAATCCTCCCTAGCTCTAGTTCTGGATCAGCTGACCCTGACTTCAGATGCCATCTCTTCAATTATTTCCTATGGTGCAGGCTGAAGCTCAATTTAATCAAGTCCTTCAAGTGCTGAATCTTAAGATTCCTAAACTACACACTTACTCCAGGGTGAAGGTATACTTAACCAACAATGTAGTTTGGCCCTTAGTGTAAATCTGATGCAAAGCAGGGGAAGGGGGGTCAGAAAGAAGAGAGAGTCAGAAAAGTAAATTATCTCTTTTTTGCTGGCTAAAATAAAAATGCTCAAATGAATCCTTCTGAAAGCAAAAGGGTAGCATCTTTATATTCTCCCAGGGTTTGCTGCATAGAGAGTACATTTTTTTATTATTGTTGTTATATATTATGGCATATTTTAATTTATTCTTTGAACTTGGTGTCAGATACCAGTCTCCAATTTTCCAGGCTTTGGCACCTGCCCTCCTTGCAAACCTTTTACCCAATGTTTTTATTAACTCAGTTTAATGGAACCTTTTTTTTTCCTATGGTGACCTTAAGAATTTAATAACTCTTCAATGCAAGGACAGTACCACCTGCAGGCTCCATGGGATTAGACTGCGGTAGCTCAATATGAGTGCAGGAACACATTAATGGGAAGCTCAAGAGGAGGGGGAGATCCCTCAGAAACTACATAAATAGGCCCCCTCAGCTCTGTGGGTGGATATTATGAGTGCTTATGATGTCTGCACCAAGACGGGGAACATAAAACACTGAGCTTCTGAGGCATGCAGTGGCTCACAGCTGCCTAATATTAATCTACCTTTGATCACATCCATGTGCTCGCAAATTTTCCTTTCCACGGCTCCTCTCCCCTTCTCCCCTCTCTATCTGCGACAGACACTGCCTGTCTTAAAAGATTGAATCAATGCATTATTAGTCCAAGCTGACAGAGGGCCATCAATTAATCTCGTTCTGTCAACGAAGTAGCACCTTCCCTGGTGAAACCTCACCCTTGCAGAATGCAAGGAGGATCTTTTAATCCAATTATCAGGAGAATGGACTGCCCTCATCTCCTTTCTCATCTTGAAAAGCTGCTGTGTCTTAAAGGGCATGTGTGGCAGCATGGATACAATAAGCCTTTGCTTGACTATTAAGAGCCAAGGTTAGTTGCCTTGAATCAATACATACATAACTACATACACCTCTGGGAATGTAGAAATCTTCAGTGTTGGCTTTTCTCCATTTTTTCAGTCTTAAAAAGGTTCTGTGCCTTTTTTGGGGGGGGGCAGCAGTCTGTAATTTGATTAAGACATCTATATGACAATTTGGACATCCGTCTCATAGAATTTCTTCTATGCATACATTTTGTATATGCTTTAACTTTGTCTGTTTGGGGTGTATGGGGTGTAGGGCATGTCGTGCCTTTGGTGTAGGGCATGTCGTGCCTTTTTAGGGCAGCTCGTACACCTTTGGTCCCCACCTGACATTCAGCTCTTACCTGTGGCTCGTAGTAGCTGTAACATGTGCAGCGGCCACACCCCAGGCAACAGCTTCGACAGGCTGGCCAAACCAGGTTGAGAGTAGCCGTTGTGTCTTCGACACCCGGTGAGCAAGGGATTTGTCTATCCCAAGCATGTGAAGACAGACTCTGGTGGAGTGAGTGGATGAGATCTATTAAAATAGAACCAATGGTCATGAAGGCAGTTTCTGCAAGCGACATCGTATGCTGAGAGCACGGCAAGACATGAAAGATGCTCTGGTCAACCACTGCACCAAGCTCATCTCCAATTGTCTTGACTTTTGTCCTGCCATTGGAATAAGATGGAATCTGGGAAGAGAGAGAGAGGCTGACTATGCGCACCTCTCCCTCACTTAAATCCAATCCACACGCAAGTCTTGACATCTTGACTTTCCCTAACTCTGATAAATCTCAAAGTCCTATGGCGATAGGCGAGCGAAGAAGCAGCAGGTGTGGAATCACTGGGAGCTGTGGATGCGGACCTGCACACAGGTGGCTTGGGTCTAATGGTCGCTTCTTGCTGATGAAGCAACAGCTGGATTCGGCATCTATCTGAGCGACTGAGCAGCCCTCTTTAGGATCACATTGCTCACCTCCGTAGTATGAAGAAGGGACTAGAAAATGTGCCCTAAACATTGTTGCTTCTTTCAAACCCTGTCCAGCCTACCACGGTTGGAGGGGATCCCATCTCATGCGGTCGAAATACAAAATTTAAGATGAAACACAAGGTGTTACCACTTATTATTGGTACATGGAATGTACGTACGCTTCAAGACAATCCATTAGCAGATCGCCCAGAAAGAAGAACAGGTCTGGTAGCCAGAGAGCTTGCAAGGTTTAACATTGACATTGAGGCCCTGTGTGAAACTCGTCTAGCCAATGAAGTTCAGCTAACAGAAACAGGACGCGGCTACACATTCTTTTGGTGTGGACGTAGCAGTGACCAACGTCGTGAGTCTGGAGTTGGCTTAGCGGTTAAGAACCATCTTGTTCGCCAACTTGCCAGTCTTCCTAAGGGTGTGAATGATCGACTCATGACACTGCATCTCCCATTACTAAGTGGAAAACAAGCCATACTGATCAGTGCCTACGCACCCACAAATCCAGATGAAGTAAAGGACAAGTTTTATGAAGATCTTGATGCCCTACTTTCATCTGTAAAGGGCACTGATAGGCTGATTTTACTTGGCAATTTCAACGCGAGAGTGGGGTCTGATCACTCTATCTGGGATAGCATTATTGGTAAAAATGGAATTGGCATGTGTAATAGCAATGGCCTGTTGCTATTGAAGACATGTGCTGCTCATGATCTGGTCATTAATACCATCTTTTGCCTACCTACTTGTAAAAAGACATCCTGGATGCATCCATGCTCCAGGCACTGGCATCTCATTGATTATGTCATTGTGCAGAGGAAAAACATGGAAGATGTAAGAGTAACTAAGGCTATGCCGAGTGCTGACTGCTGGACTGACCACAGACTCATCATTTCCAAGCTAAATATTCACATCAAGCCAAAGAATTGTCCACAGGGAAACAAAGGTGTGATGAAAAAGATCAACATCAGTACACTGGAAAACCCCAACGTAGTAGCTTCATTAGTAAAAGATCTTGACAATCAATTCCTGGAGCTGCAAATACAGGAAAATGCTGAGAAGGACAGGGAATGTTTCTGGGACATCTTGCACTTTTCTGCACTTAAGGTTCTTGGACCCTCATACAGGAAGCAGCAGGACTGGTTTGATGAAAACAATGAAGAGATTAAGGCCTTGCTTGCCGAAAAACACCATCTCTACTGCGCTAATCAGAATGACCCGTCGTCAATTGCAAAGAAAAATGCTTTTATAAACACTTGCAGGATTGTACAGAGCAAGCTCCGCAAGATGCAGGACTCCTGGCTGAGTGCCAAAACAGATGAAATCCAGAAGGTTGCTGATAGAAACGATGCCAAACGATTCTATGGAGCCCTTAGATCCCTGTATGGACCTCAGCCCTTAGGAAGCTCTCCTTTATTGAATTCGAGTGGTGCAACTCTTATCACTGAGAAGACCCTGATTTTACAGCATTGGGCCGAGCATTTCCACTCTGTGCTGAACCTCCCAACCACCATCAATAATGAGGCGATTGACAGGATACTCCAGGTAGATATGAACTATAGCCTAGATGCCCTACCATCAGAGGCTGAAACTTCACAGGCCATCAGTCAATGTTCTAGTGGTAAGGTGCCAGGATCTGACGCAATCCCAGCAGAAGTCTATAAGGCTGGCAGTGCTGTGCTTGTTGAAAAACTTACCCAATTGTTTCGATCCTTCTGGAAACAAGGTTCCATTCCTCAGGAACTGAAAGACGCATCCATCGTGCACCTCTACAAGAGGAAAGGAAACCGACAAGTCTGCAATAATTATAGAGGAATATCACTTTTCTCTGTTGCGGGCAAGATCTCCTGATTGACCATCTGGAACAGGGTATACTACCTGAGACACAGTGTGGTTTCCGCAAAGATCGTGGCACAGTGGACATGATATTTGCAGCTCGACAGCTTCAGGAGAAATGTTAGAAGCAGAATCATGAACTATACACCACCTTCGTGGATCTCACCAAGGCTTTTGACACAGTTAGTCGTGAAGGACTATGGCGCATTATGGTGAAGTTTGGGTGCCCTGACAGGTTTATTCTGATGGTACGACAGTTCCATGATGGCATGGTGGCTCGTGTTCTGAGTAACGGTGGAGCCTCAGAGGCTTCCCTGTTACTAATGGCATTAAGCAAGGCTGCATGCTGGCACCAACCCTGTTCAGCATGATGTTCTCAGCCATGCTGTCAGACGCCTTTCAGAACAGCTCAGTGGGAGTTAATCTGAGGTACAGAACCAATGGGAAAGTGTTCAACTGTGAAGACTTCAGGCTTCACCAAGGTAAAGGAGACTGTGCTATGAGATCTCCTCTTTGCTGATGACTGTGCCCTTAATACAGGATCAGAGCAGGAAATGCAAGCCAGCATGGACAAATTCGCAGCCACTTGTGACAACTTTGGCCTCTTCATCAACACGAAGAAAACTGAAGTGATGTATGAGCCAGCTCCAAAAGCCCAATATCAAGAGCCTACCATCACAGTAAAGGGACAAAAGCTGCAAGCAGTGGACCAATTTACATATCTTGGTAGTACCCTCTCCCGTGCAGTGACAATTGACATCGAGGTCAACTGTAGAATTGCCAAGGCAAGTTCTGCATTTGGCAGATTGCGGACTAACGTGTGGGACTGCCGTGGAATAAGTCTTGCTACCAAGCTTAAAGTTTACCAGGCAGCAGTGCTAACTACCCCATTGTATGCTAGTGAGAACTGGACAGTGTACAGGAGGCATGTTAGGCAACTGAACTACTTCCACATGACTTGCCTTCATAGAATTCTGAGGATCCGGTGGCAGGATAAGATACCAGACACAGATGTCCTCTCCAGAGCAGGCCTATCATCAGTTTACACTCTGTTGATGAAAGCCCAGATGCGCTGCGCAGGCCATGTTGTAAGGATGCCAGATCATCGCATCCCTAAACAGCTCTTCTATGGTGAGTTATCTCAAAGAAAATGATTGCACGGGGGACAAAAGAAGTGATACAAAGAGATGCTGAAAGCCTCTCTTAAGTCCCAGGATATTAACACCATCTCTTGGGAACTTCTGGCGCATGATCGACCGACATGGCGCACCTTGATGTACCAGGGTTGCCAGACATATGAACACAGAAGGACAATCTTGGCACAAGAAAAGCGAGCACTCCGCAAAGCCAGAGCTGCAAATGCTGAAGTAACAGTGTCTACATTTCTTTGTTCAGTATGTGGCAGAACATTCCGTGCTAACATCGGTCTTATTAGCCACCTATGGACACATCATTGATGGCCCATAACCCACAAGATGTCAAGGTCTTCATCGAAATCAATGGATGAACAACACAACTTTGTCTGCGCATATTTCTCCAAGGTTTTTCCCTCAGATAAAGCATTTTGTATTTGTTCTTATTAAAGTTACATCCCATTCCATTTTTCCTGAAAGAGCACAGAACAGAGGGTATGTGCTTCCTTCAGTTTATCCTCCATATAGAAAAGCAAATGCACATATCAGTGAAATGTGTAATTAAAATGTATATTTTAAGACTCTTCATAAGTCCTCAGAATACTCACACACATATCACTCCTAAATTTAGTGATTCTTAAATCATATAACTAATAATAGCATGCAATAAGACACAGTGTCTGTTTAGAGCTCTTATTATAGAACAGGAGCTGTAACCAATTATATATATCTTTATCTGTTCAAACTATAACATTTAGTAGACTTTGTTCCTGCTTAATCTTATTTTCCCACTTTAAAGGGGTGTTAATTAAAGAGTTTTTCTCTTTGCAAAGTGCCCTACCTGACTTTAAAAAACAGTGCCACTATTAAACAGTGCAGCAAATTTTGATACCCTCTGCTTTTTGGAGAGTTCTTCTGCTTTATTGCCTTTGTTTATTACTTTGAAAGTAATAATAATAATAATAGTAAAGTTGGAAGGGCCCTTGGAGGTCATCTAGTCCAACCCCCTGCTCAGGCAGGAAACCCTATACCATTTTAGACAAATGGCTGTCCAGTCTCTTCTTAAAAACCTCCAGTGTTGGAGCATTCACCGCTTCTGGAGGCAGGTTGTTCCACTGGTTAATTTTTCTAACTGTCAGGAAGTTTCTCCTTAGTTCTAGGTTGCTTCTCTCCTTGCTTAGTTTCCACCCATTGCTTCTTGTCTTGCCTTCAGGTGTTTTTCATCTAAAACATATGGGATAAAGGACACAAAAGAGGTTGTATAAAGGTGCCTCAAGGAACTGTGCATTGGAGTTGATTGTCTTTTTTATGGTTCATTGGAAACAAAATATTTGTGAACCAAAATACTTCTGTTTAATTGTGCATATGTACAAGAGAATGAGAAGTACATTTCTGATGCTGAAAGAAAGCTTGTTACTATAGCCCATTATTATTGCCTTTTGAAAATGGGCCGCAGTATTATTAATTAAACTTCCAAAGAAGTATTTTCTGCACCTCATATTCATAACATATACTCCCACATTACCAGTAAAGTATAGAAGCTGCTATAATTTGATGATGTCTTGTCTGGGAGTTTGTAAAAGTTTATTTCACAGGCAGATACTTAATGGGCATGAAGTCTTTCCAAACCCACTGGCACACTAGGTGATTCTCAAAAAACCTTGGAAATGAGGGTATATTTCAATGGTTCCAATAAAATAATTTGGAAAGGCAAAACAAAAACAAAAAACCAGTCCCCCAAATGGATGGAATTTCCCAATGGTCAAAAAATCGGGAAAAAAAAAGAATTCAAGGACTGACAAATTATATCTCTATATTCACCTATGTTTATCACTAACACACTGGTAGGTCAGTATAGATCTATCTATGCTAACCCATTTAGCCATTTCTCATGCCTCATAAATCCTGATGGCTTAATATTGGACATATTAATAAAAAAACATAGATACTTGTTTGACATTCAATAACTGGTCTAAAATCACATTAACAGTCTAGTGGGATCCATTTCAAAATAACATAATAGTAGGATAAGCAAATATGACAATTAGGGACATGCAGTAATTCATATCTAAACAAAAAAAGATGTTTTGGAAGAGACACAGGTCCATATGCTGCACTGGTAAGTGTCTTCTTAAAACACCTAGATATTTTCCCTGGATTTAAATTATAGTCATAGGAATATTTACATCTCAGTTAAAGAGGCACCAGTAGTGCCAGATTGTCACACATCTCCTCCTTAATACCTTCCTAACACAAATACATATTTCTCTGTGGCTTCATAACTGTGTGAGTCCAAAATTTGCACAAGCCTCACTCAAAACCCAATGGTGAAATATCCTAAACTGAACAAGAAATAAAATTCTCATCATTTAAATGTTTTGTGTTCCACCTTTTCAAATATTTGGACTATAAAAAACAATGAAAACTTGGAACAAGGCTCATACTTCTATATTTTTATCCCAAATCTTATACAGGTAAATTTTAAGTAGTGTGTTTAATGAATCCCATGACAGAGTCACATTATTTAAATTCATACTATCTACAAAGACATTTCTATGGAAAATATGGTAATTGGTTCCAGCTCCAAGCAATGAAAAATTGTAAACATAAATTTTTATAGGTATATTAATGAAATATTACAATAAAGGATTAAAAAGAGTGTACTTATAATTCAAGTTTATGGTAAACAAGGTCACAATACAAGCAATGCAAGTCATAGAAAGCAAAATAAAAATAAAGACATTCTGCCATAGATTCGGGCATTCCAAAATTTTATCCTATTTTAGCATTGCTATGATTGCATTCATGTTATACAATTACATCAAACTTGAATGTGATAACTAGTCCTGTTTTCCTATGGCAGAATCTTCCTTTTCTCCACTTTGCACATATAAAGATTAGCATTGTCTGAAACCCTAGGTGCAATTACATATGTGCTAGCCACAATTGCACACATGTAGCCTCAAATTAACTGCATTTGGGTCTCATTAAACACAACCTGATATCATTATACAATTCATTCTAAATCAACTATTGCATTATTTAAACTTGTAACTTCAGAAATCATTATGTGATCTTTGAATGGAGAATATAATTTCAAATATATTACAGATATAAGGCAATGAAAGAAAACACCTGTAAAAAGAGACTTTGTAAATCTGTTTTGTTCTTTTTGTTTTTCAGTTGAAGTTTAATTAACATAGTAAGCTTGTGCTTCTTTCCTGATCACTTTCATTTTATATTTTTTTACCTGCGTATTTGACACTAATAATCTATGGTCTATTCTTAAATCACAAGATCAGAATCCTGGTTGCTTGAATCACACTTTTAGGTTGGACAACAAACATTTGGCTTTTGACTTCCTAGGTAAAATTCTATAAAAGTGCTATCACAAAATGCTGTTAAGAAAATGACAGATTAATTTATTTCTTCATTACCAAAGTTGTTCTGCTTGTGGGATTTTTATTTTATTATTATATGTACTGTATGTCTCTCACATGGCACTTTTTGCTATATTTGTGTCACCAAACAGTGTCAAAAAGTTGCAAAAGGAATGTTAGTCAGTTTTACTTGAGTCCTATAAATAAATCACCTTGTGCTGAACAAAAAGAAAAGCAGAATTGCATCTGTACCTCACTAGAGATAGTCTAATGATATAGCAGGAATCAGAAAGGGCAGCTGCCAAAGTACCATACCATCATCACTATACAATATGTCCTTCCTTCTACATGAAATGCATCCTTGATATCTTCCAACAAAAGAACTTTACGCCATTCCCCTTATGGCTGCAGTGACATTTGAGTTTTCATTAAAGGTTAGAAAGATGATATTAGTCTTCTTCTCCTCCTACATGAATAGAGTTTCTAAGGCTGCTTTTGTCCATTAAATGTGGAAAAGATGCATATGTGTGTATGTACACCGTTGACTGTCTAAATTTGCCTGCAAAGGAGGGATGGGAAATTATTACTGGTCCAAATGTGATAAATTATAACAAGCAGTTTCTCCTCACTTTGGGCCATGCTAGTTGGGATTGCAGCAACAAATGAAGTGCAATAAAGTTTCCCATCTTTGTTAACAGCAACTCAAGTTACTACTGAGAGACTCAAATATCTGTCAAGATTTTCCAGCCTTTGAAATAATGAGAAAATCTTGAAGATCTTTCTTAATGTATTTAAAGCATAAATGTTATATTCTGGTGGGAGAAAAATGGAAAAATTAGGAATACACTCTCCCATATTTCCATTCTCACTTCAATTTTTCTTTATTTTGTTTCTGGTCGCTTTCAGGTAGCTTTTGCCAGACCTTCATATCTGTAACCTTATCAAAGGGCATGTCTTTGATCTCTGCTATTAATCTTGGCCGTTTTATGAAATATTACTCAAGGAATCAGATATAAAGTAGTGGTAAAGACTGAGTTACAGTAATTGTAACTTTGATCAGTAGATTTTATACAGAATCTGATTGCCATGAAGTGGTGGCGCCATGAAGTTAAAGCCCCAATGAAAGTATGTACATTGTGATATCATAAAGTCCTAGAAAGGAAGACAGGGAAAATATTGATAATACGTTATGTCTTTCATTCATGCAGCAGTGTTGACAGGCTTTACTTATATCAAGGAACATAGGTAGAATGTTGCAAATACACCAGACAGTTGAAAAAAAAAAGCACTGGAAGAATATCTGGATAATGAAGATGCACTGAAGCTGATACACCATGAAGACTTACTGACTACTGAAGACACCAAATTGGTCTACAAGAAAGACCAAATCAAGAATAGAAAAGGGACATGGCAAGGCAAAGTATTACATGGCCTACACACAGAGAAAGAGACAAAACCTAGCAGGCAAAGCAGATAACAAGAGCTAGCTATGGTTAACAGCGGCAAAATTAAAGAAAACAACAGAGGGGCTAATTGTGGCTACACAAGATCAAGTCTTAAGAACAAATGCATACTGTAAAAAGCCCGAAATGAGAAGACAGCAACAGACTACAAATGCCACCTCTGCAAAGAAACTAAAAAAACAGTGGAGCATCTAATTAACTGTTGCAAGAAGATTGCACAGACTAACTACAAATAGTATCATGACAATGTAGCAACAATGGTGCATTGGAATATCTGTAACAAATACTGCAGGCCTACAAGCAATAACTGGTGGGACTACAAAATAAACAAAGTCATAGAGAGTGAAGAAGTCAAATTGCTGTGGGATTTTAGAATTTAAACGGACAAGCATCTGCCACACAGGACAGATAAGACAAAGAAGTCTGGACAGTGGACGTTACATTGGACAATACTTTTAATATTATCAAAAAAATGTATCTCAGATCCTTGGGAAGGACTTGAAAAGTGGATAAAAATGCCAAATCCAGTCTTAAATCTGGTTGACTTTGTGACCAACCATAATAGCAATGTATTTAATTTATATGCAGCCCAACTCCCAGCAACTAATCCAATGGTATGGATATAATTATAATAATGTTAAGGTTGCTTTTATACTGCTAAAACATTGTATAGTGTTTGGTATAATAGTTAAGGCACTGGGTTAGAATCTGAGAAATTGTGAATTATTGCCCCACCTTAAGCAGAAATCCAGCTGGATCAGTCCCTGTCTCTCAGCTCTAGGAAAAAATAGGCAATGGCAAATCACTTCTGAAATGTTATCAAGAAATACAAATAAAAATAAAAAAATAGTAGGAAAAGGGGAAAGAGAGGATGAAGGGGGAAAAAACAATTAATATAAAATTATATTGTATTGAAATCTTGCCAAGAAAACTGCAGCAACTCATCCAGACAGTCACTAGGAGTCCAAACTGACTTGAATGCACAATCGTATTAATATATGATGAAATGTATGATTAAAAACGCCAATTAGATTATGGCAGTAATGTTGTTACTCACCTTCACCAGTGTATAAACTGTACTTTTTTTTCAGGTAATTTTCAGCTCAAGCAAAATTGATTGCACAGTACCTATAGTAAATATTATTTACACAACAATACCCTGTAGAGATTGGACAGTACACATTTTTACCATTTCCCTTTAGATCTCAGTATTCTGAGTGTATTTTAGCTATGACAAAGAAGAGTGGGGAAAAAAACAAATGTTTTTGGCTACATTAATTTCTGTAGCTGTGTTCAGTCAAGGCCCACAGAATGAGAGTTTAAAACTGACAATCCAATTTCTTAACTGTTTCTATAAGAGACTTTAGCAAAGGTACCTGACAGTTATTGAAGAATATTTTTCAAAAAAAGAAAGAAATAGAGTTTCTGCTCTGAGCCAATAGGAGAGTTTAAAGTGATAGATTATCTGATTCATGGTTTCCTTGCCATTATTTTAAGGGGGTTTTACATTAACACCTCTCCAAAGGTACCTTAAAAAAAATATTTTGCTATTTGCTACTGATGCTAGTGGAGACACAATATCACTCAGCAGTTTTTATGTTGAATGAGGAGATATCATCTAGGGATATTTTTAATTTTATTTACTCAGAGTTTCTGTTTTGAATGTTTGTTTCTCATTTTTTTAGCCTCCTATCATGAAAACCTAATACAAAATATGATTATGGCATATGTGTCAACTCGATCCTGGAAACTGAACCTAGCTGATGACATCTTGTTCACTTTTGATTGCCCCAGGAATGGGGAGTTTTAAGCTAGCCTAAAGATTTCTCTGTCCCATGGGAACCAAGGTCATTTCTGTTCGTTAGACTAATGTTAGAAAGCCCGCCAAACCGTTTTATTGGGAAACATAGTTGATTGCATAATTTCTGGTTACAATTAACTTTGTAATTTTAGTAATTTCACTGATACTTTGTAATCAATAAACATGTTCTTGACTCAAGTCTTGGAGTTCTGCTTTAATTCGTTTCATCTATCAGAACCATGACAATATATTTACTAGACACCCGTAGGCCACAATGCATGGCTAGCATAGTAAGAAAATGCTAAGTAACACTAGAATTCTAGTCTTGCTGTATCTTCAATAGAAATAGATGTAGGAACTTGCTCCTCTGATTTTGTTGAAATGCAAATGGTTCCACTTTTTTATTATTATTATTTGCAGAATTTCAATTGCTGGCCAAATTTGAGATCTGTCAAGATTATTTTAGATGTTTGTTATCTGACCTAGTCTGGAGTCATTGACAGATTTAATACATATTTATTCCTTCCCTTATTCCTTCCACATCCACAATCAGTTGCTACACTGAATTCATTTCAACAGTTTCTTCATAAACAGACACGTACAAATCAGCCTTATTCCAATCTCTTTGCATAGTTGTATATTTTTTATATTGGAGTAATATTGCACAATCCTATTCCTACATATTCAATAGATTAAAATATATATCTCTGTAGGTAACTTTTCTTAAATCTTGTATACTAGTTTTGAGTTGAGAATTGCATCACAAAATATAGCATATGGACCATCCATTTAAAAATCCTGACATGGACATCTGCGGTCTAATATTTTCACTAATATTATCTGTTCACTCATATGCAATCCAGCCAATATTAAAAAAAAGAATGATATAAGTTCAAAGATAGAAATTATTTATTAAATTATTATGGTCCGCAAGAATGACACTATTAATATCTTGAAAACAGAGAGAAGGAGAGAAATAGAGAGAAAAAATAGTTTGTTTACTGATATCTATATTGGTTATCTGGTATCTGTCTAGTTCAGGGTGTCTTTGAGGGAGATGTAAAATAAATAGTGTCATAACTGTATATTAAAAGAGGATGGAAGTTTAACTGAACAGTTTTTTACACACACACACACACACATACGCACACACTGTCACTCTAGTGTAATAATGTTCCAATTAAAATTGAAGGGTCCAAATTAAGGGGAAAAACACTTTAATAGTGGGCTTATTGAATAATTTTAAACATATCTCTCAATTTTCAGTAACATTTGGAATTAGAAAAACAGAAAATAGTGGACCAATGTTACTATATGGTCTTTTCAGTGTAATTTAAAGAATTAATAATTTCCCAGGCACTTTTTATAGTATCATAGCCCATTTGATTTAAGTACCTGCTCTTTACTGAGATAGTGGAGTTTACATGTTGTATATTTTCCTTGTGCTGGTTATTAATGGCATTTAATCATTTTCATTGTGATTCATATGTTCATAGTGTTTTTCATTTTTTAAAAAGCTTTTAATAACTTTTGATATTTTTGGTAACTTTGCAACCTACTCAGAGAACTTTGATTCCATTTCAATTAGAAATGGAATAAATAATGAATATAATAATAAATAATATATCAGAAGAGATTAAATGATATCATAAATAAATAAATAGCATTGCAAAGATGTAGTGCTAAACATTATACTTATTTGGAAATAGTGTTCCAGTCTTAATGTTTTTTGCTAATGATGCGTAAACATTATAATCTACAATTGTAAATTTCTACAACTAATTTTATATAATTGTCAACAGTAGGCAATGGTGAGATTCAGCCAGTTTGCACCAGTTCGGCAGAACCAGTAGCTAATTTTTTTGTTGCCCAGGCCCAGAATGGACTTCCGGAAGCGGCATCCACACAGAGAACCAGTTGTTCACATATTTGAATCCCACCACTGACAATAGGATATTTATCCACCTTGGGGTTTCGGTTACTTTAGGTTTATATATATGTCCTGAAACTAAATGCAGCATAATATAGGTAGTCCTCGACTTACAACAATGACCATTCAAAGTTACCACGGAACTGAAAAAAGTGACTTATGACCATTTTTCATTCTTATGACTATTGCAGCATCCCCATGGTCATGTGATCAAAATTTGGACATATCTGTGACGGTTGCAGTGTCCCGGGGTCACGTGATCCCCTTTTGAAATCTTCTGACAAACAAAGTCAATGGGGAAGCTAGATTCCTTAACAACTGTGTTACTAACAACTGCAGTGATTCACTTAAGAACTGTGGCAAGAAGGGTCATAAAATGGGGCAAAATTCACTTAACAAATGTCTCACTTAGCAACAGAAATTTTGGGCACAATTGTAGTTGTAAGCTGAGAACTGCAAATCAGTAACCCTTTCATAGTAAAATAATAAGAGGAATTTTAAAAGCCTCATTAATAGAACTGATTAATTTTGGTAAATAGCGCTGTGGCATTCACAAGAAACAGTCTGTGATGAACAGTCCATTGATTCAATGTGTGACAAAACACATCCCAGCATCATTATCTGATAAAATAAACAATGATCTTGTTCTTAATATGGGATTCCAACTGAACACGAAGAGAGGCACATTTGGGTCTTAATGGTACTTGAGTAAAGCACTTTGATGTAATTTGATAACATACCTTCATGACGCAGACCATAAAGCAGTCAATGGTATTACTTTCTGAGCAAAATAAATAAATAAAAATGATACCTATGCTCAAAGTACTATCTTTTTAAGAGGTGCTGTTTGCAATGATTAATTTGCAGTAATTATTTCAAGATTTCAGTATCTGCCTGCCTTGCCCCACCTTTCCCCTTCATAATTATAATTACCCTTATGCACACCAGTTCTACTAAGCGTGAGCAGTTCCTAAGAACCATGGAGACAAAAGCAGCTATTTCATGAGCAAATGGCAGCATTTAGTTTTGGAAGACACTAGAATTATGCTTATGGCTCCTATTTCCAAATCATATCAACCCAATGAAATAAAAAAGTAGGACGTGTCATCATCATCATCATCATCATCATCATCATCATCATCATCATCCTTCAACAATACCTTTAACATTATTAAACAACAACATCTGTCTATCCCTTGAGAAGGACTTAATGGATGGATAGAAATGCCTAATCCAATCTATACACCTGATTGTACAACTTACCATTACTTTCAAATATCAAGATCTGAAGTTGAACTGAAGTTCAAAGATTATAGCATAAACCAGCTGTGGTGGCCCCACTGATTACTGGCACACTGGATACCATACCAAAAAATCATAAACAGCATTGTCAATTGCCAAACACCATACTGTTCAGACCTACACATATACTACACTGATACATTATCAGGCTCTTAGGGAAGATCTCAATGATTATGAAGGCCAACGTCAACTAAATAATTGCCAACCCCAGACTTAACAATTATTGATAAGAAACACAAAAAAGACTAGATGTGGCAAAAGTGAAGATAGTAGAAATTAAGATAAAGAAATGGAGAAAATGACAAAATACAAAGACCTGCAAATAGAAATAGAACAACTGTGTCAAAAAAAATAGTACCAATAGTAATAGGCACTTTGGGTCCAATCCCAAAACATCTGGAGTGCCATTTGAACACCATTGTGTTCACTCAATTGCAAAAGGAAACTTTCTTGAAACAGCTTACATCTGAGACAATACTTTTAACACCATTTAACAATAAGTTCCTATTCCAAATCTTTTGAGGACTTGATAGGTGGATTAAAGTTCCAAATCCAATTCATAATAATGCTTGATTTTAAAAAGAGAGGAGAGAGTCTAAATTCATCTTCTTATCAGTAACATGCCTGGTAGCTAAAAAGAATGGAATTCTCTTGGTATTTGCTGCTCACCTGCAAATGCCTTCAATAAACAATGAGATAGAGAACTGTGTGCTGGGGAGATTTGCCAAGTAGATACCAAGACATAATGACCGGCGGGTGGATATATTCGGTTTGGTAGGTCTTAGCTTGTTTTTTATCCAGCAAAGGGCAATGTTACCTTTAATGAGCAGATTCTGGCAATGGAAGCCATTACTCTGAGTACAATGAAGAGCTAGGAGAGCTTGAACATATGCCAGACATTAAAAAAAAGGCAGCAAATGAGAATGGTGACATAATGTCTACCTCTGAAGCCTTTAAAAAGCAATGCTAACCATTCTTCAGAGGTTGGGTTTTTTTTTTTTTTTTAGTATGTTGGTTTAAGACATACCTGAACGACCATTCATCCGTCACTAAGGTCAGTCACTAAGATCCTGAAATTATTATGGTTTCCAATCCTTCAACTAGTCTATTTTTGACCTGACTACTAATCTGATTTTGAATGCTGACCTTGAAATAATTTACCAGGCTCTGAATGAGAGCATACTTGCTGGGGAATGCTGGGAGTTGAAGTCCACCCATCGTAACAATATCAGGATTGAGAAGCTCCAATTTAGATATTAGCAATTCTCTCGTTCCACTGATGGAGATGGTTTTAGACTAGGGCTTTAATTGTTGCACATTCCAGAAATCTTGTGATTTACCATTTCTCTTTTGTTTCTTTTCTTTCTATTCACCACGATGTTTGGATCTTTGCTATCAGCTTTGGCTAACCTAAAATAAATGTTTCTCCTGAATTAGACTCTCCTTGTAGTCTAATTCTTAATGTCCCTCTGTCAAAAGATTTGCATACAACCTAATGATTATGTTACCATATTTACAAGATTGATATGTTCAATTTTTAAGATAGTATAGCCTATTCCGTAGATTTAAAAAAAAACATTAAAACTAATGAAATATAAACATGAATGATGAAACATACCTGCAGAACACAAATGAGAGCTACAATAAGAGATAACACCAGCGGAAATCATTTTAAAAGCCCTAAGATAGTCTAAAATTTTAAAAATTAGAGAAATAAAATGGTTTTCATCTAACTGTAGAAAAATTATAATATAAGCACTATGACAAACATTTTACACTGAGGTACTATCACTGAAAAATATTTTTCTTTAGGAGCTACATACCACATCTCCCTTAACAGGGGCACTTTTGTTTTATTGTCAATATTTTACCTACACAATAACCTTCCAACCCACTTGTTTCCACCTGTCTCTGAGGCCCTCATCCCATCCTCCCTGCTCTCCTTTTCACTGCTATCTTGTAATCATTTCTTGTAGACATCTCATATTAAACTGTGGGGCTCCCAAGAACAGAATCTGCTTCCCACTGCTTTCCAATTAACTTTTATGGAAGAATGTCCAACATCCAAGTGTGCCTCTCTCAAATCCACTTTAGAAAATTATGGGGACCCTCCTGAACAATACAGAAGGGACCATGGGTGCACTGTTGACATTGGGGAAATTTCATACCTTTCTCTATAGTTCCATTCCATTCCATATTGTTGAGGGATTATTATAATATAGTTGGAAGACATAGTCAAATGGCAACATTACAATAACAATGCCATAGAGGCAGTTCAGTGCTGCTCTCAACACAGCAGGCATATAATGTGTGCAATCCCTAAGTTCAATATTTATCTTGGAAACTTTTTCTTGTAATTCCTTGAAGTGCAATATTTTCCCCTAGGTCTGTCCTAAAAAATAAAAAATAAATCTCCTGTTTCTCCTGGCCCCCGTTGCTTTTTTTTTTTTTTTTTGCTTAATCTGATGAAAAAAGATTGTTGCTTTTTCTCCTCCAAAGAAGAACTTTTTTTTTTTTTTAAATTCTCATGGGCGGGACACAGTGTTAGGTGTGTATGGAGTCAGAGGGACATCTGACCTATCTTCTTTAGATCACACCCAAGGAAAATGTCATGAGAAACATCTTTCCTTTTAGTCTGAAGATCACGGACAGCCAAGAAGGCTGCAAAGTGATGGATAGACATTATCAGGCCTTCCATCTTCAGCATACTCTGCTTTTGCTGGCATTCTGTCATAAAATGCAAGGGAGATGGGAAAGGCAATTGGGGAAGTAAGGAATGAGTATGGGAATGATCAGGAAAAGGGAGAGGGATGACAGATAGACAGGAATCAGAGGTGTCAATGGAATGCAGAGAGGCACCAAACCTCAAAGTCATTCCCAAAACATCAAAAATGAAGACTATTGGACACTGATGGACTGATCAAGGGGTCAGGGAAAAGGAGGAAAATGCAGAATTTACCCAGGAATACTCAAATCCAGCTTTGCTTAAACTGTAACCTTTTAACTTTAGTGAAAGAACTTTTCACTTCAAAGAATGGAGTTGAGGGTCTCCTTTCTTAAAGGCCTATGTTGGGATAAGCCTGACAGATATGTAACAGAAAATGACAGCTGTATCTGCAACCTAGAACAGTAAAGCTAAAAAAAAATCCTCCTGAAGAAATAATTATGTAGTCTCCCAAAGAAGTAAAAGCATATAGTGAAAACTTCCCCTCTTTTGCAGAGGATCAAAACTTTCACAAAATTGGGGGGATGGATTTCAGAACACTGTTACCTTTTCCTATAACCTACTGCTGACTGCCCAGAATGAATCTTTGTTCCAGGCTTCAGCAAGGGATAGGACCTGTCCAGTCATCATTGGCTCCTTATTGATCCCTCTCTATCCAGCATGAACTGCTTGACTTGCTTTATTTCAGTTGCATTTCTATCATTCAGCCCATCCAGATGATTTTCTGCTCCTGCCGATGCCTTATTCATT
The DNA here is from genome assembly GCF_016545835.1 of Crotalus tigris. NCBI lineage: Eukaryota > Metazoa > Chordata > Lepidosauria > Squamata > Viperidae > Crotalus > Crotalus tigris. Next base: position 344,786 of record NW_024097402.1, on the reverse strand, counting down.
CCTTTTCTGGTTTTTTGTGTGTGTGTTACTGTCAAGAGTTGTTGCTGGTCCTCTTGGGCAAAGCCTGCCATTAATATGCAGAGCATATCACTTTGTAATCAGTAGTTCTGAAAGGCTGTTACTAATGTTCACCAAGGACTATTACAAATCATGAATAAAGAGAAAGCTTTAGCCCATTTCAAGTTAGTTCTCCATCTTATCCATTAAAACCTCTTTTATTTTTCTGCTCTTTGCACAATGCCTTGTACTTCTGTGGCCAAACCATTGTGGAAAGTCACCCCCCCCCAGAGAAGGAAATATTAAAGAGGCAGAAAATATGCCCAGTTTTTCTCTATAGCCCCAAGTCTCCCTCCCCCAAGCAGAAACCAGCTCTATAGAAATGCAGATGTAAATAATCCAAGAAGGTTTAAGGCCCTCCAGCTAGGAGCTTAGAAAGACAAAGACACCTAAAATCTATATACCCCACCCAAATTCTAAGACAGTACATAATAGGATTAACCCACAGATGCCAAAGGGCACATTCAGACTCAGGTCAAAGTTCATGCCACAGGAACAACTCCAAACAAAAGGCTCCAGAGGGTATAAAAACCCACTCCCTACATGTTCTCTCTCTTTTCTTCCAGAGCCATCTTTCTGTCTGGCTCTCCTCTTCAATAAACCGCAACCTTCTTTCTAAAGTAGTCGCCATGTTGTTTATTCCTGGCTTGGACTGAACTATGATGAAGATTTTTCCTTCAACGCCATATTCAAACTCGTGTGTGTGTATGTGTGTGTGTGTGTGTGTGTGTAATTTAGATGAAAGTGATACTCCTGAATGTGAGTGTCATTGTCTTCTACAGTAAGTACATTCATATATCCATAAGCCACACAAAAAAAGAGTACTTGCTTGCTTATTTACATGTTCTTCTTAGACACATTTCATTTTAAAAGCCCTTCTGGTGCAGTATCTTCTTTTATTATCTCTCCAAGGACACGTAAAAACAGTTTGATATGGTGACTTCTCTACTCTCTCTGACATAAAGGAAGGAATCTTTAGTAATATTTAAAAACATCTCTTTCTATTTAAGCAAAGACCTTTAATGCTCTTCCAAGTCCTTCATCAAACATTAATGAGACTGTCTGGCAGAGTCTTGCAATGGGAGCCAAAAATAATGCAAACTATTGCCTGCTGTGCCTTTATTTTAGGCCTACAAGCTTTCTCTAATGGGGGAAATTTCTGGGGCTAGGAAAGGCCGATACCTCTGATGCAAATTTCAAAAATATGTTGTTTGGCATCTACTGACCAAACTCTCTGATTTTATTCAAACATAATCAACTTTGTATATTTGAGGTGCACCCCTGAAGGATCCAGCCCTCTGGTTGTTGCCTCTTTGAAGCCAACCACTTCTGTTTTAACTACAGAATGGGTAGAGATTGAAGTCATGGTACTTTTACAGATATTAGCATTGGCATTTTCTAATTGTCTCACCCACCAATTGATCAGCAATTGCTGTTCAATGACTTTACAAATGAGGGTTTGCTTATCGTTGCCTTTAGAAATTTGTCGTTTTTCAGTATGGTTGTGATAGAAAGATGATGAGCATTGGGCTTGAGAACAAACATGCAGAGGAGATACAGAGGATGCCTATGGTACAATCTGGCTGTTGAATGAAAAAGGGAGTTGGTCTTTTGTCCTTTTGGGGTACAATTTAACTAAGGAGGTTTAGATAAATGCAATGTTGACATTCCTACTTAGATCCTAACCTTATTATCCAACCATAGCTGCCAACTGGGTGTTCTCTATTGTGTTTATGTGACCAAAACAGTGAAGAGATACTATTAATGTACCATTTGGCCAACTGCACAGCAGTGTCTCTTCCTGAGCTAATTGGAATGCCTCTGGACGATCATGGAACATATACAGTAGTAGGACATGTTTGAAACTCTAATTAGCTGGTATTTGTTATATTTGTCTTACTAATTAATATTTATTTTATTACGTACATGTATATGAAAATGTCTTGGGACAGTGTGCAACCAAAAATTAAAACACTGTCACAACCACTAAACACTTTTAAAAAATAAATTAAAACAAGATAACAAAAGTAATAGCAATAGCACTTAGACTTATATACAGCTTCACAGTACTTTACAGCCCTCTCTAAGTGGTTTACAAAGTCAGCATATTAGACCCAACAATGCTGGTTCTCATTTTACCAACCTTGGAAGGATGGAAGCTGGTGAGACTCGAATTGCCAAACTGCTGGCAGCCAGCAGTCAGCAGAAGTAGCCTGCAGTATTGCATTCTAACCACTGTGCTACCACAGCTCTTAGTGGGAGAACATCCATCTAAACACAGTATAAATATGAAATAAATATAAATCTGTTGTGTTATACAGTCAATTTCTGACTGGCAGTGGCTACAGGAATAAAGGATTAATTAAACCGGTCCAGTGCAATTAGCCCTCACGGATCTGGATAGTTTTCAGGCTGTGCTTGAGGACTTTCCCACCTTGTCTGTCAGTGATAATGCTAGGCAATTTAGGAATCCAGAGATAGCCTGGGGAACTGGCACTACTGTTCTGAAGTGTCCTCTTCCCTCTAGTAGTGCTCAATTGATTTCTGCATTTATAACAGAGGTCCCCAACCTTTTGGGCACCAGGGACTGGTTACTTGGAGATAGGTTTTTCCGTGGATTGGAGGAGGCATGGTTTTGTGTGCTGCCTGCATCCTGTGCATGGGGCTTTGCTTGTTTGTGTCGAGTAATTGCTGGCATGCCGTGGTCCATGGACCAGGGGTTGGGGACCCCTGATTTACAAGATAACTAAAAGTGATGAATCATATGATACTTGTATAAAAAGCTCTGCACTGACTATCAGTTGCAACTTGTCACAATTCAGGAAATTGGTACTGACTTTTAAAGCTGTAGTTGGCTTAGGGCAGGGGTAGGCAACCTTGGCTCTTTTATGACTCATGGACTTCAACTCCCAGAATTCCTGAGCCAGCATGGCTGGCTCAGGAATTCTGGGAGTTGAACTCCACGAGTCATAAAAGAGCCAAGGTTGCCTACCCCTGGCTTAGGGGTTGACTATCTGTGGGACTCTCTTTCCCATTATGAACCTATTCAAGGTACTCCAACCAACAAAAGAGGGAATTCTGAAGATGCTTCCATTACCTGAACTCGTCTATCCAGGTTATATGGGAAGAAGCTGTGACCTATATGGGCTTCCAAGACAAAGATATGCAGTACAAACTGAAATGTTGTCAAAATCATGAAGCATGCATTATGACATCACAGTGCAAACACTTCCCTTTTATTTTTACACCTCAGTGTCAGACTCCTATGCTTCCAGATTATGGAATGTGCTCTTTTTGGAGGTATATTTGGTTCCTGTTCTTTCAATATTTAGAAAGTTATTAAAATGCTTTTTTCCCCTCCCAGCTTTTAAGTGATAATTTATTTTATTGTAACCTGCCCAGCACAGTTAACTGGGAACTTCAGAAAGAATGAAAAAGCATATCTTGTAACACCAGTGATGTTGGGACTTGTTTTTTTCCCATTTACTAAATTCCAATACAAATACTTCCTCCATTTAAGTATCTTGAGAGAAAATAGTTCAGAATTATGCATTTACATATAACATTTTGTATTAAAAATGACTGTAGAACTAGATCAAATGAAAAATGAATGAAAATTACTTAGGATTTAGGAAAGCAGTTAATTTATCTTAGGTCCAGGACACAATTTATGTTTGGCGCAGAACATAACAAGATTAGGGATATGTCTGGCCAACTTTTAATGTTGCCAATGTTGTTTTCTAGATGAAAGAGATTTTTTCTATAAATAAATGTCTTCTGGAAATTCATTGTTCCCCAATGTACATTGAATTTTTTTTAGCAGTATAGTACCGTTTAATTTGCATGATCAGTGTTCAAACGCCAAATTAAGTACATTCTTAGAGGAAAAGTTAGCTTCCGTTTCCCTCCTCCCTCAAACAATTTCAGATAAAAGTCATAAATATTTCACTCAATCCAGAGTGTTTTATTACTGATAATAAAGTGGAATTGGGCATTTTCAGTTTGAAATGCTATCAATTAGCATAATCACATAGCACACCCAATAATGATATCCAATGGAAAAAAACATATTTGACATTTTGTCAAGTCCAAAGAACACTCTGAGTGATTGGCCTACAATTGTGATTCATGAATACATAAGGAAAGTAAAAAAGAAGAAGAAAATTGTGCCCTAAACACATGAGTAAGTTACAAAAGTGCTTGTTAGAGGTGTTAGATATAATAGAATATAAAGGAGAACTATCTTGCACTAGAAATGTGAAGGAACCCTAATAAAACAGGCCAAGGCCTACCTTAAACTGCCATTTTTAAAAAAATCTCAAAGAAGCCAGTCAAGTATTTCTACTGTGCTTAAAAGCAGGAGGTTGAGATATCCTCTCTCCTTCCATTGTTCTCCCAGAAATGGCATTACAGAGTCATTTTGGTCTAGTAGTTTAGTAACCAGATTAGAAAGCAGGAGAGCATGAGTTCTAGCATCACCTTAAGACATCAAAGTCAGCTGGGTGACTTTGGCCTGGTCATTCTCTCTCAACCCAACCCATCTCAAAGGGTTGTTGTGGGGACAGTAGGTGTGTTGGAAATGCTCACCACCTTGAATTATTTGTAAAAATAATAAAGGCAGGATCGAAATAAATAAATTTGAGGGCACAATTGAGTAACAATTAGTTTTTAATTTTAGAGACCAATAGCTCTCAATATAATGTGGAATAATGAACAATCACTAGAATAATGATGTGTCTGCATATTTACTGGAATAGTGCTATGTTAGTAGTATGTGACTAACCTAATGTGCATTGCACTTGGATACAATGTATGTAGCAAACTCTCCATTGTATACCCGTGAGAAATGAACCTAATGTATTACAATGTGTATTTCAATGTGTATTCCTTTGTTCCTGAGAAAAGGAAAGTATAAAACTGAAGTCTGAACCCGCCCTCAGGGTTCAGAATTGCTTGTTGCTATTGCTTCTGAACCTGCGCAATAAATCTCTCTGCTAAAACCCTCTGGAATTCGTAAGAGTCCTTTCGTTTTCCACAAGAAATAGACTTGCCCTTCATGAATTTATTCACTCTTCCTTTAAATCCAACCAAGTTAGTGACCTTCACTCTCTCTTGCAGTGACAGGCTAATCATGCCTTGTGTAAAAAAAAAAAATAATTCTTTTGCCTATTCTAAATTTTCTTCCAACCAGTTATATCAAATGACACATTTCTACTGCTTTGTGAGTAGTTCCTTGGCAACTTCTTCTATGCAGTGCACAGTTTTAGATACCTCCATCATGCCACTTTTGATGTAACACAACATTACATTACCAATTAGGTAGCTTAATACATGATTTTCTTTCTCTCCCTAACTCATGTATTTTTCTTTTCTATATGACATTATGTTCGGCATTTTACTGTGTGTTTATGCTGCCTAAAACTGTAAATGGTTGATAACAGCTTGTATTGTTCAAGTAACATATTTTTATATCATAATTTGAAAAAAAAGGACAGGTGATAAATGCCTAGATGGCAGTAGATATCACTCAGAAAAACTAGGAAACAAACTGTTAGTCAAGAGAGGTCAAAAGGTAATGCCACTAATAATAAAAATAGCTGAAGCAGTGAGTGATTGCATGATAATATAAAACATAAACCTCATCAACATACATCTAAAGGGAAATGGTGGAAACTGATCATTCTTGACATTTATGGTTTCTTTATTTCTCTGTAGCATAAATCAAAGAAACAGAATGTTTTTATTTCTTTAAAATCAAACTACTTAGGTATTGCTTTTGATATCCTGTTAGTTTTTCCCTCATGTTCATTTTCCTCCTCTTTTCCTTTAAGGAAAAGGAACTGAGAGAATGGATGAAGACAGTTACAAAAGGTTCAATAGCAACAATCAAGAAAGATGTCAACTAGTTTCTGTTTAGCTCCACAGCGACATTATAGCATAGCTTCTGGATTTCACTTGCTCAACAGCCCCAGCAAGAGGGCTCATCTTGTCCCAAGACTTTCAGATGTGTTTATGAGTGGCTGTTTACATTTCTCATGACAGGATTAGACATATCTAGATTTAGATTTAAGCAGGCCTCATTAAATACCTTTTCTCTACCGTCTCTCATATCTGGAGTCTAAGCTTCATTGTAGTTTAGTGCAACTATGTTGATTTAGTGCAGGGGTCTTCAAACTTGGCCCTGGCTGAGGAATTCTGGGAGTTGAAGTCCACAAGTCATAAAAGGGCTAAGTTTGAAGACCCCTGATTTAGGACAAGAAAACTCAGGTGATATTTTCAAGGGAAGTCTCTTAGAGTAATACTACATAGAAGCCGTTAAGAATAATATTTAGCACTTTGTCTTCCTGCATCCTGCATCAATAGCAGTGTGGTTAATGCTAACCCAACATGTGACCGGACAGTACAAACAAACAAATATGGTTTTTCTGTGTGTATGTACTGTTACAGGGCTATCAGATCTGAAGTTAAAAATGTGGATGTTTACTAGATGGCAGCAAAGAGATACAGAACATTATATTTCTTTGCTCCAAGGACATCCAGCTTTTGAAGGCTAGATGTGTTAACCTAAAGAGAGAAAAAAATAAAGAAAATGCACAGCCACTCTATCTAAATGGGAGGATGGGGAATGGGAGAGAAGAGGAGAATTAGGATGGGAAGTATGGAGAGGGTTAATATCAAGAAACATAAGAATGAAGTTCCTGCAGGACATGTAGAAAAGAATGTGCTCAACTCTAGCAATACCACAGCCATGAAAAATAGGAATTATGTTTCTGTGGAAGTGTAGTCCCTTTTATCTTTGGGAGTCATAACAAAAAACCAAATCTCATTCTGATTTGATCTGGGCCCTAATTAGGGAAGGACAATTCTACCATATTTGTTTCCACTAAAATTTTCATGTGACTGAAGTTCTGTTCAGCACAGTTACCTGGAAAAAAGTGCCAGCATGAATGAAATGAAGTTCGTATCTCAATTTCTTGCACGATCAAGCTCTTGCTTTGACTGAAATGTTCACCATTCAGTGGACAGACCCACCTAATTTATTCCAACCTTGACCCAGTTTCTCAGTCACTGGAGATTTATGTTCACATTAAACCTGTTGGAGGAACAGATCCGTTATTTGCTATCTGACATATGAACATATTTCATTTATAGCTCTAGCAACAGAAAATTAAAGAAGAGCCTTCTTTAACCATTACCTATAAATTACTTCCTAATAGGACTAAAATTCAGTAATTACAAATCTAAAGGGGATAGTAATATTCTGTTTTCTTAATCCTTTGAATTAAAGAGATACTTAAAAAAATAAAAATAAAAAGATACTGAAATATTAATAGCCCCTTCATTCAGTGTGTACAGCAGGTGCTCATAAATGGTGAGTCAACCATTTGCATTAACATTCTTAAATAACACTTTTTAAGATTAGCATTAAAATGGACTCAATTTATTTTGAAAGCTTTTAACATTGAAATTAGTAGTGATTTTAGATTGAGTTGACAGCAGAATAAACTTGGGATAAGTTTTAAATGAGATACCTTTTATCTATTTTCTGGGCTGCTGTAGCCACCTAAGCAAGTTACTACTATGAAGTAGGAACTGTGCTTGTGGGTCAAGTACAGAGTCCTTCCTTAGCTTTTAGAGTTGTGAAGAGTGTTTCTCAAAAGGGTACAATAAGAATTAGCCATGATAGCTAGTAACTGGTACATATTACCCAAACAACACAGCTGGATGTAATCTCAAAATAAGTAAACATTTCACCATGAGGGCTATGTTAGATATGGTACAGACATATGTTCAAGTAAAAGTGCATACATGCATACATTTAATTCTTCTTCCTACATACAGTTGCACACCAACTTCTCCCATATGTACAATGCATGTTCTACACAATTTTTTTCCCTTTCTTTTTCTCACTTATTTCCACAATTGATATGTACACAGTCTACTATAGCATTTGTGGAAAATTCATAAATGCTTCCCACTCCATTGTTTAAAAATAGTGGGGAGAGCTATTTTGACCCTTTTCATTGGGAGAATATGAGACAGCTTGCAGTGCAAAAGAACAAAATTGCTCCACTTTTTTCCTGTCTTTTTCTGCAAAAATGGGATGTTTACTGATGGTGGAGAAAACAGAAATAACTTAGTTTTGAAAATGGAATACAGGTGTAATCAGTGTTGATAACCATCAGCAAATACAGTATTCCCCCACCCGTACGCCTGGCTGATGGTGGGCCTGTCATTCACTGTCTAGTGTTCATCCAGGTAAATTATAGGTAGATCACACAAGGAATAAATAAATGAATTCAGGAGCATTTTCTTCACTCCTTATGAAGAATGCAAAACACAAGCTGCAAAGAATCAGGACTCTCAGGATCATTGAAGAGGGGAACGATGGGTTATGGGTTGTGTGAGTTCATGCAGGAAGAGGCACATTGTAGCACCATGGGAAGAATTTATCTTCTCTAGTTTGCTAGATGAAAAGAAATACAGATGAGTATTAATGCCTCCAAGAACTGGATCAGGTTGCAGAGTACATTCTAGAGTAAGACCCAATTCAAAAGGCTGAGCATTACCTACAAAGTCTTGCATGGTGTTATATCTGGGATTGCTTTTTTAAATATGGCTCTATCCATCTGGTCCAGTAATGATGATGATGATGATGATGATGATGATGATGATGATGATGGAAGGTACCTTGGGGGTCATCTAGTCCAAACCCCAGCTCAGGCAGGAAACCCTATGCCATTTCAGGCAAATGGCTGTCCTGTCTCTTCTTAAAAACTTTCAGTGTTGGAGTATTCACAGCTTCTGGAGGAAGGTTATTCTATTGATTAATTGTTCTATCTTAGCTTGTTGAGAGATTCATCTCCAAGGAAAGAACTGGCCTTTTCTTTAGTAGTTCCTGCACTTGGAACAAACTCTCTCTGGAGGTATCCATTGCCCCCATCCTTCTGACATTTCAGAAGACACTTGGCCCAAGATGACAATTATGAGTGGTCATCTAGCTTTGTAATGTAATGTGAAGCTAGTTTTCATTCTCCCTTGCTTGTACACTACCCAAGATTTGTACTGAATAAGCAAATAAGTAGCAGACTGATCTCCATTTGGTACTTAAATAAAAACCAGCCTTGGCCTCAGAAACCAGGGTGCAAAGAAGCAAGCCCCTTTTTTTTCATATTTCCATATAATATACTGCACCACACAAACCACAGAGGGAAGCCAAGTTGTTTTCTTCCTTGCACATCTGTTTTTGTGATACATCTTGAAAGTCATTACCAAAATGTAGCTGTCTTCATTCACTTCGATACCCTTCATGTGAAGTGCACTCCAGAGGATGCAATTAATGACTACAGTAGCTGTGCCAGTGTTAGCAAAGAAGGGCATTTTTACAAGGAGCTGCGGTAGTCACCGGCAACGGCATGCTGCATAGAGTTCAGTCACAGAGCCCTTCAAGTACACAGCTACAGAGAAAGACTCTTACCCTTGACCACTACATCAGATGCGTTCACCAAGTGAATGATGCACAATTGAAACTGTGCTAAATAGCTAATGCTCAACACTAAAAAACAGGTATTCAGAAGTATCGGAGCCTGCAATTTTCACTGACCTCAATTAGAGGTAGAAGTGCTTAGCAGCTGTAGAGAAATCAGAGTGACTTACCCTCTATTTTTATCTGAAGATTTAAGATACAGCAGAGCAAGATATGAAAACTAGTTTCGTTGTAAAAGAACTGACCAAAAAAAACAAAAACAAAAAAAACCCTGACAACAACTGAGACAGAAGCAAAGTGAATAAAGGCTAAGTGGAGTCTCTTATTGATGATGCCACAAGAATAATAATGCACAAAGGACTATGGAAATTTTGAGAATAGATCAATTATTGGGATGGGGACAGAAGTAAAAAGGGCCAATTCCCTTTTTGCTACTTTTTCTCACAATTCCCCAACTCACCTTCCCACATAAATCAATAGCAGTGTGCAAGTATGAGTTGCCTCTTAGGTTCTCATTGAGCTATACAGATTTCTACCTGGGAGTGATCAGGAGAGCATTTTCTGATTTCACCTGTCTCCTTTCTGCTCCAATTAACAATGTCCTTAACTATTTCTTATATTCCACTTCAGGAAAAAGCAAGATTAGCTAGGAAATTGCAAATGTGGTATTCCAGATGAAATGCAGATGGAGATAATTCCTTCAGGATTCCTATTGGGACCTACTGTATGGAAATTGAGGGACATCTGCATGCAAATGACCAAATTTTCTTCTGGCAGGCTTGACCTAGCCTTTCCCCTCACATTTTAGGCTTACATTTAGGATAATTACAAGCCCAGGTAGAAAATTTGCCCCCTATAATTTTTTTCACTTTTTAAGAAACATCTTGTTTATTTCATTTAGTTAGAATGCTTCCACATGAAGGCTCTGCACCACTGAGATGTCATCTATGTTCAAATATTAAATTTATTAATTTCTGGCTTAGTGGTTGTTGTTTTTTTTTTTTAATGCTATGGGTCTTTAGATGATGATGGTGATGGTGATGAAGATGATGATTAGTCTGTGGGTGGTCTGTTTTCCCACTTCCAGAAATTCTGGAGGAGCTGTCGGTCTGCAAGGGGTATAAATCTTTCCATTCCCCACCATCCAGTCAGAACTGAAGAAGCTTCTTGGATAAGAAGCAAAATGTCTTCAAAGAAAAACAAGGAAGTCCCATTGCCTCGTGAAAAAGCACCTTTGGGATAACTATTAACTGGATAATTGACATTCTCCATAGACTTTTCATTTTGGGTTTTAGTTGCCCTAGGAGATCTTTCCAGGAAAATGGGGGCTTGGTGGCTTTGAAGCTTCCCCTCAATGCAGCTGCTAGGTATTTTTTTTTTCTTCATACAAATATATCCAATTTGAGGTAAGAAATTAGGAAAGGTGCAAGTAATTTAATTATTTAATATCCCTCAGATAAAAAGGTGGGGATGGGAAAATGTTTGATTCTTCAGAATCTGAAGCAATTTGGAGTACAACACATTATACTTAAATCATTACCCTTAACATTACAATGTTATTGGGACAGAAAATTATTATAAGTTGCTTTTGCAGAATTGGAGAGTAGAAAGAATGGCGGTATTGAAATGCCATTTGGGTTTGATATTTTATTATCAAGTATATAAAGTCCAGAACCTAGTTTTTTTCTTGTTCTTTAACTTCAGCTTGTTTGCTTCCCTGTGCCATATCAAACTAACATTTCCTTATTTTAAATTAAGAATGGCTTCAGCAATGGGGCACTCATTTTAATTAATTTTGTTTTTTTAAAAAATCATATCTAGATCTAGATCTAGATATAATCTAGATATATAGATATATTTTTTTCTTTGTACAGCACCTAGCATTTTGGATTCTTCACCTATGCATACTTCTTGTTAAGAAGCATCCTTTAAAAAAAATTAAAACAATGTCAGGTTTCCTCAGAATTTACTTTGTGCCCCAGGGTAATTAGCTGACCATTAAAACAAAACAAACAAACAAACAAAAAAACAAAGCAAAAACCTAGCTTTTTCCTTTTCCTTTAACATCATCTTGATTGCTTGCCTGTGCCATGTCAGACCAACATTTTTCTATTTTAAATTAAGAATGGCTGCAGCAATGGAGTTCTTAATGAGCAATCATAATTGCCCTCCCTGGACTTCCTTTATCAAGGAGCAGAGAATGAAATGTGTGGAAGCAAATGCATAATAATTCCAGCAGTGATATAGAAGAGCAAATGGTTGGTTAGGTGAAAGATAGAACTATAAATTTAAATGTGGCCTCTACAGTATTATCAAGAATGGAAGCTCCTCAATTTTTTTTCCTGCTTGTGATATTAAAATAGCAATATTTGATTCCTTGAGCTCCTGAAATGTTTTGTTAGGAGAATTTACTTGGTCTCATTTTCTGAGCCGGATCACAAATAAACATCTAATATATAATAAACACAAATGGGCAATTATTAGAAGTAAAAATTATTCATTCAACGATGTAAAATGGTTGAAGGTAATCTACAATGTTAGGGGTCTACAAGTAGAGGTATATACAATATAATGACAAGCAGGCTTTGATGTTTAGATATGCAGATTGAGGTGCCTTAGGCTTTGATCCTGAGGTGTGTGTTGGATGTGTGTGAAATCTGGAAAGGCAGATCCTCCCTAGGGTCCAACTAGCAGCATTTGAAAATAGTAATACTGAACTTGGTTCATTAGGAATTGAGGGAAGTCAGCTCCCCCAGAGAACAAAATATTAAAAGGGCAGAAAAATATATTTCCTCAAAAGGATTTTAAAAGCAGAAACCAACCGTGCCCCCAAGTCTCTCTGTCCCAAGCAGAAGCCAGCCCTATACAAATGCAGATGTAAGCCATCAGAAAGACCCCAGCTAGGTGATCAAGAAGACAAAGATCTAAAATCTGCATACCCCACCTGAGATGGGACATAATAGGACTAACCCATCACCATCAAGAATACCAGAGAGGCACACCTAAACTCAGGTCAGAATACGTGACACAGGAAATAGCCACAAAGTTCATGCCACAGGAACAGGAAACTGTTCCAAACAAAAGGTTTTCAGAGTGTATAAAAACCTACTCCACGTGTGCTCAGCCCTTTTCTTTTTTGTCTCCTCTCTGCTGCCAGAACCATCTTTCTGTCTGGCTCTTCAATAAACTGCAACCTTCTTTCTAAAGCAGTCACCATGTTGTTTATTTATCCCAGGCTTAGATGAACCAGGATGAAGACTTTTCTTTCAACAGAATGATTCCAGAATCTGTCTGAATTTGTTTACTTTCATTAGGAATTTGGAATTCATTTCCAAGTGACACACATCCTGATGTACATGCTCAAATGTCTTTATCAATAACTTCACTTCAAAGAATATAACAATGTTTATTCATTCCAAAAAGGACAGGGATTATTTGATCAAATTCAATGGTCAAATCAGAAGCTTGGAAAATAGTCCAGGCTGGCATGGGTCACTATGAAGGTAGTCCAATCTGTTAAGACATATGGATCCACAATCAAAGTCAAAAACATGCACTTTTTACATTTAGATCTCAGATGTTTCCAACGTTATGGGTTATATTTTTAAAAAATGCAAAGACTGCTGCCGAAAATTAATTGTGCTTTATTACAGTATTCTATTTAATGATTTTTAACTCTGTTTTATAAAGTATACTTTCAGGTTTTGGGTGATACAGAGAAAATACCAAGATAAAGTTTCAGAATTTTAGACCAATAACATACATTTTACAGCAGCACAACACTAGAAGTATATTGAGAAATTTGTCACATTGTGTTTGATTTGATCCACTGTATCGTTGTCATACTGTTTCATATATGATAATACTATCTATCAAAAAGAAAAAAAAATAGGCTGTATTCAGATTATTTACAGCTAAAACCAAATAGTGCTATATTGAGAGATAGGCTGTTATATTTCTTCCATTCCTTGTTAAAGAACCAAAATATTGCAAGAACATGCCATGGAGTTACTGTCCCATTGATTAAAATTGATCTTCACCAATGATTAAAATGTGCATGCCTTATAATTTTATGTGTGCCACACCAGTCAGCTTAGTTTTTCAGATCCCTTTAGATAAAGCTTTTCTGACAGTATTTGGGCTGCACACCATGTACCACACAACTGCCAGAGACAATAAATTACCATCCCTTCATTACTCTCTCTATCTCCAAGGGATTTCTAACACATCTATCACCCTAGTTTTGAAACAAAAAGCACATTAATAGCAGCATCAAGAGATGAAACAAGAAGGAAGGTCCATCACAACAAACAGGATACTATTTGAAAACAGATTTTTTAGCATTCCCTTGAGAAAGCAGAAGGAGAAATAAATTGCAAGGATGCTTTTCCTGAAATAGCTTTGATGTCCTTCCAACCCCATGTTAAAAGAAGGGCTCTGACAATGATAGGTTTTCTTTGAGCTCATAGAGTGTAAAGATTCTCCAAATTATAACATCTGCTTTAGGGAAAGGGGCTAAGAATGATGCTGTACTAAGCAGCAATGAAGTTAACACTGAGGATAAAATGACTTCGAAAAATGAATGAATGCATAAAAAGAAAGTTGCATGGCCAGCTTAAGATTCCATATGTTCTCCACCTTAATTAAGATGATAAACTTCAGCTGAATCACATCCTGAAGATTCTCTTTATCCAAGATCTGTGCTTATTAAATGCTGGATATGTGACTCGTCCTTACGTTAGGATAGATTTCGATTTGATCTGATGAGTGGTTGCTTCAAAAGCAGAATTCTGCTATTATTAATAGGTTCTGGATCTTATGAGGTCAAAGGAGTAAACAACAAGAAACAAAGCATTTCTGAACTGATTGTAGGACATACAGCAAATGGACAATATAAATGCAATACAGATGGTTCCATTAGAATTGAGAAACAATTACTGGAGTGAAAATTTGATCCAACTTGGGAGGAATCAAAACCTGGCTGCAAAAAAACTAGGCTTGTAATTAAGAAATCAGAATCAGATGTGGGAGGATAAGAACTCTGGAGATTAAAGGAAAAATAAAATATCTGCTGACAGATATCAGGGAGCCAATGGAATAGAGCATGGGTGTTAAACTCACCGCATCATGTGACGTGTCGGAGATGGGGTGGGCACGGCCTCTGCATGATGCAACCAGCCTGTGGGCCAGCAGTTTGACACCCCTGAAATAGAGGTTTCAAAAGAGAAATAGAGATTTTTTCCCCAAAAATGAAACTTAAAAGTTCAAGAATATACAAGTGAGCTATAGAACTCTGATCTGGATTTACTGCCTGCTTCTCCATCAGAACAATTATTTCTCCACTCAGCTTCAAAAAACATCTACATGCATTTTTCTTCTAAATGGCGAAAGCAGTTCTCCTCCCTATGTTAGCTCTAGTGTTCCTGTCTCAGTTAGAGTGCTTCAGTTTGCTATAGGTTACATCAGCATTTCATTTGCTATTTTGCAGATCAAGGACCATCCCTGCAACTGGGATTAACACTAACATTCCCTCTAAGATGTTCCCTGCATCTCTTTAATAGCAGTAGTAGTTTAAGTTCTTCACTTAGCAAAGAAAATTTGCTGCTTCAAAATCAAGCAGGAACTTAAAAGAAAAATATAGGATCTTTCTGAAGCACTGTAGATAGTTTTCCTCTAACCTTAATTTAAAAAAATGTCCAAGCTTTTACCATTTTGACCAAGATTAAAGACCATAAGATTGGAATAAATACAGCTATTCCAGATTTACATGCTTAGACTGGAGACGTGTTCCTTCTATGAACTGGTTCTTTACTAGCAAAATGGAAGAATGGATTTTCCCTGAGTTTAAATTTCATTTTCATTCAAAAACTATAATAAATAGAATTTCCTCATCATTTCTTTTCCTTGTTTGCTTTTTGCATGCTTTTCCTATTTTTTTAAGGGTTTTTTGTCCACTAAAGCAAAAATAAATTAAAAAGAGATACTGTAGGGAATGCAACACATTCATTCATTCATTCATTCATTCTTCATACATCACTATTGAGCCAAACTGGACTGATACCATATATGTGTATATCAAGGTATCATCCCATTTAGGGCAATATATCACAGAATTACAGCAGCATTACTTTGTAATATAGAATTGCATATATATATGGGAGAGGATGACTTATTACACTTTTAATTATTCATGCACGTCTGCACACAAAATTTAAAAGTCACCAAACATTGACATCTCAAAGAATACCTTCTCCTCAAGTAGGATGATTAGGGCCAGAAATGGTATTTTAAAGTGGGCTTAAGGAGAACATGGACATCAGTGTAGTTGGACCCACTAAATATTGCATGTTGGGGAAAATATATATGCATGCGCCTTTATTTCTGTGCTGGAAAAGCTTTTAAAAGTGCCTAAATTTCACAATGATATAGACAAACAAACAGCAAAGTAGAATGCTGTACAATCAAGTCAGCAGTAGCATTGCTTATTTGTAATTATAGGTCTTGACAAGTTTTTTTAGATGTTGGAAAAAGCAAGATAAGAGCAAGACAGAACCAACTCATGTACTTCTGTAATTCAATAGCATCTGAGTTATTTATCTCCCCTACCCCATCCACCTATAAATCTCCAGGTATTAATATGATCTTTTTCAGAGAACTTCACATACATAGGGATCCATCATGTGAATGCTTCCATATGGATAGCTGTATATACAGTTTAGAGATGACCATGATCAAAGTACAGATACTGAAGAACTAAATGGTATATGTGACATCTGAGGCAAAGCTACTTGGTCCCCACCCATCCCTGTTTGCACCTGTTTTTATGAACCATCTTGTTGGGATGGAGGGAAAATCCCATCTAGAAGACTAAAGTGCTGTGGTGGAGGAGAGGAAAGGAGAGGAGAGGAAAGGAGAGGAGAGGCCTTTTCAAATACTGAGATGTTGAGTTTGTGGAAAAATATTTGGAAGGCCACTTCACTCACTTTTTGAAACACTTCTCTGAATTTTTTTTTAATAGCACAACATTTTTTAATAGAGAGACACAGCTGGATCTGATAATAATGGAAAAGCATTATTAAGGCCAGTGTTGTCCAGGCAGTTGCTAGGAGTCAAAACTGACTTGAAGGCACAAATTTCTTTTATATCTGCTGCAGAGGAATGTGTGTGTCACACAAAAGAAAGCAAAGCAAAATAATCATTTTAGGTGTGAAATATAACATAGACAGGAAATATCTACAAACAATATAATAAAATAAAACATGGCAATATGCAATAGACAAATGTTCATACAGGACAGAATAAGTCTGTGCCTAGGAGTTAACAAAGATTTATGTAGGATTGGACTATCTCATATGTTACTTCCTTCCTACACAGATGGTTGGCCTTGGAAATAAAAGAGAGTTAGTAGGCATGAGAAAACCATTAATTGTGGAAATTATCTGAAGTGAGTGAACATAAACTTATTTTATAGAAACCTAAAGTCTTACACCACTCAGACTCATTCTTTTTGCAGGATGTGTGGCTATAAAATTTGAATAAATAAATACTCAGCTATGCTATGGAGAAATAGAAGCCTTTTTATCTTTGTTTACAACACAGAAAACAAGAAAAAAATGGGGCATACTACATACACTTCCTTCCATTTCAACCAACTTCTACAATAGTTGGTCTTTCTGGTTACATCAAGCAAATATCTCTAAACCTCCCTCCCTCAAAATATAGACACTTTACTATAATCTCCAATGTGTCCAAAAGGAGAAGTTAATTACAAGATAAGCAATAATCATATTGATGGCATGCAGTTTATTTAAAACAAAATCAAATTAAATTGTAGTGGTTGAATCTGGGCAAAGAAGAAAGTGTAGTTCAGACAGGAAGGGAGGAAGGAAGGAAGGAAGGAAGGAAGGAAGGAAGGAAGGAAGGAAGGAAGGAAGGAAGGAAGGAAGGAAAACTCCTAAATTTACCAAGTCCCAGATTTGTCAAATAGCTGCTTGCAATAAGTCAATTATTATTAATAACGAAACATTTCAAACATACCAGTATACTACTTAAATTAAAACTTAATGATGCATCAGCCATTTAGGTTTACATATTGTTTGGTACATTTTGAGGTTGTAAAGATTAAAATACCAAAATCCTATTTCCAAAACATAGCTGTTAATATATAATAATCTCTTTTCTGGATGAGATGGTGATCAGCCTTGACTAGTATGAAAATATTTAGATATAAACAAAGGGAAATAAAGCCTAGAGGCAAGGTACATGACTAGCACTGGTGACTATATAGCAAAATCTAAAATATATCATCAATAAGGCTAAGAAAGAGAACTCCTCCATTGAAATCCCTGTGATTTCTTTGTTGTCCCTTCCATAAGTTTGAAGATAACTTATTTCTTGTTAAAAGAGTGTTTTAGGAATCTCACAGGTGAAGCTATCCATGGGGACCTTGTGTAAAACTGGTATGGTCCTTAGTGTGGCCTTTGGGATATCATTACAATACAAAGTGAGGTCCTTGGCTAAGAAGAACTATATACTTCTGCCCTCTTGACTCCTGTATTTAGAGGATTTGGATTATTTCAGTGTTTTCTATTGGTTTAAAGCAGTGAGTTTTATGTAATGCCTTTAGGAGATCCAGTCCAGAATGAGAAGCAGTGACCAGAGATGAACTTTTCCATTTCCATTCGCCACTATTGCAAACTTTTCCATTTCTTCTTTCTTGCCCGATAACCACTTTTCTTTCTGCATTCCGAAACTGGGTTTATCTATTTCCAAATTGCACTCATGCAAGGATGGTTGATAACCCTACTTCAATTTCAATTTCAATTTATTTCAAAGACCAATACAGATAATAAACAAAATAAAATTTAAGACTGAGTTGAAATACATTTGTAAAATAACCTAACTAACATCTATAAATGAAATCCAGGATACAGCCTATATTAAATTATAGTGTTAACACTGAAATTATATTAGATATGATTACCCTATGAAAGGGACAATTACCCTATGATTCTATCCTATTGGATAATAATATAAAAGGGTTATTTTTTTTTCAAGGAAATGTAAAAAAAAAAAAAAACATGCTCAGATTAAATCCATGAAAGTTCCCATTCAGATCTGCCAACAATGTAAGAAATGTTAATGTAATTGCCACAGCAATATTATGCAATTTTAGATGTAAGACTCATGATCAGAATTTGATTTACCACCCTCCTTTTCTAGTGAATGCGGAATTTATTCTTAAGTGCCGTTTTAAAATTTCTGTTTATACTACTTTTTTAATCCTCTGTAAATTGGCATTTTCCTACTTGGTTTAGCAGCTGATTTCTTAGAAAATGCCTTTTGAAAACTATGCAAGAGAATAAAAGGTTATTCTTCCATGTACATTTTCCCTGTGAGAAGCATCAGAAACCAAAGAAGGCCTGGAACATTTGATCAAGAAAATCAAAGAAGAAAGTGAGAATGTTGGTCTCATTGAAAAGACCAAGCTCATCACCATTGCAAAGAAAGGAAACATCAAAATAGAAATTGATGGTGAAGAGATGAAATGTGTAGAAAAAATTTCCTAGCATCACAGATAGCTCAAAGTGGTGAATGCAGCAAAGAAATAAAACATCAGATTGCACTGGGCTGCACAGCAATGATGAACATGAGCCGAACATGGAAAAGCAAGGACATCAGCCTGACATCCAAATGTAGATTAGTTCAGTCTATTGAGTTCTCCATAGCTACCTATGGTTTTGAAAGCTGGACCTTAAAAAAGCAAGAAGGAAGAAAATCAACTCGTTTGAGCTGTAGTGTTGGAAACGGCTCCTACATATTCCTTGGATAGCAAATGTCTATGGAGATTCTCAGTCATCCATGGTTGTCCCAAAGGTGCTTTTTCAAGAGGCCACTGGACTTTGTTTTTTTTCTTTGAAGACATTTTGCTTCTCATCCAAGAAGCTTCTTCAGCTTCTTGGATGAGAAGTGAAACCTCTTCAGAGAAAAACAAGAAAGTCCAATTTCCTCTTGAAAAAGCACCTTTGGGGGTTGGGCAGCAAAGGTGACTAACAAGCAAGTTCTGGAGCACGTAACATCAGACATGTCATTGAAAGGCAAACATCACAAACCTAGGTCTCACTTATTTTGGTCAGGGTGATTCATTTTAGAAAGCAATTATGTTTGGAAGAGTTAGGGATAAAAGGAAACCAGGCTGTCAAAGAAACTGGTAGCTGGACACCATCAAAACTGACTTCAACCAGAGCACAAAAAAAACCTCAAAGAAATAGTGCTAGAGAAACGTCAGTAGAATTATTTTACACTTGGCTCAAAATGATGCCTCCCACCTATTTTTATACCCCTTTCTTGCCCTTATATGCTAGAAACTACATACATGCAACACATCTTGAAACTTTTCCTGCATTATCTTGTACACATTAGTTTCTGTCCCTTAGTAAGAAGTTCTTGATTTGATTTAAGCAGCTGGACAAATTTGCCTCCCAAAGTCTGTTGCCTGACAGCCTCAGAGGTTCTAATCAACCTTTTCCTAAAATACTGATAATTGGTCTTGTCATTTTATTTATTTATTAAATTTATATGCTGCCCTTCTCACCATCGAGAGCGACTAATGAGATAAATAGTAGTAGCCAGTGAAAGGATTGAGCTAAATGAGATGCCAGCTCAGGACCATAGCATGTGCATGAAGACCAAGGATGGACATTTTCTTTTTTTTTCTATTTATTGTATTCCTAACAAAAGCATCCCCCCACTCTCAATTGATATTTCCATCAAAATACATATTTGATGGTATAAATGGAACATTTTCTTTAAGGCAAAGAATTATTTTGCAGCACATACTCAGTGTATTCCATGTATGTTAGCTGTAATCTGTATGTAAATGTCATGGCTACCCATAATACATTAAATTTTCTGGAAGACTCATAAGAACTTAACAATAGCCCTGCTGGTTCCAGTCAAAACTCATCTAATCCACCACTGTGTATCATATATTGCATTAGTCATTCAGAAGCAGTCAGAAACTTCGTGAAATCAATTGTACTCTTCAGCTGTTGCTTTCTAGCAGCTGATATTTATACTCTGCTTGTTTATGTTTCCAGAAACAGTAAACAGCATTCAACACCAGTTGTCATTTATTTATTTATTTATGACACTTATATACCGCTTTAAGCACAAGCAGTCTCTAAACGGTGTACACCAGTAAGCAATGTATATATATATTTACATTGCCCCCAACAATCTGGGTCCTCATTTTACCTACCCCGGAAGGATGGAAGGCTGAGTCAACCTTGAGCCGGTGAGATTTGAACCGCTGACCTGCTGAACACAGTCAGCTAAAGTGGCCTGCAGTACTGCACTCTAATTGCTGCACCACCTCGGCTCATATAATGATAGACCTTCTATATGGTACAATAATTAAGGTGTTGAATTCAGGAGACAGGAGACACCCAAATTCACCTTTCTTTGGGCCAGTCGTTCTTTCTCAAATTAGCTCATGAGATTGTTGTTCTACCCAAAAAATGGAGGAGGGAGTGTTATGTACACTGGCTTGAATAACTGAAGGAAAGGCAGGATATAACCTACAGACCAATCAATCCATAGCAAACCTGATTTTTCCAGGGTTCAGCTGTGCATTAATTAAGAGGCACATTCATGTGACATAATGCAAGAAATGAGTATTTTCAAATCCACACCATTTTGGTATAATGTTCAACTATATTTATCAGCTGGATGACATATAGCAATGACACACAGTAAACATGCTGTGACTGAAAATTCCCTGCAGAAAGTCTTTTTTTTTTTTTTTGGGGTTACAAATGAAGTTCTCAAGGTAGTTGGCTGTCCTTGGAAGTTGTTTCCCATTCCGTGTACATGCCTTGCAAAGGCTATGTAGAATGTGGATCAGCATGTCCTCTGGCTCTGCATTTCAACTCGCTTTCCATTGAAGCCACAAACGAAATGCTTTTGACTATCTCCACATTATCTGGAGACTTCTCCATTGGAAACCACTATCCTCTTCTTAAGGGTCATGCCGGGCAGCTTCAAACACATGCTTAGCTTTTTTTAAGTCTCTGTAAGAAAACATTATGCCAGCTTGAAAGTGATTTTGGACACATTCATAACAGAATATGAACGACACTGGTGTCCTTGTGACTTTTTACGGTGAGTTCACTGTAGCAATAGGAAGGTGTAACGTTATTTATCTAATACCTGCTTAACAGAGGAGATACTTGATGCATCTGTCATAAAAATATTGTTGTGTCAACAAGATGATTTAATGGAAGCAGGTTTGAGGAAATTTAAAAAAAAAAATCTGAAGGATTACATGCTTGATGCCTTAATAATGTGTGCCATCTAATATAAACCTCTAATAATTTTTAATCATCTCATGGCTTTGCATAATTCTAACTGAAGCTTAACTAGCTGAATTATGCTTAAAGATGAACCCAAAAAATTATGCAGCTATACTAAAGATTCATCATGACAGAATGGATTTTTTTTTCACGTTAGGATTTTACTAGACCCGTGTTATTTTTGTTTGCTTATTTTTAGAAGAGAAGAGGAAATGAATGCTAGGTTATGATTAATCATTGCACAGCATTATAATGCAAGACCAGTGTATCTGTTGTATAACATTTACTTGATACTTGAGTTGAGAATCACCTGATCCCTGAAAGGATTCAGAGTATAATTTTAACATGCAATACTTAATAGAATGCCTCAAGATAGAATTTACATATTTTTATCATTAGAACGGATCTTAATAATCATTTATTTAACTAACCTGTGTAATATCTGGAAAAGTTCTGTGACATTATTGAGATTTTAATCTTAAACTGTTAAGAAGAATTAAATTTATAACAAATAATCTGGTCTTTTCTTTAGAGTTCAAAGGCAATAATACATGAAGTTCTATGTCCTAATTGTCCTTACAACAATCACCTTAGAGAATAAACTGCTATATCTATCTATCTAACTATCTATCTATCAGTAAACTTGAATAGGGACTTAAAATCTCCTCATTTCTAGTCTTACCAATATAAATACAAGCTCAGCAATTAAGCATAATAAGCTACGTCTATAAGTGGCAGGAATAGAATGGCAGCAGAATAATTGTGGGAATTTTTGAAGCTCCACTACTCCATAGAGTGGTACACCAGCACAAACTAAGTAGCGTAGCTCCAAGGGAAACATCATCCATAATAGACAGTGATGTATTGGTTGTGTACCACTTGGATGTCAATCTTACCATTTTTCTCATACTTCAGTAAATATGTCCCGAGCAATGACTACATAGAGTGTTATGCCCTTAAGCTTAAAAAATGAAGTGACAGGAGAACAGAAAGCAAGGCCTTGTCAGAAAACAATGTGTCTGACAAGCTTTAATTCTGTTTTCTGTGTTATAGCCTGGTAATTTTGACTATTAGAACTCATTAGGATTCCACGAAAATGGACCTTTCATTTCTGCATTCCCCATTTGGATTTTGGTTTTCAGAAAGAACAAAATGCTCATCCTTATGAAAGTGTGAGGATTTTGCATTGCAAGTATTTTGTATGTTTCTCTCTCTCTCTCTCTCTCTCTCTCTCTCTCTCTCTCTCTCTCTCTCTCTCTCTCTCTCTCTCTGTGTGTGTGTGTGTGTGTGTGTGTGTGTGTGTGTGTGTGTGTTTGCCCTGAAGACTCAGTGGTTAAAATGCAGTATTGAAGACAAACTTTGCCCACAGCCTCAAATTCAATCTCAAGATTGTTTCAACCTTCCATCTTTCTGAGGTTGGTAAAACAAGCACCCAGATTGTTAGGGGCAATATGCTGATATTATAAATCACCCAGAGGATGCTGTAAAGCAGAAGTCCCCTACCATTTGGGCACCAGGGACTGGAGAAAGGGTTTTCCACGGAGAAAGGGTTTTCCACGGACCAGAGAGTGTGTGGTTTTGTGTGCTGCCTTTGCTTGTTTATGCGGACCAGTTACTGGCATGTTGTGGCCTAATATCAGTCCATGGACCAGGCGTTGGGGACCCCTGCTGTAAAGCACTATGGGGCAGTATCTAAGTCTAAATGCTATTGCTATGCTATTGTGTTTCTTGACCCTCTGCTCCTTGCTTGGCGTGAGAATCATCTCCTTCTTAGTTTATATTTATATACTGATTAAAACAGACCCCCCAATCCTTTACAATTAATTTAAATGAAAACATGCAATAAACTTCAGAATATATGGAAGCAATATTCAATAAAATATGGCACAATATACCGTATATCCTTAGATGTCAAGCCTAATTGAGGAGAAATGTGATATAAAGACCCTATGGAAAATTACAGTCTTCTCAACTTTCTGGAAGAAATTCAGAGTAGATGCCAACCAATCCCTAGGTGTAGACTGTTTCTCAAGAAGGGGTCACCATAAAGAAAAAATGGAACATTGTTCCCCAAAGCTCATCTTTCCCTCATATCATGTATGTGTGGAGCCTTGAACCTCCCTTTGTGGATGAAACATACACGACAAACAATTTCCATAGTGTTGGAGGTGGTCCTGAAGTTCTATGAGAGCCAAGCCATATATAGCTTTACAGGTTTTAAAAAATCTATTTGAATTACACCTTTTCATTATAATGTCTTTGCTGCTTTTGGAACTGCGTCAAGTATTACCGACAGTTTCCATTTCGATGCTGGAATTTCTTCACCCAGGCTTTGACTAATGCTGATTTTGAAGCATGGGATAAAATGTTGGCTTAAGTGTTAGTATTCTGTAATTTTACCATCCTTATTTTTGAACTACTTTGTGATTCTCTAAATAAATAACAATGACTACTGCTACTACCGGTAATAGTTCTATTGGCCTGAGGCTAATATTTATTTGATACCCATATCAAATTCAGTTTTTGTTTGTTTATAATTTAAGAACACATGCATATAGAGGGAATATAACATATCAGACACAAATTCATCATGATATTTGTTTTTAGGTAAGCAATGTTATGCAAGTACAAACAGATAATATGCAAAGAAGTTAAACATAGGAGGGGGGGGGAAAGAACTATAGTTAAATCTAGTCTATATTGACATCATTCACATTTACTCTCATCTCCTTACTTCTCTCTATTTGAAAACCCATCTTTACTTTCATAATGTCCAACTACTGTTTCATAAATATCCTTTAATTCTTTAAATTTCTCACAATTTTTCTCTCTCATTGGAACTTACTGACTCTATCCAGCCACATCTTCCTCTTCCTCTTGACTCATCCACTCTTCCTTTGTATATCTACATTATGATTTGATCTTTATTAATTCTCTACATGCAAACAAAGTAACTACGTCTACTTACATACTGAATATCCACTGTTGTATTTAATCCACATTCGTGGATATCCTGGACCCATTCATTCTTGACTTTATCTCTTCTCACTGCATTCGGTTTTCTCCTAACATATCCAATTCACATTTCAATATAATATATAAATTATTTATACCAGTAGTCCTCAGCTTGCGACTATAACTGGACCCAAATTTTCCATTGCTAAGCAAGAGAGTTGTTAAGCGACTTTTCCTCCATTTTATGAACTTTCTTGCCACATTTGTTAAGTGAATCACTGCAGTTGTTAAGTAAGTATCACAGCTGTTAAGTGAACCTGGCTTTCCCATTAACTTCAGTTGACAGCAGGTCACAAGTGGAGATCACCTTGGACCTCTTGGATACTACAATTATCCTACATACAGGCGTCCAAATTCTGATCATAACACACCATGGGGTTGCTGCAACAGTAATGTGAAAAACAGTCACAAGCCAATTTTTTTTCTCACTGCCATTGTAGCTTTGAACAGTCACTAAAGGACAGTCAGTCACTAAAGATTGTCAGTTGAGAACTATCTGTACATAATATACTTTTACTTTTGGAGGAGCTCTTTGTAGCCTTTGCTTCCTGTCCACCATCTTGGCTCCTCCCTCTGTATATAATATAAATACTAATAGTTAAGGCACTAAGCTTGAAACCTGGAGATCATGAGTTCTAGTCCTGCTTGAGCTATGAAAGCCAGCTGAGTGATTTTGGATCAGTCTTTCTCTCTCTGCCCAATCCACCTTTCAGGATTGTTGTAGAGAAAAGAGGAGGAGGAAGGTATGTTGGATACATTCACAACTTTTGAGTTATTTGTAAAAATAATAAAGGGAGGATATAAATAAACAAACAAACAAACAAACAAATAAATGCAAAGCCCTTTTCTACACATATTTGTTTACATTTTTTTCAAAATATTAATTCCGTACAAAACACCACATATTTACTATCCACTAACTTTCTTTATCAGTTCCACATCTTGAAGCTTCTCCATCCATTTCCCCTATCTTCAGTAAACATTCAGAATAACAAAGTAGCAGAGTTGGGAGGAACCTTGGAAGCCTTATAGTCCAACCCCTTCTTCAAGCAGGAGACCCTACACCATTTCAGTCAAATGGTTGTTAAATTCAGTCAAGCTAGATAAATTCATCTGCTTTTTCTAGCGTATGTATAGCTCTCTGTGTTTGTGTTTTATCGTTTGTTTTATCGTTCATTCCATTTTCCATGTCAAACACAATGACATTGTTCCATTACTTTCAAGATCCATATATTAATTATCAGATCCATGCTCCATATTGCGTCATATAACCTGTCTCACAGGTCAGCAACACGCAGCTCTGGAGCCGCATGTGGCTCTTTGAGCCTTCTCCTGCAGCTCCCAGTCTTCCTCTGCCATTTGCAGAGAGAGAGAGACAGACAGACAGAGAGAGGCACTTGTGCTTCCCTTCTTCTCTCTCTCTCTCTCTCTCTCTCTCTGTGTGTGTGTGTCAAAAAGAAAGTGGCCTCATGCTGTTGTCCGACAAGCTGACAAGCAGGAAGCAGCAGCTCTCTCTCTCTCTCTCTCTCTCTCTCTCTCTCTCTCTCTCTCTCTCTCACACACACACACACACACACACACACACACACAGTGGCGGAAGAGGACTGCCAGACCAAGGACAGAAGAGAGCCAGCCCAATAAGAATGTGTGTCAACTTGTTGGAGAACAGCATGAGGCCAGCTGGCCAGGTGAGCAGAAGATCGGAGAGAGGGGGAGAAAGGGGTGGAAGAGAAAGAAAGGGAGAGAGCAGGAGGGAGGGAGGGAGGGAGGGAGGGGGAGAGAGAGAGAGAGAGAGAGAGAGAACTCATGCACAGCAACCTATATTCCTTTTTAATTAAACTCTTCAATCAAGCCCCCTCCTCTGGGGACGAGTTTTGCGCTCCCAGTGTTTTCTTTTCTGTGGGAAATGGGTCCAAGTGGCTCTGAGTGTTTAAGGTTGCTGACCCCTGCCTATCTAATGCACGCTATTTACATCCACAGCTAATATATCTATAATACTACTATAAGCATTCCTTACATATTCCTTACATATTCTTTGAACAAGTAAATGGACATCACATTGTCTTACTCCTTGCTCAGTATTGAACCACTTGCTAAGTTTTCTGTTTATTCTCATTCTGTTTAATTTCCCTCATATTCCACTCTTAGTGCAATCAGCAACCCAACGTCAGCTCCATATTTGTGCAAAATATTCCATTATCTAAAACTTTTATAATGTGCTTTTTCTACATCAATAAATTCACAATGAACATTTTTTTCACATTCAATTATGCAATCAGAATCTTTTTAAACTAAATTGTTAATACAATATTCTGAAAGTAAAGATGTCATTACGTTCCCTTGAGCCATATCCTATGCTGCTAATATAAATTGATTGTCCTTGTTAGCAGAACTAATAAGACAGCATCTTTTATATTTTAGAAAGAATTGCATGTTAAATGACTCCGTTATTTTCCTATAGAAACCAAATAGCCAACTCATTCAGCTTTATCATTACCATTAATTGAATCATTCTTCACATAACAAAATAACTTTGCTCACTACAGTTTCGTGTCATGCAAGTAATTTTAGGCAAGTTACTATGTAGTTTTAATCTGGATGATAAGTAAATATTTTAAAATGCGTAGCTTCATTCTGCCTCTAAAATTTCTAGGTTCCATATGGTTAAATCCTTTGCTATCACTTTACAAAAAGATTTTTTACGAGAAAGCCTTATCTGGGAAATAAAAAAAAAAAAGATGCTTTTTGTGGAGAGAACTATTTGTGATCAGTTAAGAAACATGTAATGACATGTCACCTGTCAACTGTTAAATGGGCTGGGAGAGGCTTAAAACATGTCTGGAAGAGCAACTGCTGAGACAAATGTAACTGATTGTTTTTTGCCTAATTGCACAAACAAGACTGAAGATACAAAACAGAAAAAAAGTGCATGCCAAGAAGAAGGAAAAGGCAGATGTGTTCCAGAAACTGCTACCCAAGGGGCACCAGAAACAGAAACTTAATCTGAAGCTTTGAAATACTGTTCTAGAGCTGGAAAAACCCACAGACAAGAGCTTAAAGTGAGAACTGAGCCAAAAGGATATCTTCTTCCAAAGGAGTCATTCATTTCTGACCAAAAGGGAATAATTTGGGGACATATTCAGAAGGACATCATCAATTGCAAGTAATTTTCCATAAAAACTGGAGAGCTAATTATTTAGAGCAATGGTAGGGAACTATGGCTCTTTTACAATCTGTGAACTTCAAGTCCCAGAATTCCATGCTGGCTCAGGAATTCTGGGACTTGAAGTTCACAGATCGTAAAAGGGCCACAGTTCCCCACCTCAGATTTAGAGGAAGAGGCAGAGGGTGATTTTTTTTTCACTTTTTCTCTCTCCCCCCCCCATATTTTAGGAAACACATATGTCACTATCTGAAATGGCAACATCGCTGCCATGAACCTTTGGTTGTATAAAATGGGAATAAAGCTGTGTCCAGATGTTGTGCCATTTCTTGGGGCACTGGAAGGAGGAAGAAAAAAGATGGCTGTTCTCCCAGCTCAGCAGGGTTGATCTATTTTTTCCTTCAATGCCTCCAAGATATAACATTATATCACAATGTAGTCTCATTCCCTCTGGAACATTTTACAGGACTGAAGTCCTGGGAAGGCAGTTCATTACAACTCGGTCATTGCTTGAAGCTTTTATCGATCATCTTGCTATGATTTTTATTAGCTGCTGGTTGCTAACTAGACAAAAACTGTGCTTAGTTCCCCTCTATCATTGTAGAATTTTTCATACATTGGAACAAATGTTTTGTTCATTGACCCACTTGATGTTGGAGACATTGGAAGGATCCATAGCTTGCCAAAACCATCCTAGTTGAAAGACGGGAATTTGTCTCATTTATAGTGGAAACTTTGGTACTAATAACCAGCAGCTTTTACCATACGTTACATTTCCCCCCATCTTATGATCTAGTATTTGGTTTAATCAATCAGCAATCAGAAATATATACTTTTTGATGAAATCCAAATTAGTGCAAGTCAGGGATGAACAACCTTTTAACTGTATGAATTGTTTGTAAATACTTTGAAAAGAATTGATGATACAATGTAGGTAGCCCTGTTTTGTTTTTTCCTGGATTGAGTATTCATCTCTGTGTGTGTGTGTGTGAGTGTGTGTGTGTTATTATGTTATTATGTTGAGCTTTACAGTATGCAGTATATATTGAGCTGTTTTGAAATGATGGAAAATCCAGGCAATTATTTTTTTAATTAGTCATACCAAAGGGGAAAGCTCTACTTATATATTTATAATCAATAAGGATGTCAGTGGTTTAACCCATTTACCATCTGAGCATTGTAACTGCTTTTCTACAACATCTGAGGGTGTTTTTAATCCACATACCACAGGGAGTCAGCTGGCAGCTATGTTAAGATGATCTAATCCCTCCTAAGTAAGGATAGTCTGGGAAATCATTTACAGGGTTACTGTGGGAATTATTCCAGGCATCTACTAAATAAAGTTGCTCAGATATCCTCAGAATTGGACTGTAGCTGTACAAATCTTATGGAGGTTGATTGCTAATGTCAATGAAATTTGGCAGACTCAGAATGGGTAGAGGATATCGATCCTGACCCTTTTTAATCTCTTGGCAGCATTTGATCTTGTCATTAATGGTATCTTTCTGGATCACCTTAGAGGATTGGGAGATGGATGCCCAGTGTTTCTTTATGATTTTTATAAAGTTTGTATTTGTATATATTTAAAGAAAAGAGGATT
Source organism: Crotalus tigris (assembly GCF_016545835.1). Taxonomy (NCBI): domain Eukaryota; kingdom Metazoa; phylum Chordata; class Lepidosauria; order Squamata; family Viperidae; genus Crotalus; species Crotalus tigris. Next base: position 315,111 of record NW_024097402.1, on the reverse strand, counting down.
AATTTCTCTAGTAGTAAGCTTGATAGTCGATTGACTGGGCTATTTGTCTGTGACTTCCTTGGGAGTGTTGATATTCTTCCCTTACAGACTTTGCACAGTTTATCACAGCTGCTAAAAAGTGTCTCTATTACACATCACAATCTCTTGCGATATCTCACTGGAAAAGTATATTTGGCTGGAAGTTTCCATTATATAATCACATTATCATTGTTTTTTTTTTCCTCCTGAAAAGAAACATTTTATCATACTGCACTCCATTAAGAATTTGGCAAAGTACCTTAGAAAGCACAAACCATATTGAGCTGAAAAGGAATGTAGATGTGAAGTTATGTACAGTATTCTTCTCTACAGTCCTTATTCAGAAATCAGTAGGGATGAAACACAAGCAGATGGTATAAATTTAAAATTAGAAATATCAAAGAGATAAGTATTATGGAATATTAAAAAACCCCATATGCATATACATCGATTTTAGGATAATATGTCCCTGTATAGATAATATGTCAGGAATGCTACCATTAAAAATCCCTGATGATTGGATATAAATGTTGATGGATGGTTCCATTTATATTGCTAATGTTATTAGCATTTCGATTACGCATACCAAAAAAATAAAAAATAATCCCTATGTTGATTTCTACAGTTTGCTCTTATATGTTCAACAGGATAAAAATGCATGGTTGATATAAAGAAAAATATTGAATCAAATGCCTGTAACTGAAGCATAGCCAAAAATAACCAGAAATGCTTTTTATCACTCCACTGAAGTAGATGATGACTTCTGCTTTGTGTGAACGTTAGTTTCTGAATTCAGGTTGGGTTTTTTTGTTTTTGTTTTGAAAAAGACCTTGCAAAATGCCGAAAAAAATAATGATATACACCAAGGAGTTTTGAATAGTGAATTCAATATTGTGTATGCCATTAGAGGTGACTCAAGAATACCAAGAAGGAATTAAATCAGATGAATACTATATTTTGCTAGAAAATAATAGACAGTATAAAATCGATATATGGACACTTCTATAGTTCAAGTGGTAGGCAATGGACAGATCCATGACTGGACCTCAACAAAAGTGATGACTGGACTTCAACAAAAGTGAAGCAGGAGGACAAGTGTTCTCATGCGTGCTATGATATTATCACACAAATGAAGCAAATTCCATTCAAATTCCATTATTCACATCACATGACTGACTCAAATTTTAGAATTCACATAAATTTCATGGCATGTGTGATGTCATTGAGCTTCTCCTGGACATCTGTTGATGCATCTAGCTATTTGCTTCATTTGATGTACATGTTCAGTATGAAATAATAAATTGCAAATTGTTACTAACTGGCAGCCATGTAAACATTTTGTTATACATATTATGAGATAAAATAGAAGAATATAGCATTAGACATTATTGAAAGAAAAGTCTTCATCATGGTTCAGTCCAAGCCGGGAATAAACAACATGGCAACTGCTTTAGAAAGAAGGTTGCAGCTTATTGAAGAAGAGAGCCAGACAGAAAGATGACTCTGGAAGAAAAGAGAGAAGGCTTATGTAGGGAGTAGGTTTTTATACCCTCTGGAGCCTTTTGTTTGGAGTTGTTCCTGTGGCATGAACTTTGACCTGAGTCTGAGTGTGCCTTTCTGGTATTGTGTCCCAAAGGTCATATCCTGCTTCCCTATGGAGTGGCTGATGACTCTTAGATTTTTGGTGTGAGGCATTATTGATTCTAGCAATCTTTCTTCCTAATCCCAGTTTCCTGACTCCAGTTTATCACATCTGCATTTCTACAGACTTGATTTCTGTTTGGGACAGAGAGACTTGGGGGGGGGGTTGGTTTCTGCCTTTAAATCCTTCAGGAAAATATATTCTGTCTTTTAAATATTTCCAAAAATATTTCTTTCTCTGGGAGGGTGACTTCCCACAATATCCTGTAAGGTATTGTTTAAAATTATTTAATGACTTGAGGATTCAAGGCAGAACAGCACCACACACATAAAGGAGCATAGTAACAAGAGTTAATCTTGTTATCTTGGCACCTCTAGCTGAAAACTTCCCAATAATGTCTACTTTTTGCAGGAAAATAGTAAAAAGCTAACAATTTGATGTCCTCTTGTGATAATTTTCCTTACTCTGATGAATGAGGAATGAGGAAGTTGGCTGAACAGTCTTTTTTTTTTGTCAAAAAAAAAATATGCTCAAGGAAAGGGTTTTGATTTCTCCTCCTCTTCTTCAGTACTTAATGACCGGAACAATTTGTAATAAATAAATAAACACAAAAAAACCAAAATCAAATGAGAAAACTAAGTAAGAAAACTAAAGTTTTCTAAGTTTAATTACGCACATGAATTTTTGCTACCAAACAACAAATACTGTATGTTGTGGAAAACATATTTGAAAAATATGATCTGTCTCCCTCACTGAGGCTCAGTCCCATGAAAATGTTATCATATGCTCCACTGAATATCTAAATCACCTTTGAGGGTGTTTTTTTTTCCATCTGTGTCTTTTCTTCACAATGTCACAACATTCTATGAGATTATTTTTATGGTTGAACAGGCAGTTACTTAAGTACCTGGCTTTTTCTTTACAATGTACTGTACTTCAGGAAAAAAAAAAACAATTTCAAGTTTATAGACCTTTAATGTAATCACAGAAAACAACTTTCCAGTGTATCATGAAGAATTAATGCATGCATGGGCACACTTACCATCATACCAAATGGACCTACTTAAAATTGTAGAAGGTCATAGGCTGGTTGAAAATCATAATATTTTTTTAAATATAATGTGTACTGTAGGAATTTCTGATGGAAAAACAATATTGCCACCAAGTCTTCAAATTCAAGCTGAGTTGGTATTAATAAGATTAATCTTTTTGTTATTTGCTATTCACTTGTTTTTCTCTCCAAGTGCTAAAGCAGATAGAGAACAATTACACTGCAAATATCCTAAAGATATTGCTTTTTATTTTTACTGAAAGCACCCACTAAATAATAAATGGCATGATGTTTCTACAGTGATATATCTTTGAATATATTAAAAATTAAAATGTTTTACAATACTGAAAAATATTTTATAATATTAAAAAATTAAAATCATATGGCCTTTCCCTTTCTCTCTAAATCTATGTGGAAATGTATAATATTACAAAATATTTATAATTGGGACCATAGCTATTGTGTAAAAGTTTTTGTCTAAAAATAAATGACAGTAAATGCCTTAGTTATTATGTATGATTAAGTAATACTCATGTTTCAGAACCCTGTTACCATTAAGACTTAATTTGGATTTTTTTTAAAAAAAATAATTAATCATCAATCGAGGTAGATATGTAGATAAGAATTTAGTTTAGTCAAGCCAAAGGTCCATCTGGTATAGCATTTGGTGTTATACCATCTATCCTTTATAATACTTTAACATGCCTCCCCTCTTGTTTACTTTTACTCCAATCTAAAGAGCAACAATAATCATTTCTTTCGTTGTGTAATAGTTATACTAACCCCTTAATAATTTCTATTGTCCCTGTTGATATTTCTGTTCTACAGAATCTTTTTGAAATGCAGTGATCAGAACTCTACCCATGTGCAGTTACACCATAGATTTTGTAATAGCATTATTAAACTGATAAATTTATTTTCAGTTTTTTTCCTGTTGATTTAAAGCAGGGAATTCGTGTTTTTTTTTATAACATCCACAATTTGCCATGGCATTTTCATTACACTACCCACTATGACTGCAAGATCCCTTTTTGATCAATCACTGTTGGCTCAGATGCCATTAATGTATATCAAATTTATTTTTATGCCATTGACTCTTTGGGGAACTCCTTTGCTTAATTTGCCTACAAAAAAAAAAAAGACTGCACCATTTGTCAGCCTCATTACTACAGCAGAAATGATTGGCAATATGTTCAAAAATAGCATACCCCTGTTCTTTCTCTTGATTCAAAGACTAATGACTAGCATATTCACTTCAATGTCAAAAAGAGACCGAAATCATGATTTCAAAAGCCATGCCCTTTGTGACTATCCCATGATTACATTACCTGATCTGATACTTTCATAACTGGGTCAGAAGTTTCCTATGTTGGGCTGGAGATGTGATGAACATAATGCACCCTCTTCTGATGACCTGGGGGAAGATGAGAAGATGAGACAATGATTACTCATCAAAGGAGAGAACTGGTCAATCTTTGCTTTGGTAGAAGCCATGAAGTAGAGATCTTCATGGAATGAGCAAGAAGCCTATCTCTGATTTTTTCTTGTAATACCTTATGTTATAAAATGGATGTCACTGCCAGGAGTGATTGTGAGGGTCACCAATGATAGAATAATTTTCCCAGGCCATAATATCAATCATAATCTGTAACTTTTCAGTTGAAGCCAATGATTCTACAAGAACGTTTTGCTCAAGGCACATGTTGTTAGCTCAAGGAAATAAAGTGAAACTAGAAGGTGGGTCAAAATTCCAACCTCTGCTTGTTATATGGCCTAATGTTTAGTAGTTTTATGGAAACTAATTGGTATTTAATAAGCACAAAGGGATGAATCCACACTAAGTTAGATATATTGGCAACTTTATCAAGATTCTATTTTGCAAAAGATTCTAGTTGCAAACACAAATTTGGGGAAATTAGGATTTGTAGAGTTAGCAGATATGCTTAGGAAATTGTATCTAGGTTTGCACGTATCCGATTCTGCTCCCATTGTTTTAGACCTCATTTACAAATGTGTCCTGGTGTTACCAATCTGAAATATAAATCATGGGGGTTGCTCCTCTTCTTTCTGCTTGCAGATTGGGCTGACTATGGAACTTAGCTTTTGATCTAACATACTGAAACCATTTGGCTGTTTTGCATGGTATGACAAGCAATGTGGAACAAACTGGTCTTACCACAACCGAAGGACTGTCAAAAGATTGCTTTCATTGATTCCCTCCACACCAAACATCATTTGCTGCTAGTTTTCCTAGGTCTGGGGCCAGGTCTACTCAGGTATGCTGCCTGAATGTCTTTGTTGGGCTAAAATTAATGACTCACCCAAGCAGATATTGATAATTTTGATGCAAAATGTCTTTCTAGAACTGCCATCACTGTGGTTTTCGGTTTCTTTTCTGAGGTCTCTGCTCTTGTCCATTTAACTTGAGAGGTCCTTTAGAATGGTTTGATACTTTGTTATTTAGAAATATATTTGGGGGAAAGCAGCCTCTGCATAGACAATAAAGATAAGTATACAAAGGGGACATCAAATCAAATAGTTAATGTTCTATGATGTCAAACTGATAGGTCTATGTGAATGTAGAACTGAGCTCCAGAAGCATAAGGATTTTCCCAGAAGGACTGTATGCAGAAATCATATGCTCATCCACAATTAGCCCAAGCCCCAACTTATCTAGCTATGTCTTCAGGCACTCATCTAGTCATATAAATGCTCAGCCCTGATTTTGAAATGAGCAAATTAGCAGTGGCCAGTCATCGCCTATTTTCAAATGCATTCTAAATAGGTTTTAAAAAGCTATTCTTTGAAAAATTAAATAGGTTTCCTCCTTTAAAAAAAGCGGTGGGTGGGTGGGTATCAGCCAAGCAAAAGAAATGTGACACAGCAATAGAGTGTGGATTCAAATCATTTTCATCTATGAGTTGTGCAAATAAACTTCTACCTACTGCAAGGCTATAAGGAGAGAGGAAAATTAAATATGCCCCTCTAAGAAAAAAAAAGTGAAATATGTATATAGTCTCAGGTGAATTTTCAGAAATTGTACACCAAAAGGGCAACAAATAGGGATCTCCCTTTCATTGGATGCTCTTGTGTGGCAGCTATATATATATTGATTGCTGAAAATATCAAACTACTGCTCTTTTATTTTAGTACTGCTGCTGTTTAACTTTTAACTGAGTTGACTACCAACTTTATCAACCATAATTATTAACTTAATATTATTAAATTGTCAATTAAATTGTCAATGGTGAGGGGATGCTTCTCTTCTGTCTTAAAATGTATCAGTGCAATTGTATTATAGCACATCCATTATTAAATTACTTAAGTAATATAATTAGGGTGGCAGAATTTGAGGAGGCACAGAGTATATCCATACAGAACTAACTGTCTTTCTCTAACCTACCTGAAACTCTTCTCTCTAAGGTAACATTAAGTACTTCTGAGAGATACTTTAAGTTCTCTGAACTGCTACTGAGTGAGGTGTCAAAGCCATTGTGAAAGTCAAGTTCTCAACTTGACATGCACAGCAAGAAAAGGTAACCTTTAAAGCAGTTTCCCCGAGCAGGGGAGAATTTTGCTGTAACCTTGTACTATTTAGTGTGCAAACCAATTCACAGGCTAACAATTAGTTGCTTCAAATTCCAGTGTAGAACATTCAAAACATCAGTGCTTGCCACTACCAATCAAGGAAAGGTTTCTTCTCTGTCTAGCTGCATTACTGTTAACTGTTAGTTGACAATTTTCTTTGGAGAACTCAATTCCACCATGCATGATCTTAATATTATGAGACTCAAGAAGTATGCCTTCTCTGCCACCAGCCATTGGAATGATGTCTCCTCAGAGGTCCAAGCAGCTCCCACTCTTGTGGCCTGGTCAATCCAACAAGATAGACCAGTCTAAGAAACCAATGGCATATAGGTCAGGGCTATTTTTATTGCAATAGCTTTAGTAACAGATCTTGTGAGTTTGAATCTCCTTCTTCCCTTCTCTTTTTCTTTCTGAGAAGTAGGGAGGGGGCCTGTCTGTGGTTACTCAGTTACTCAAACTAATTTCCTGACTCAGGCTCAAGCCCCACTTATCAGACCATTGCTTGGTAGCAGCTTTTCTTCTTGTCCTTCAAGGCCATCCCTTCTTCCCCTTCCAGACATTTAGGAAAAACCTGGCTATTTTCCCAGACATTACTATGTCTACCAAATGGCTGGTTGTATTGATCATCCAGTCAGCCTAGCTCCCTTTTTATTTGTTTCCCTAGAGGCTTTACTATAGGCTATTTATGCACCACCCAGAATCGTTAGAGTCAGGTAGCCTCTAAATGTAGATGGATAGATAAATAAATAAACTCTTTCATCTTTCCACAGACAGGATAACACATAGACTGAGTATTCATAGTGAGGCCTTGGAAAGTCTGGAGAGTGAACATTGCAATACCTGAGACAGCAAAAGAGAAGAGAAAGGACTGGGGGGGGGGAATCACAAAATACGAAGACCTACAAATAACAAACATGTCAAAGGAAAGCCAAGATAGTAGCAGCAAAAAACTGGAGCACCACTTGAGCACCGTCGCCATTGATAAAATCACCATTAGTCAGTTGCAAAAGACAGCTTTACTTGGACAGCTTACATCCTACGATGATAGCTTTAATATTATTGTACAACAACATCTGCCTATCTCAGATCCTTGGGAAGGACTTGAGAGACAGATAAAAATGTCAAATACAATCTAAATATCATTGTTGTCCTCATTGTCATCATCATCATATCAGGCTAGATGAAAGGGCAAAATGTGACACAGAAGCTACTCTTGACATTACCTTTTTGGTGTTGTTCTCCACCCCTATCACCCCCGCTTCTGCAAGCTGAAGCTGCTGTTTCATTTTTCCTAACAATAAAGACGATCTTGTACTCATAGCCTCAGAAGTATCAGCATTTAAATGGACCTTTTTTTTTTTTTATTGAAAGTTTTATAAATTTTACAAAAAGACAAAAACAATACAAAACAAAAGACAACATATACAAAAAAGAAACTAAACATTACATATATATATAAAAAAAAAAACCCATCCCCCACCCCTCACAAAAACCCTCCCTTCCCCCCCCTGAGCTTCCCAGAGCAGAATATAGGCTTAATTAAAAATTAAGAAATAAAAATAAAAAATTAAATTAAAAAAATTATATTTATATATATATATAAAAAATATCTATATATATATATATAAAAATAAAACTTATAAAAAAGCTATGTGATAATTTTCTAAACCAAATCTAAATTGTATAAATTTTATCCATTTGTCCCAAACAGCAAGGAACTTCTCTTGCGTTTGTTGCTTTAAGAAAGCCGAAATCTTTGCCATTTCCGCCAGATAAGCTACTTTAAGAAACCATTCCTGCAATGTAGGCAAAGATTCCTTCTTCCAATATTGTCCTACTAACAGCCTAGCGGCTGTAATCAAATTTAACATCAATACAACCTCCTTTGTATCACAATCTGTAACAATGCCTAACAAAAATAATTGCGGAGTAAATTTTACCCTCCTTCTAAAAATTCTCTGGATATAATGGACCTTTGAAACACCTTTGCCTCCTTATCTTTTTTCCTGAAAACTGTCTTTCATTTTTCTTGGGATAGTTTTTTTTTTTTTAGATTCTGAACTATCTTACTATCATAACAAATCTTAATAATCTGTAAACATAATGACTATATGGTAATCATTCCCACAAATGGCTCATTCTAAATTCAGGGCTGATGCTGCTTGTGAGGGTATTTTTTTTTCCTAAAAAGCATAATGTATAACAAAAACACAGGAAATTGAAGGTGTTGATAGTAACATGCACCATGCTGGCGGGCCAGTATGCCAGATCACATAGGGACTATCTTCCTCAAATGACTCTTCCCAATGAGGGACTGCTTGAGATCCCAGCTAAATGTATTGGTGAGGGCAATTGGATAAGGAGGCAAACTTTCTCTGTGGTGAACCTGATGATCTGGAAAACTGTGCTCTCAGAGATATGCCGGGTGATGCTCAGAATATTCCCAAGGCATCCAAACTATTTTATGTGGAAGGGTTTGAAGTGTGATAGTGATCTGATCTACCAATCTGGAGTTTTGGCTTACACTGTGGAATTGGCTATTTTAGATTTTAGTGTGTGTTCTACTCACACTGTTGGAATTAGGGATGGTTTATAAATAATTGTTACAAATCACTTCTCCAGTTCAAGGAATGCATATGGGAAACATATGCCTAAAGCTACATCTTCTTTCTCTAGTCTTCAATTTCATGAAATGTTTATTTGAAGGGAAAACTCAATATTTGTTACTGGAAAGGTAACCCGAGACTAAGGCTTTTCAGATACTGCTGACTTGCAACTCTTGGCTGCAACTCCTGGCAGCTTTCAGTATTCACATTGTTGACTGTGTTTTGGGGAGTTCTACAACACCATTATCTGTAGGATCACATTTTCCCACTCATCTAGATAGTAAGGACTCATAGAATATAGAATCATAGAATTATAGGATGGGAAGAGACCTTAAAGGTCTTCTAGTCCAAATCCCTGCCCAAGAAAGGACTTCTTATACCCAACCTGGACAGATGGCTGTCCAATCTTTTATTGAAAACTTTTAATGATGGAGCCCCCATAACTCTGGGAGGCAAGTTGTTCCATTGATTAATCATTCTCACTGTCAGGAAATTCCTCATTTCCAGATTGGATCTTTTTCTGTTGAGCTTCCACCCATCACTTCTTATCCTGCCCTCAGGTGCTATGAAGAGTAAATACCATCTTCTCTGTGTCAGCCCTTCAAGTATTGGAAGACAACTATCATGTCTTCCCTGAGCCTTTTTTTCATTAGGTTAAACATACCTGGTCCCCTTAATCGTTGATTGTACAATTTAGCCTCCAGACCCTTGTCATCTTTGTTACTCTTCTTTGCACTCTTACTGAGGCCTCAGCATCCTTTTTGTATCATGGTGACATATAAAGATGTTCAATTTTTTATGATCCCTTAAATGTTTTCCAAGTTTTTTTTTAAAGGAATCATTTATGGGAGGAGATACTGTATGTTAAAAAAAAATTCTCTCCATGATTCCTTTTCTTTTCTACTTAGGTATTTATTTACACAATGTATATGGTCATCCATTTTGCTGTGACTGGGCAGCCAACAGTGAATCCCCCCCCCCAAAAAAAAAACCCCAATAAATAATTAGAAGCAATTACAGCTACAATATTCAATGCTTCCAACAATGCTTCCAACAACTTTCCAACTTAGGGAAAAGAATAAATAGCAAGGGATGAAACTAAATTAGTTGGTTCTGATATGTAATAGCTATTGCAAATGATAGAAAGTGATAATAAACTGACATATGCATTAAAAGCTTCTCAAATCTTACAACAAGCATCTTTTTAAAACAACAAAACAAACAGGGTTTGAAAAGTTTCCTAACTCAATAGCAGTTAAAAAGTTAATATTTGATTTTTATTTCTCCGTATCACACTACCTTAAACCTTGGTAATTTTTGCTAAAACTTGGACAAAAACGGAGCGCTTGGCATTATTTAATTAAAAATTTAAATGTAGATTCAGACTACAGAAATGGATGTTTTAGTTAACATAATCTCACAATTCTATCCAATAAGTATGCCCATGTTTCACCTTTAAATTTAATCAGAGCTTTCCACAGCTTTCCAGGTGAAAGGATGTATAATAATGAAAGCACTGACAGAGTATTAAAAAGACAAAATCAAATATTCTTGTGACTATAGATTTACTAAAAGAAACTCTGAGTGTTAAACTGAATGTCATCATAAAATAAACCTTCCTTGAGTTATTATAATGGGCTTAAGCAATGATATTTACCAACTATGGTCATAATTGTCTTGTGCTCTCCATTTTATTGGATGGAAAATGATAATGCTTAAGGGAAAAAAAATCCTCACGGTTATGAGTTCAAGCCCTTTTTTTCTTTTTTTTTAGTGGTGATAAAAGATTCATGGGGAGAAATCTCAGGGAAAAAAAATTGCTAACTAGAATGCTATTTTGGGTATGGAGCCAAAATGAAACCTATTGCATTTTTCACCTACAACAGGTTGTGCTATTCTTTTCTTGAACATCTGGGTTCTCTAGGGAAGTGAGTGCCTGCTTCATAAAAACAATGAGGCAAAATATTCACAGGTATCTATCTAACGTCCCTTTCTTTTTTCTTTCTGATTAAGTAGCATAGCAGATGCCTCTCCACTATCTATCTACCCCTTTCCCCTCTTAGTAGCTCAAATTATGAAATGCATCAATTCTGAAGTATTCCATATTAGAGAATTACTAGCAAGTTGATAAGCACTGAGCCCTGGTGGCACAATGAATGCAATACTGCAGGCAAATTTGTCCACAGCCTAGAGTGTGTTGGGGCTTGAGGTTGATGCCATGTGCCATGGGTCATGAATATGGGACACCGCCATGCCTTGGGGCACAAAAATGGGACAATGAAGCAACACTGTGGGGCACAAGAACAGATGGTGCTGTGCCGCACAAGAACGGGGCAAGGCTACTGAGTAGCATGCAAGCACTAGCCCCGCCTCATTTGCGTCACATTTGTGGTTGCGGTCCCATGCACGTGCACACATGTGCACGCACATGTAAAATGCTTTCCCCTCCCTTTCCCTCTGGTCCGCCAAGCAAGAAAAGTTGGTGACCTCTGCTGTAGATTATAGCTTGCATAGAATAGGTGAAGAAACATGGGGCAAATTTAGCTTTGTCTGAGCTCATGACATGTTGGCCAACATGTGACAAAACTGATCAGTACTCTCCTTATAGTCAGAGGGAATTTTAGTGGCAGAACAGGTACCATTAAAGCTACTAACCTAGTCTACTCTATCTTTAAAAAAAATAATATGGGAATGCCTGGAGTGAAAAAGTTATGTTTAAAGATTATGGGAAGCAGAGGAGAGAGCTGGTTGAAAGAAATTGCAATTCAGTCCAGGTATTGTGAGATCTGGCAAACCAAAAATTTTTATTTATTCAACATAGGACTGAAGATCCCTTTCTGAAATATATGCCAATTTTGCTTCCTTTGTCTTACCAGATCTCTGAGGCTTGACAGCAATCTTAGTAACTAGAATTTCTGAGCCTAGATTATAGTGAACCATTGCTTCTGAGATAATCTTTCGATTAGTCCAGTTATTTTCATAGTCTCTTACATCATGATGGATGGAAGAGGTGAATATCTCAGGTCTTATCCTATCTTATCATTTCTTATTCCATTTTTGTGTTTTACATAATGTTCCTAAATCCAAAAGGCCATATACATACAGTATACATGGAAGTAGACAAAGATTTGTGGAAAATAAAATTATTATTTTTTCAATATATCAGAACTGATCAATTGCTACAGACACTCATGTTTTGTTTTGTTTTTCCTACTGCTTGAATTCAACATTCATGTATCAAGAAGCAGCATAGGGGGAGAGCCAGAAGTTTATGGAATGCAATTCTGGTTTCATTGTTATCTAGGTTTAAATGACAACTGTAATCATGCTCATTTTCCTGGGCATTTTAGAGATGAGAAGGAATGGTCTTGAATGACAAGAGGAAGAGCAGAACACATCCATGAACACCAACTGGCAGTCGAATTGGATATGTCTAGTTTAATGAAGAGAAGGACAAGGGGGGACATGATAGCAGTGTTCCAATGTCTCAGGGGCTGCCACAAAGAAGAGGGAGTCAAGCTATTTTCCAAAGCGCCTGAGGGCAGGACAAGAAGCAACGGATGGAAACTAATCAAGGAGAGAAACAACCTAAAACTAAGGAGAAACTTCCTGACAGTTAGAACAATTAACCAGTGGAACAACCTGCCTCCAGAAGCTGTGAATGCTCCAACACTGGAAGTTTTTAGGAAGAAATTGGACAGTCATTTGTCCAAAATGGTATAGGGTTTCCTGCCTGAGTAGGGGGTTGGATGATGACCTCCAAGGTCCCTTCCAACTTTATTATTATTATGGATCATCGCACAGTCAGCCAGATGTTCAGACTGGATTTGGCATTTTGTCTACCTATCGAGTCCTTACCCAGGACCTGGGATAGGCAGATGTGGATGTTTGATGGTATTACAGATATCGTCGCAGGATGGAAGCAGTTCCTAATAAGGCTGCCTTTTGCAATTGACTAATAGCGAATTTGTCAATGCCAATGGTGTTCAAGTGGTGCTCCAGTTGTTTTGGGATTGCACCCAAGGAGTCTATGACTATTGGTACTACCCTTGCTTGCTTTTGCCACAGTCTTTCTATTTCTATTTGTAGGTCTTTGTATTTTGTTATCTTCTCCAGTTCTTTCTTGTTTATTCTGCTGTCTCCAGGACTGCCATGTCCACTATCCAGACTTTTTTGTCTTTCTTATCAACAATTGTTAAGTTGTTGTTGTTGTTGTTGTTGTTGTTGTTGTTATTATTATTATTATTATTATTATTATTATTATTATTATTATTATAAAAGGCATGACAAAAATTCTTTGATTTCACAACATATAGACAGATTTAACCATAGTTTCATTTGGGAAAATGTGACAATCCTAAACCAGGCCAAATCCAAAAATGCCAGGGAATTTTTAGAAGCCTGGCACTCTGACAAATCAGCCATCAATAGCATATAGACATTAAAAACATCTGTAGATTATACAAAAGAGACAATCAACCAGCCCCAAAAAGAAAAAAAAAACTCCAGCACCTCTCCACCAGTAATTAGCACTCAGATCAGCATAGACCAACTCCCAGGTCAACTTCAGACCAACAATCAAGTAAGCAATACCCCAGTCAAGAAACTGCCACAGATCCATGAGTAATCAGCCCAACCAAAGAATCCCTAAGACCTTCTCCACCCAACCAGACAGGCAAGACACCAGAATATAAACTGACAGCAAACAGCACTCCTTACTAGCACTGATGGTTAGGGTAATGAAACATCTGTAAGAAAACAAGAAAGCTCAGAGTGTACCAAGGACCACTCAAGAGGAAGAGTTGCTTAGCAAGGCAACCGTCAGATAGACAAGGCTTGAGCCAAAAGAGTAACTTGAGCAAACATCTCCAACAAGCCCCACTTTAGTTCACACAAATATAAAAGGAGGGAGAAGGAAGCACATTCAGATTTGCAAGATTCTCATACTAGAGTCAGGACAGTAATAGTGGTACTGACTGACATGGCATTGGTTCCTTAGTGGTCTAGGCTGTAGGGCTGAGAGGTTTTGGAGGCTTCTCAAGGTCCTGCAGAATTGAGTTTCTCCTCAATTTAACATTGATCCTAATTAATTAATTAGGGGATATTTCAAACGCCAAGCAAAACAAATGAGTAGGTCATGATTCATAAGAAGAATTCTGTTTCAGGAAGGAACAAAAGACTTAGAGAAATTTGAAAAAAAATGCAGTATCTATACTACTGTACACATTCCAGAGAATTCACCCAAGAAGCCCATCGTATTTCATTGGCACTAACTAGTTCCTAAGCAACAACCATGCAGAGCTCTAATGAGGTCTGCTCTCTGGAGAATCCTACTGCAATTTTTTTTTTTTTTTTTTTGTTAAACCTTTAAGCAGAAATTAATTTTCACCCATTCCCCGAGGTGTTCTACTCCAAATAATTAATCCAACAAGCAATTTCCTCCATGTACAGAGATGATAGAACTGCTCTACTCATGGACTACCATGAAAATAAGTCTATCATGTTTGGCCAGCAATATTTGGGTATGGTTAATACATTTTTTTCCCCTGTTCATTCTCTGGGCTGCCATGGCCCAAGTGTTCTCCTAGCAGGCTTCCCTGTTCTCACTCATTTCTCCCACTTCTTTTACTTGCCTTGAAACCTGGAGGATGGATGGATCTTCAGGTTTTTATCCCTTTCAACTACAATAGACTCCATTCCAAACTTCTGCTTGTTTTGCTTCTGTAGCACAGTGGAAGATCCTCTTTTTTTTCTACCTGTGATAGAACTGAGGAGATGACCAGGCTGAGCCCAAGGGAGGAGTCAACACATAATCCGTCATGAGTCTCTTCGTGCTCACAAGAGATCTGAGTCCAGCCCACCATGAATTCCTCATCTACCACCAAATTGCTTTGACTATTAGTAGTTCAGATTCTTGTAGAGAGCTTAAGCTTATAATAAATACCAGTTTGAATTTGGATTTCCTGATTTCCCTGGCTCTTGACAAGAACACAAATACTGTAGGAGCTTAAGATCAGACAATTGTTTTCAGACTCATTTTACTAATGACAGGCTTTGATCTAGTCTACTGTTAATCTTAGATTAAGCGAGAAATAAAGACTGACCAAAAGTGACAATGGATTGCAGAGAACAATCGCCAGCTATTTCTTTTACATGAAATATGAAGCATAAAACTTAAAGCGCAAAGCATGGATTTTATTCAAAATTGCATCACCATTTTCTACTATTTGCTTGCAAATCTGCATTGTGTTGGTAACTCTTTATGCATGAACTGCCAATCTAGTAACAGCTGTTTCAATGAATGCAAAATAATGTTTACCACTTAGCAATTCTTCTAAGTTTGCAGACTTATTCATTATTACTATTTCTACAAATGTCAACAAATATATATTAAAATTCATGTATCTTAGAAAGCAAGGAGTTTATGTATGCGTTTTTTTTAGCCTAAAGTAAGTTTATTTTATGTCTGCATCTGGGCATGAATATATTGATCCCAGGTGTATAAATTAATGTAACCAGAGTAAATGATTAATTGAAGTAAGGAATGTCTAGTGCAGCCAGGCTTTTTTCACATTTTACTTTTAATTTGTTTATTTTTTTGAACCTTGCCACTTTCAATTTTTTCCTGATTATTCCATTTCCCCTCATTTTTTAATTTTCAATTCATAGAATCACAGAATAGGAAGGAAGAACTTAAGACTATTGAATCCATCCTCCTTTTCCCTAAAGTTCCCTGGTATTATGTTCTTCTTTCATGCAATAAAGATTGATATCTATTACAATCCTACTAGTTTTCAACATTCTCACAGCATTCGTGATTCCATTTTTTCTTGAGTAGTCACATTTATAGTATTTAATTTAATTTCTTCAGCATTTCATTATAATTCCCATTACAACCCTTGAAAATACTCATTTCTGCATTCCGCATCCCTAAGTCATTGTGTCACATTTAATACATTTCATTCATTCTGCCAGAGGCGCCTTGTTTAAACTTTCCTTCATGCTCTCTCAAAACAAACTGTACCTTCCACGAAAAATGCTCTGTCTTTTCTCTGCTTCGAATAATTTTGGCTGTTCCTTGCTTCCTGACTACATTCTATAGTCTGTTTTCCTCAACATGCAAAATATACAGTATGTTTCTCTGATTCTTACTTTTGGCAACAATCATTCTCTGACATGCTTTATTATTATTATTATTATTATGGATCATTGCACACTCAGCCAGATGTTCAGACTGGATTTGGCATTTTGTCTACCTATCGAGTCCTTACCCAGGACCTGGGATAGGCAGATGTGGATGTTTGATGATATTACAGATATCGTCACAGGATGGAAGCAGTTCCTAGTAAGGTCGCCTTTTGCAATTGACTAATAGCGAATTTGTCAATGTTAATGGTGTTCAAGCAGTGCTCCAGTTGTTTTGGATTGCATCCAAGGAGCCTATTACTATTGGTACTACCCTTGCTTGCTTTTGCCACAGTCTTTCTATTTCCATTTGTAGGTCTTTGTATTTTGTTATCTTCTCCAGTTCTTTCTCGTCTATTCTGCTGTCTCCAGGCACTGCCACGTCCACTATCCAGACTTTTTTGTCTTTCTTATCGACAATTGTTAAGTCTGGGGTGTTATGTTGCAGCTGCTTGTCTGTTTGAATTCTGAAGTCCCAGAGCAGTTTAATTGTATCATTTTCTATGACTTTCTCTATTTTATGATCCCACCAGTTTTTGCTTACAGGCAAATGATATTTTTTGCAGATCTTCCAATGCACCATTGTTGCTACTTTGTCATGCCGCTGCTTGTAGTCAGTCTGTGCAATCTTCTTGCAACAGCTTACCAAGTGGTCCACTGTTTCTTCAGCTTCTTTGCATAGGCGGCACTTACTGTCTGTTGCTGTCTTCTCAATTTTGACTTTATATGCATTTGTCCTTAAGGCTTGGTCTTGTGCAGCCAGAATTAGTCCCTTGGTCTCTTTCTTCAATTTTCCTGCTCTTAGCCATTGCCAGGTCTTGTTATTATCTGCTTTCCCAGCTATTTTTTTTATGTATTGGCCATGTAGTGCTTTGTCTTCCCATGCCTCTATTCTGTTCTTCATTTGGTCTTTCTTGTAAGCCAGTTTGGTCTCTCCAGTAGTCAGTAAGCCTTCCTGATATACTAATTTCAGTGCATCTTCATCATTGTTCTTCAGATATTCTTCCAAAGCCATTTTTTCTTCTTCAACCATCTGATGTACTTGTAGCATTCCACGCCCACCTATTTGCCTTGGTAGATAAAGTCTGTCAATGTCACTGCGTGGATGAAGGGCATGATTCATTGTCATTATTTTTCTGGTCTTCCTATCCATTGCTTTTAGTTCTGCTTGAGTCCAGTCCACTATTCCAGCTGTGTACCTAATGACTGGAATTGCCCAGGTGTTGATTGCCTTTATGGTATTTCCTCCATTGAGTTTGGACTTTAAGATCTTCTTCACTCTCTTGATGTATTCACCTCTAATCTTTTTCTTGACTTCAATGTGCTTGATGTTGTCAGCTTGAAGGATACCCAAATATTTGTAGTAATCTTTCTCATCCAGACTCTTAATGTTATTTTCGTGGGGCATCTTGATTCCTTCAGTTTTCACTACATTTCCTTGTTTGTGTAGTAAGTATGGCACATTTGTCCAAGCCAAACAGACAAGCACCTGCAACATAACACTCCAGACTTAACAATTGTCTATAAGAAAGACAAAAAAGTCTGGACAGTGGATGTGGCAGTGCCTGGAGACAGCAGAATAGACGAGAAAGAACTGGAGAATATAACAAAATACAAAGACCTACAAATAGAAATAGAAAGACTGGCAAAAGCAAGCAAGGGTAATACCAATAGTAATAGGCTCCTTGGGTGCAATCCCAAAACAACTGGAGCACCACTTGAACACCATTGGCATTGACAAATTCGCTATTAGTCAATTGCAAAAGGCGGCCTTATTAGGAACTGCTTCCATCCTGCGACGATATCTGTAATACCATCAAACATCCACATCTGCCTATCCCAGGTCCTGGGTAAGGACTCGATAGGTAGACAAAATGCCAAATCCAGTCTGAACATCTGGCTGACTGTGCGATGATCCATAATAAAGTTGGAAGGGACCTTGGAGGTCATTGAGTCCAACCCCCTGCTCAGGCAGGAACCCTACACCATTTCAGACAAATGGCTGTCCAGTCTCTTCTTAAAAACTTCCGGTGTTGGAGCATTCACCACTTCTGGAGGCAGGTTGTTCCACTGGTTAATTGTTCTAACTGTCAGGAAGTTTTTCCTTAGTTCTAAGTTGCTTCTCTGCTTGATCAGTTTCCATCCGTTGCTTCTTGTCCTGCATTCAGGTGCCTTGGAGAATAGCTTGACTCCCTCTTCTTTGTGGCAGCCCCTGAGATATTGGAACACTGCTATCATGTCCCCCCTTGTCCTTCTCTTTGTTAAATTAGACATACCCAATTCCAGCAACCGTTCCTTATATGTTTTAGCCTCCAGTCCCCTAATCATCTTTGTTGCTCTTCTCTGTACTCTTTCTTTATAAAAATGATTTTTTTTCAGCATCTCAGCCCAACAAGGAGATTGTATGACAGTAAAAGTGTTGGCATGCAAGTTCTGCCTCATATGCCAATATTATATTGAATAAGTTCTGAAATGGTAAATTTACCCCATTCTCAATTCTCAGCCCTTCCTTCTAATTCCTTAAGTTTCTTACCAATTATGACATCCTCACATCTTCAGTAAGAGAAAGTACTAGCATTTCTGCAAAATTCCTGCATGGCATCAAAAATATGGATATAGTGATTTTCTTTTTTTCCTGTCTCATAATATCCCAACTGAATAACATTCACTGAAAGTGCAGGGAGATAAAAGAAATATTTCTGTACACAACACATAGTTAAGCACAGATAAACCCTATAATAGTACATGGAATTCATCATTAGTAGATACAGAATTACTGCCAAATTAGTGAAAAAAAGGTTAGCAGATTTGTTATAAAAATTCAGATGAGAAAATTTGTGTCTCTTTGCTGCCCTTTAGTGTTGCTAAGATACTTTTCATTCCAAATCTGGTAGCAGTCCCCCCCAAAAAATGTTGCGGAAAATAAGATTAATAATGGTCAATAGTCTTGATGAATACTACCTATTGGATCAAAGGCAAAATGCTTTAAATAATGATCACTAGGAAACAGCATGCAATTGTATGTGAAAATGACCTTGGGAGACGAGGCAAAGAGGTGCTGCCTAGGGCACAGTTATGCCTCAATTGCATAATGGACAGATCAAGGACACAGGAAGCACCTTTCTAAATTATTGGTGGTAGCAAGAGAACTATACTTTTAGTCTTGCAATATTCTGTTAATGTAGCATTAGAATAAAGTAGAATTAGTTCATCTGCCCCTGTTTCTGTCTGGTCTGCCTAGTAATAACATCAATCTTGCTAGCCTAACTAGCAGAGGAGGAGCAGAAGCTGGCAAAGGGACATATAATGCTACAAGGATAGGCATATCACAGAGAACAAAACAAATGAGCCCATATACGGAGTGCTCATTGCTGAGCTAATTCCCAGTTGTGCACAGATATATAACATTCCATTAGGAGAAAACGATAAGCTGAGGAAAAGAATGAAATCCAAGCATTGTTAGCTTTGCCACTCCAAAGGAATTCCATTTGGTAAAATAATTAATGAGGTGATAATGTATATTAGCCAACTGTTCACGTCAATTTCAGAAATCATCTGACAGGTCTCCTCTATGATTCAGAAGTTAGAATAGAATAGAATAGAATAGAATAGAATAGAATAGAATAGAATAGAATAGAATAGAATAGAATAGAATAATTTTATTGTCATTTGAATGTACACTAATCGGCATACATTAAAATGAAATGACAAAAATAAATAAATAAATGTGTGTGTGTGTTTGTGTGTGTGTGTGTGTATGTGTTTTCTGAGGTTTTCGCGGGTGTTTGTATGTCTGTACATTGCTCCTAGAAGCACGAAGCCGAAATCACCAACCTGAAGATGACGAATGAGACTTCGTCGAAACATTGCCAGGACACTTCCAATTTTACGTGGGAGAAAACCCGAATAATATTATGCATAACATAATGACACAGGGAAACAAAGTCTAGTTTGGGTTATGTATACATGTGCATGTATCCAATTACATAAAGGAGTATTAAAATCTAATAAGCCCAGTTTGTTCATTAGATACTGAGGGATGATTGTGCTGAGCTAAAATCCACAAACAGCATTTGCACATGTGTATTTTTCTCCTCCAGATGCACCAAGCTAAGATGAAGCACACAGGAAAATGCATCTTCTACAGAGCGGTTCTTCCGATAGGCAAACTGTAATGAATCAAACTGTAATGTAGGGGGAAGGCATGAAACCATATAGTCCTTTATCAATCTCTCAAAATACCTCATTATAATGGAAGTGAGTGCAACTGGACGATAATCATTAAGGTATGTGATTTTAGTTTTGGGGGGCACTGGTACAATAATTGCAGTCTTAAAACATGATAGAACCATGACCTGATGCAGCAAGAAATTGAAGATGTCAGTGAGAACAGTGGCCAGCTGGTCAGCACACTCCTTAAGTACTCGCCCAAGGATATTATCAGGACCTGCAGCTTTCCAAGTGTTGACTTTCCATAGGACCTTCTGAACAGTAGTTGAATCAAACCTAAGCACCTGCTAATCAGGAAGGGGAATAGCCTTCAGTAGGATAACTTGAATAGTGGTGCCTACATTTAGATCAATACATTTTATATGTTTTACTTCCTATTCAAATTCCAATTAACTTTAAAAAAAAAAAACTATTGTTTTCCCATAGGAGCTGCAGTTTTATAACTTGAACAGAAGTTTCAAATAGTCTTGAACAGAAATTTGAATAAAAATCAATATTTCGGATTGGTTTAAATACAGTCCAATCCTTTATTTTAACACCATATCTAATTGCTTTAATGCACAGTACAGCAGGATGAATTTTCTGGGTCACTAAGTACATTATAGAAGTGATATGACTGCTCTAACGTCTGCTTGACGGCAGTGGAATGAATCACGGGAGGGGCGAAGAGAACTCATTTGCTTCTCTTTGCAGATGGTGCAGATGATAATCTAGCCTTCAGAGACACAATCTACTATGCACAGATGGAAATCATCAAAAAGGTCATTTAATAACCCCTTTCCGCAAAGTTAACTATTAACATCCTGTAGATAGTAACAGTATTCCTTAAGAAAATAGCAATGAAAACTATTAAAAAGGAATGCCTTGGATCTGACAATCAATAAGTAGCTTTAAAACATGGTTCTATGTACGCATTTCACCAGAAATGTATGTATCATGTTTACTGTTTCAGTTAAAGTACTGGCATATAATTAATTACTTTAAGATGATGTACTTTGCAGATAAACTCAAAATATAGTAAGGCTGTTGCTACATGCTGAACATAAATATTGAAGCTTTAGGCTAATGTCAATTCACATTCTTACCTGTGCTAATATTTAAGTGCTGGTCCATACTATGTTGCTGAGCTAATTTAGTGTATATATATTTAAAGAATTGGGAGAAAAAATGGAAACAGAATGCAGAAGAAATTAATTTAAATCCACACTTAGACAATCTGTCTATGAAACAGGACATCCTTACTGGTATTTGCATATTTAATTATTTATCCATTTACTATATTTGTAAACTGCCCCGATATTACAACTGTAATATACAAAAAAGAGGAATAAATCAGAAATAATATGAAAATAAAATAATCATCAATAAAAATATACCTATAAAGAGGTATGCTTGTGTGCGACCCAAAGTTCTACTAGACCAGGGGTTCTCAACCTTGGCAATGTTAAGACTTGTGGACTTCAACTCCAAGAATTCTGGGAGTTGAAGTCCACAAGTCTTAAAGTTGCCAAGGTTGAGAACCCCTGTACTAGACCTTTCTGTGTTGTTCAGTAACCTCAACCTAGGTATTTTTCTGCTGTAAGAAATGGGAGGTACTTTTCCAGAGTGCTTCTCCTACCTCAGGGGTGTCAAACTCGCAACATCACATGATGTGTTGCGACGTATCGTGACTTTTTTTCCATTGCTGGCAATGGGATAGACACGGTTTTGCCATGACACATCCAGACACCCCTGTCCTACCAGTTCTTAGGAATGAGGGAAGAACCCTGAGTGCGAGCTGACATACAGCTCAGCTCGCTCTCTCCTCTTCTTTTAACAGATACATGAAACTCTTGAGACAGGGAACCATTGATTTGTGATGAGTAATGAAGGTGTTGATGGTACTGAATTATATATTACCATCCCAGGTCAGGTCAAGGATGTTGAGATCATGGAAGGTTTTCAATGGATCCAAAAGAAACTCCTACTAAATTCCTGGAGGGTGAAATGTTTTTATCAACCTGGTCTAATCCCAATCCCTAAATTAGTTCTAGTTAGGTTGCCATTTAACTGAAAGAGCAGAGATTTGGGGGTCTTCTTGGACTTACAGCTACTGGTTGAGCAACCAGTAGAAGCCAAAACCAGGAGGGATTTTGTCCAGTTTCACTTGATGTGCCAATTGTCTACATGTTTTGGAAGGAATTACTCATGCAAGCACTCTTATCATCTCTCTTGTAAGTAGATCATACAAATTCAACTAGGGGGGACAATCCATTTCTTTCTTCTTTTTTATGCAGACTTTTTTTTGGTCTTGTTTACTTTTGCTTTGTTCTTATTTTCTTTTGGAGTTTGTATTTTAACTTTGGAAATAAAAAATAAAAAATAAATAAATAAATGTATGCATTACCAAATGTGTCTTCAGAAATCTTACTTTAGAAGCAGTGCTCTGGAAAATGGTATGTTCACTTTTAAAAGTATTCACAAATTCATACAGTACTAGAAAAGAAGGAGCTCAAGGTGGGAAAATGAGAAACTTAACAAAATCAAATTGGACAGATTTGCCTAGGCCAAGAACTGGACATGCCGATTGGAAATTCTCTCAATTCAGAACTCTTTTATCCCAGGGCTTTTCAACCAGTGGTACGGGTACCACCTGTGGTACATTGGCACCTGGCAGGTGGTATACGACCATCCTAGAAAAGTGGGAGCAGAGGAGGGGAATGAGCTGAACCGGTGGCAGCATCGCACAAGCCTGAGTGAGAGATGGCTGGAGCTGCAGGACTGTCAGGGCTCAGCAGAAGCGCCAAGATCAGTGCCGCTTTCCAGCTGATTGGTGCTTCTTCGAGGCTGTCAGGGCTCAGTGGAAGCTCCAGGATCAGTGCCAGGCTCCAGCTGGAACTCAAGGCTGATCCTGGTGCTTCTGCTGAGCCCTGAAGAAGCACCAATCGGCTGGAAAGCAGCACTGATCCTGACACTTTTGCTGAGCCCAGAAGAAGCACCGATCAGCTGGAATGTTGCAGCATCTCCAGGGTCTTGTGATTTACATTCAGATGCTTGGCAACTGATTCATATTTATGACAGTCACAGTGTCCCAGGGTCAAGTGAAGTGACCAAAACCTGCTGCAACCACCCAGCAGATGAGGAGAATAAAAACCAAACTCACCCCACCCCACGCCCGCTGCCAATCCTCAGCAGAAATGCTCACAACAATGAAAACCTCAGACAGGAGGAAGAGTGCCACTGGGCGGGCAGGTGTCTTGCTCGGCTGTGGCTGGGGGGGCACTTTTTTCAGTGCCATTGTAACTTCAAACAGTCACTAAGCAAACTGTTGTAAGTCGAGGACTACCTGTTACTTTATCACTTTTTTTCCTTTTGGGGGGGTTATCAAGTTTTTGACACCTTGCTAGACGACTGGTGGTACTCAGATGTTGCCATATCCTAAAAGTGGTACAATGGGTGAAAAGGTTGAAAAGCCCTGTTTTATCCCATGATCTGCTTTTACATGTTGAAAGGAGCAACTCCACTTGGAGGACAATTAAAAGTCAATCATTCCAAACAAGTTTCTTGCATGAAAATAAAATAATGCTGTCAGAAATATGTTAAAAAATAAAAAAGGGAGACTTCAAGTCTCATGAATGAAAAAAAAATAAATTTCTACATCTAAATGGAAAGATCTGCTTCCTTTATATGTGCATGTTGTCAATACAGTTAAATTTGAATGTAGCTTATTAGATCGTTTTTATTTTATTTTATTTTATTTTGTTATCCTGATATAATCTCACAACAGCTTGAAACAGTTTGAATATAGCAATTGTCTTGTTTCCTCCCTAGATCTTTTCACAAACGTTTTTTTCCCCTTTATTAAAAGTTCTTTCAAAAAAAACAAAAACAAAACCCAAAGAGACTTTGTAAAATAGAAACTGAACCAGTTCAGATATGGTAATAGTCTATTTTAATACTTTTCATCTTAGATGGAGTCAGAAATAGTAAAACTCAAACACTTCTAAGTGAGTTTTTTCCCCTCCCCACTTCCCTAAAGATTCTTTAAAACTGTTTTGTGGATTCCTGGGCAAACTAACGCCAAGCCTGTTTCAGAGCATAGCCTCAGGCAGCAAACGCTCTGTGCCCTCAAATGTTACCCTTCAAATTGTTCAAAACTTGTCAAATGCTTGCTTTAGCCACAGAGCGGGTTCTCACACTGTGAACGGATTCAAGGCTAAATTGACCCAAATAGCTGGTCCCCAGATTTGTTCTCTAGAGAATCTCTTACCAGTTTCTGTTTTCAAACCATGGCTTTTTCCAGGATATTGTAGGATATTGCAGGATATTGTGTACATACATACATACACAATAATATCCTGGATTCTCTTCCTCCTTAAACCAATGTCCTGTCACCCTCAAAAAAACTATGGTTTCATTTCCACATGCCATTCTAGTTATTCCAACATATCATTTTCTCCCATACCTCCCATCTCTTCTTTGCTGTAGTTATAATTATTTTGCTCTCCATTTTTGAGTTTTTCCATCCCTCTTGCATATGATTACCAGACAGTGAAAAACAAGTTCTTTTTGTTTTCCTTTAAAAAAAAAAATCATTACTGCAGGGTGATCAAATGTTATAAAATGAAGCCATAGTCAGGGACCCATTGGACCGGTGCACTGTTATCATTCATTAGAGTCAGTTTGCATAGGGGTTAAGGCACCAGGCTAGAAATCTGGTGACTGTGAGTTCTAGTCCTGCTTTAGGACTAGAACATGGTCCAGTGACTCTTTCTCAGCCCAATCCATCTCATAGGATTGTTGTTGGGAGGAAAATAGGAGGAGGAAGATGTATTAGATATGTTCACTACTTTGAGTTGTTGATAAAAATAATAAAGGCAGAATATTAATTAAATAAATAATTTCTTCAATTTTCTCGGATTCTGGCATTTCATTCCAGTCCTCATACAAACCCTGGCTAGTTCATGGAGAGCTGATACCATTAACACTATATCAGTTTAGTTCAGTGGTTCTCAACCTTTTTAATGCCGAGACCCCCAACTGGTCGTAAGTCGAGGACTACTCAACCGGTCATAAGTCGAGGACTACTCAACTGGTGCAGCACCGTTTGCAGAATGGGACTTTTGGCAGGCTCAGCAGGACAGAGACAGCCTGGACAATTCCTATTCAAGAGAGTCTATTCTATTGGCTTTCAAAAGCCAATAGAATAAAAGGGAGTAGCACAGCTAAGAAAAAGGGGGGAAAAAATGGCGGACTGCGTTGTTTGGTGACCCCAGTGAAATGGTCGTTCGACCCCAAATGGGGTCCTGACCCACAGGTTGAGAACCACTGGTCTAGTTAACAATATCAGTAGTGACAATTATTATTCACCTTACCGAGGAGCATCACAGAACAAATAAATAAGTAAAATGGATTTTTAAAAAATCAATAAAAGTTAATTTAATCACCTATCAATTAAACAGTATGTATATATGTACTTATATGTGTGGATAGATAGGTTTTGGTATAAGTATATAGGTATAGTAGGTATAGATATAGGTATGGGGTAGAGATATAGATATAGGTATAGATGTAGGTGTAGTTATAAAGCAAACTTAACAGATTTACAGTATTGCAGATTCTGAATCCATAATTAATATGAAACAAATAATCAACTGAAAACTACCAATCTTAATGACATTAACCAGACTACTCATGGAGGAATTATTTAAACCCCCTTTAGTGGCTTTAGGATTTTCACTAAAGTGATGGGAAGGAAGGAATTATGTCTGAGTTAGGGGACCAGTTTCCTAATATCCTGGACCTGGAGATCATGATTTGGAAGAGAAAATTTAATGTTAACTCTTTTCAGGCTAACATATGAACTTTTTTTTTTTTTTTTTTATTGAAAGTTTTATAAATTTTACAAAAAGACAAAAACAATACAAAACAAAAGACAACATATACAAAAAAGAAACTAAACATTACATATATATAAACCCCCCCCATCCCCCACCCCTCACAAAAACTCTCCCTTCCCCCCCCCTGAGCTTCCCAGAGCAGAATATAGGCTTAATTAAAAATTAAGAAATAAAAATAAAAAATTAAATTAAAAAAATTTATATTTATATACATATATAAAAAAAATATCTATATATATATATAAAAATAAAACTTATAAAAAAGCTATATGATATTTTTGTATACCCAATCTAAATTGTATAAATTTTATCCATTTGTCCCAAACAGCAAGGAACTTCTCTTGCGTTTGTTGCTTTAAGAAGGCCGAAATCTTTGCCATTTCCGCCAGATAAGCTACTTTAAGAAACCATTCCTGCAATGTAGGCAAAGATTCCTTCTTCCAATATTGTCCTACTAACAGCCTAGCGGCTGTAATCAAATTTAACATCAATACAACCTCCTTTGTATCACAATCTGTAACAATGCCTAACAAAAATAATTGCGGAGTAAATTTTACCCTCCTTCTAAAAATTCTCTGGATATTCCACCATATTTTGATCCAAAATGCTTTTATCTCTCTGCATGACCACCAAATATGATAATAGGAAGCATCCTTATAACCACATCTCCAACATTTGGGTTGCACGTCAGGGTACATAAGAGACATTTTTTGTGGATCAAGGTGCCATCTATAAAACATTTTATAAAAATTCTCCCTAAGGTTCTGTGCTTGTGTAAATTTGACATTTCTCACCCAAATGGTTTCCCAAATGTCCAATGAGACTGGGACACCAAAATTCTGCGCCCATCTAATCATACAATCTTTAATTAATTCCGTTTCTGAGTCCATTTCAACTAATACCCCATAAATTCTCTTGATATGGGTTTGTCTTTGATCCTTGACTTGCTTAATAAGATTTCCATCTTCTCTAAGAAAACCCAATTTACAATCCACCTTCCATTTATCTACTAGTTGCCTATATTGAAACCAAGAATAAACATATGAACTTTTAAACAAACTTTCCTAAATGTTACTTCTTCACTTCCTCTTCCTGCCCCTTCCTGATTCCTTGTTCAAGAATCCCAGTGTTACTTATCTGCTGTGGTGCTGCTTACAGAAATGAGAGGTATTTCCATCCTTTTTTGAGAACAAAGAAAACAGATCAGGTAAACTATCCTTCTGAGAACGTTTGTCAGGTTTTAGGTGCATCACAAAACAGCTTAAAATTAATTACAAATGGTTTCCTAGGTTACAGCATCTTGTTCTTGGAAGTTTCACATTTAAAAAAAAAAATCTTAAAAGGTTCCACGCCCATTTCAATCATTTAAGAAGGGGGAGGGGAAGTCAAATGGAGAAGTGAGGCTGAATGGGAAAAGCAAGCATTCTCCTTTTCATGAGCACACTTCATGTTCCATGCTGAGTTTTCTTTTTAATTTGAACTTTAAACATCTACCTTAAAAGGGGTATTCATCAAAGCCATGCTGTTCAAATCATAGATCATTTGGCCACTGCTAAGTTGATATTGATTTCATATGTCCCATTAAAAGCACAGAGTAACACAACTTGCCTGACAGGAGAGACGAACTGCCCAGATGTTATTTGTGAGCGTATAAGTGTGACAGCTAATCACCACTGATGTACTTCTAGCCACATGGCATGATTTGTGCATCAAACTACACCCAGCACATCTTTTGTTGTGTTAAATGATTATTTAAACCCAAACAAGAATGATTTAGATGTCCAAGAACTGAATGCTTGACACTGATTTTCATTAGGTTCTGAAAACTGGAGCTTAGCTCTTTTTTTCTTATTTGAACATGCAAAATAGTTCTGGCATTTTATGAGGATACAATTACAGAAGTGGGACTGTATAATATGGAGCTGAAGAAGCAAACAATGGATCCATAACAATTTTAATTTTTCCACATTTTGATATAAACCAATTCAATTGTCTTAGGCCAACACTTTGGGGTCTTCATTCACAAGGTTGCTCCATCCTCTTTGTAAATCTTTAAACATTTCCATAAAATTAGTTACTACATGTATATGAATATGTTTGGGTGTTGTGTTTTCTTTAGAACTAAGAATAACATTCTGGGAATCTAGTCTTTCCATTCTGTGGAATGTGAATCAGAACAATTTTGCTTTGAAATGCTTCCAAAGTCATCAATTATTATTATTATTATTTTTTAGGCATAGAGATCAGAAGGGTGGAGTCAGTGGAGATAGTGTTTAGATTTGAGTACCCTTTGTGACCACCTCTAGTGATTATGTGGGAATGAGTTTGGAGAGAGAGGGCAGTGAGAGGCAACCAAGGGAACAGTCAGATAAAAGGCAACTTAACCCACAGCAGGAATGTGGGTGATGAAACAGGGCTAGTAAGGGATCCTCCCTAACTGAGCTGTAAAGGGGATGATATGGGGTCTGAAGTACCTTCACACTTGCAAGATTCTGTTAATGTAACCTTACAATAAAGCAGAATTAGCTTGACTGATCAATATTTCCTGTCTGGTCTATTTCCCACACCTCACAAGACCAACATGATGCTATCTACATATTATTACACATGGATGGGGAGGAGCACAGCACTTCTGTGGTGCTGCGTCCTTTTGAACTTAAAATACAACTTTTTTTTACTCAATCAGTTCCCTAGGTTAGAACAGTCTCTGATGATAGAGGTGGAAACCACCTTCCTTCCTTCCTTCCTTCCTTCCTTCCTTCCTTCCTTCCTTCCTTCCTTCCTTCCTTCCTTCCTTCCTTCCTTCCTTCCCAAGCTATTATTTAGTGTGTCAATTTGCTTAGTATTCCAGAGTTAGGCTTTCTTGTGCTGCAGAATTAAAGCAAGGGAGAATGATAATACATCAGTGATCTTAGGGTCATCTCAGAAAAGCTGCAATATCTCATGGGAATTACATCAACTCACTTGCATGGACTTGTTCCTTAAAATAAAGTTGCTTTATACTCTTTCTCTCTCTGCAGAAAACTAGCTCCTTTTACTCCTTCTGCTGCAGAAACAAGAAGAGGAGATAAAACTATTTGATAACAGGCAAGTCTTTCTTTCTTTCTTTCTTTCTCTCTTTTTTCTCTCTCTCCCTCCCTCCCTTCTTTTTTTCCCTTCTGAAAAGCACATTATCATTCAAAGAACAAGAAGAGCTTTGTCTGCATTTTAAGCAGCTGCCTTCAGGTACCTTGTGCAATTTATGGATTGCCTTAACTTTAGAAACACACATGACAACCACAGAATCCCATTACTCTTGCAAAGTTAACGAGCAAGACTATTTGAAATGTCATTTCATAATCTAAAATGGAATAAAATAATTTCTGCTATGAGTATTTACACAAGTGACTCTTCAATGGAAATTCTAAAAGCAATTATTCACCTGTGTATTTATATTCAACCCCAAACCATTAGTGCCCACTGCTTTCTTTTCTCTGTAAAGAATTGCTTAAATGAGTCCTCTTGGGTGGGGGGGGGATGTATATGTCAGTGTGTTTAGCACATTATCTCCCTGAGGGGAAATACAATAGGAAGTCATTCAGCCCATACATTTTCTTTCCTTGGGTTCTGTTTACAATGTGATTTGTGAGAAGCACATGGTTTTCTCTTCAGGAAAATGTGGGGTGACTAAAAATTCAAGGTTCTGAAGAAGAAAATCCAGCTGTTAAAATTCTGTTTTAGAAATTTTCAGTAAAAACAAAGATACTTTGAAATTTAACTCAACTATTACATGCTTGGAATTACTATATTATTTGAGGTTAGTGAATGACTGAAATACAATAGTTTCCTTTCATTATTAAAGTGACTTCACAAAAGTTGCTTCAAATGCCTTCAGTTTTGTAATTTAAAAAAAAAAACACAATTTTTCTTTCCTTTAATTTTTCTTTTAAAAAAAGCATATAAATTGAACATGCTTGATAAGAAATTGCTGAACTATGGTCTGAAACAGCGATACAGCAATAAATTTGATGAGGCACCTGTGTGTGGTATTGTCACTCCTATAAAATATACCAGAATAAGAAATCTGGAAACCATTGCTAAAGGAATGATAATCCTCAACCATCCCCTGTGATGAATTGGTTTTTTAAAGAACATGAATGGAGACAAGTGTGATACATATCCCTTTCATGCATATCAGAGAGAGCTGTGGATGCTTTAATACAGTGTTTCTCAAATTTGGCAATTTTAAGATACCTGGACCAAATTCTATGCTGGGTGGGGAATTCTGGGAGTTGAAGTCCACATAGCTTAAAGTTACTGAAGTTGAGAAACATTGCTGTAACAGACTGGGATAGAGTGGAAAGTATTACATCACCTCAAAGCTCTCTGACAACTATTGGCAAAGGCTCAGAATGGTGAACCTTTCAGTCTCTCCGAGGTGGCCTATCAATTCTTATCCACAACTAGGCATATATCACTAAACAAAACAATCTCATTATAAAGCTGTTGTCTCATATCATTCCAGCTGGCCAGTTCTGATTTCGCCTCTATATACAAACTTTGGCACAAAGCAACATTGTACTCTAAATGCCTCTTTTGTGGGAATTCAATAGGAGTGAGAGGTATGCCATCTTTTAAGCCACTAGATTCCAAAATATGTGGAGAGCAGCACATGCTATTGGCACACTGCTATTGAGCTGGTACAATGTACGGTGCAAACATCATACAGTATTGTATTAAGAACAATGGAACAATGGAACAGCTTGCCTTCAGAAGTTGTGGGTGCATCATTAAGAAGAGACTGGACAACAACTTGTCTCAGATTATGAAGGGTTTCCTGCTTGAGCCATGCGTTGGACTAGAAGACGTCCAAGGTCCCTTCCAGTTCTATTCTGATTCTAATTTGATGCAACAATGTTTTATCAGTGGTAATAGATATATGAAGTCCAAAATACATCAAAGAGGCAGTCCTTGACTTATGATTATTCATTTAGGAACTATTACATGTTTTGATGGTGCTGAAAAAGGGACTTGCAAATCAGTCCTCACAGTTATGACAATCACAGGATCCCCACAGTCTCCTAATCAAAATTCCGGCATTGGCAATAGGCAGATATTTATGATGACTGCAGCATTCTGGAGTCATCTGATCATCACTTGTGACCTTCCCAATAGGCTTCTGACAAGCAAACTCAATGGGGGAATCTGGATTTGCTTAACAGCCATGTGATTCATTTAATGACCACAGTGATTTGTTTAACTGCGGCAAAAAAGATTATAAAATCATGTATTAACAATTGCCTCATTTCACAACAGAAGTTCCAGTCCCAATTATAGTTGAGAAAGGGGCGTTGTCTTACCTGAACGCCTTTTCTCAGCATGATGATGGAGAATCCACGGATGGGTTGTCTTAATCTATCTGCTCCAATTAGACTAAGTCTGAAATTTAGTACCGCCCCCTCTGTGCCAACTGCACCCCAGTTTTAGGCTAAGGCGATACCCAGACTTTAGTCCGACGCGTCTGAACAAATGGGGACCAGGCCAACTGACCTAATGGGAGGGAGTGGATTCTCCATCATCATGCTGAGAAAAGGTGTTCAGGTAAGACAACGCCCCTTTCTCCAGCATGATTGGATGGAGAACCCACGGATGGGACATACCAAAGCCCTGTGTCCCTAGGGTGGGGAATTAGATTGGGCCTGGTTCCCACCCAATGTTAATGTGTGTTCTAGGACCTTGCGGCCAAATGAAGCCGTAGAAGATGCATATATATCCATCTTGTAGTGACGGACAAAGGAGGAGGGCGATGCCCATGTTGCTGCCCTACAAACTTCCTCTATGGATGCCTGGGTAGACCAGGCTGCTGTAGTGGCTGCGCCCCTGGTGGAATGGGCCGTGATATGGCTGGGAGCTTGTAGTGACTGAGTCTGGTATGCCAGAGAAATACAAGCTCTAATCCACCTGCCTATAGTGGGTGAGGAAACCTTCTGTCCTAACGACGAAGGGTGAAATGACACAAACAGAGCCTCAGTCTTGCGGAAGGATGAGGTTCTCTGTATATAGCAATATAAGGCCCTGTGAACATCCAACCTGTTCCACTGAGCCTCTATGTCATTAGATAGGTTCGGACAGAAATCCGGCAAAACTATGTCCTGTGATCTATCATACAAGGAGTTGACCTTGGGCACGAAAGAGGGATCTAACCTGAGAGTAACCCTGTCCCTATGGAAGATACACAGGTCCTTTCTCACTGACAGGCAGCCAGCTCAGAGATTCTTCTGGCTGAAGTTACAGCAACCAGAAATGCCACCTTCATTGATAATAGTTTGAGCAAACAAGTGTCAATTGGCTCAAAGGGTGGTGAGACAAGAGCCTGTAAAACCTGATGAAGGTTCCAGGAGGGATATCTATGTACCGCTGGTGGTCTGGCATTGTTAGCTCCCTTTTAGGAAGGAGCGTATCATAGGGTGCTGTGTTAAGGGTTCCTTGCCACAGGAAATAACCGTGGCGAGTGCTGCTACCTGCCTACAGATGGTGCTTGTGGAAAGCCCTTTGTCCAAACCATCCATCAGGAACTCCAAGATAACTGGCACTGCAGCCTGTAAGGGTTCAATTTTGTGAGCTAAACACCAATTACAGAAGCTCTTCCACGTGGCATCGTATATTCTATTCGTCAAGGGTCGCCTGGATTGCTGGACCCTTGACGAATATGAGTCTAGGCCTAAGGCCTGCCTCTCAAGTGCCAGACGGTTAACTGGAGCCATTGAGGGTCCGTATGATGTAACTCCCCCTGAATGAGGGAGATCCGATTGGCTGGAATCCTCCATGGAGGGGATGCGGAGAGCTCCATCAGGTCGGTGAACCAAGATCGCCTCGGCCAATGCGGGGCGACCAGGAGGACCTCTGCTTGTTCGTGAAGGATCTTCCTGATCGTGGCAGGTAGAAGGGGCAGGGGAGGAAAGGCATAGAGCAGTTCCCTGGGCCAGGGACTGCGGAGTGCATCTGTTCCTTCCGCTGATGGAGACGGGAACCTGGAAAGGAATCTGGGAAGCTGTGAGTTGGCTGGGGAGGCAAACAGATCTAGGGTTGGGGAACCAAACCTGTCCACGATCTCTCTGAAGATCTTCGGATCCAGCTGCCATTCGGAATGGTCCACGGTGGCTCTGCTCAGTGAGTCCGCCTGCTGGTTGGCCACTCCGGATATGTGCTCCGCCCTGATGGAGGCAAGATTCAGTTCCGCCCAAGACCCCAGCAATCTGGCCTCCTGCATGAGAGGCTTGGACCTTGTTCCCCCCTGTCTGTTGATATGGGCCCTGGCTGTGATGTTGTCGGTTAAGACCAGGACGTGCTGGCCCTGTACTAAGCTGCTGAATCTCTTTAGGGCCATGTGTATGGCTCTTAGTTCCAGTCAGTTTATATTGTTCTTTAGATCTTGCCTGGACCACTGACCTTGGGCCCAGTGTGTGTGGAGGTGTGCCCCCCACCCAAATAGGCTTGCGTCTGTGGTGCTGGTGATCCTGTCTGGCTCTTTGAATTCTGCTCCCCGTGACAGTGCCGGAGAGTCCCATCAATGAAGGGAGTTCAACACTGACCGTGGAACTCGGACCTTCTGGTGGGATGTGCTGGTATGAAGTCTCTGAAATGGAAGGAGAAGCCACTGTAATTCTCTGGCATGGAGACGTGCCCATGGCACAATTTGCACGCAGTAGTTGTGAAAGGGATGCCAATGTGACTACTCTGTCCTTTCGGATCCGACGTACAAGAGTCTGGATAGAGTTCCGTCGGTCCTGAGATAGGTAGACCGTGCAGTTGCCTGTGTCTATAACTGCGCCCAAATGGAGGAGCCGAGTTGTTGGTACAGTATGACTTTTCTGGAAATTCACAGAAAAACCGTGCTCCTGCAAAACCTTGATGGCTAGGGCGAGGTCTGCTTGGGCACCTTGCCATGATGATGACTGAATTAGAATGTCATCTAGATAGCATTGAACTCTGATGGGAATTTGTCTAAGGTGGGCTGCAATCACTGCCAGTACCTTTGTAAATACTCTTGGTGCAGATGAGAGGCCAAATGGAAGGGCTCTGTACTGGTAGTGGCATCGGGCATAACTGAATCTGAGGAATTTGCGGTGTCCAGGAAAAATTGGGATGTGCAAATATGCCTCAGTCAGGTCTATGGAGGTAAGAAAGTGACCTTGCCTGACACCAGCCAGGATTGATTGAAGTGATTGCATCTTAAATTTTTTATATCTCAAGTAGAGGTTTAGACCTTTTAAGTCCAAGATCGCCCTCCAGCCCCCTGAAGTCTTGGAAATGACGAAAAGGTTTGAGTAAAACCCTCGTCCTTCTTGGTCTTGTGGTACTGGTTCAATTGCTTGTATTTGCAATAAATGAGCTATTGCCTCTGACATAAGTTCAGCTCTGGTCCTGTTCGTTGAAATAGGACAAGAGCGGAATCTGTCAGGTGGAGGGGAACAAAATTCTAGTCTCAGACCTTGGGAGACGGTGTCTAACACCCATGCGTCCGTAGTAGTGGCCGCCCAAATGCTGGAATAGAGGGCCAGCCAGCCTCCTATGGGAGGTGAGGCTGCAGGTTCACTTGCCTCGCTTAAAGGAGCAGCTCCCTGCGCCTCGAAAGGACCGCTTGGTCTGGAACTGTGATCTGCCTCTATATGCTGAACGATCTTGTTGTCGTTCCTGTCTCTGAAAGGAGGGTCGAGGAGCCTGGGCCCAGTCCCAGGCTGGCGCTGGCCGAAAGGGCTGCCTTCTGTAGTTACTCTGCGACAAGTTCCCCCAGCGTCTATCTCCCCTCCTTGATGTATTAACCAAGGTCTTGCGTTTATCCTTACCTTCGGTTAGGTATGGCTCTAGCGCCTTACCAAAGAGTTGTCCACCTGTATAAGGTTTAGAGGCCAGACGCCACTTGGCCTTGGTGTCTGCTCGCCAGTTTCTGAGCCAAAGGAGCCTTCGTGCTGAAATGTCTGCCGCAATGGTCCGGGCAGTGTATCTGATCGTGTGTAAGGAGGCATTGGCTAGATACTGGGACGTGGCCACCAACTTACCCAGGTTCTGGTGGGCTCTGAGCTGGTCCGGAGGGATCATGTCCTGGAGCTCCCGTAGCCACAGGACCGAAGCCCTGGCAAAAAAGGCCATGGAGGTTGCCGCCCTCGTTGCCCAGGCTGATGCCTGGTGGGACCTGCATAGGGCGGACTCAATCTTCTTGTCCTCTGCCCTTAGTGCCTCATTTATGTCCCCAGGGATGTTGGACTTGGGAAACAATGAGTTCAAGGGCTCATCAATCTCAGGAATCTCCAAAAGGGAGGTCAGGGAAGGAGCAACATTGAACAATGTTCTCTCTACCGCACCAGGGCTTAAGGGGGATCCTAGTTTTTCCCATTGTTTCTGGACTATATTTAGAAAAAGGGGAGGGCAGGGAATATGATTCTGTGAGACAGAGGGCTCAGTGTATATGGCATGGGGACCCTGGGATGTTGGTGGGTTCTCCTGTTCTTGGGCGAGGTTTGCAGTGGTACAGGCCTTGAGAAGCAGGGAATTGAAGAAGGAATGGTCAAAGAGACCGACAGGAGGGGTGGGTTCGGATGGGGCGATGCCCTCGTCCTCAGACAAAATTAGGCCAGCTTTTTCAGCTCCTGTAGATTCCAAATCTGATGCGGGATCATCCATCCAATCCGGAGATTGTGAATGATGTGTGGCCTGTGGGGGTGGCTGTGGGGTGTTGGAGGCCATAAATTGAGCCACAGCCTGGGCTATCATGGACTGGAGGAGGTTCGGGTTCAGGGCCTGGTTCTCAGGAGGGCGGAGTCCTGCTGCAGTGGGAGTGAATGTGGCCTGGGACCCTGAGGTGTCCTGACCGGTTATACCCCTCCCTGAAGCCACTGTTAGGTTTGAATCTGACTCAGGAATTCCCCTGGGGGGAGACCAGGCCCCTGGGGCTGAGGCACTGTGCGAAGAAAGGGGCTCAAATATAGACCTTCCCATCGTGCCTGTCAGATCTGGGGAGGCCGCTCTCAGTCTTTGGCACCCTTCCTCCCTCTGTGGCTCCCTGCTTGGCCGGGCTCGCTTGGTGGTGCTCTTACCACTTGCCTCTGATTGGCGACTCCTCTTGGCCGGCTCGCTGCCTTTCTCTGCCATGATGAGTTGCTCTGGTCTCAACCTTGGCAAAACGCCCCCCCTCGGCGCTGTACTTCACCAAGGGAGTCTACAGAGATACTTCAGCCCAAGAGGGGGATGGGCGGGGAGTTAATGGGCACCCCGATCACTTGGGATCGATCAGGCCCTCCCCGGTCGAACCTGCTCTCTCGACGATCCTGCCACCGATGATGTAATACTGCCTTCAGAAGAAAGTTCCAGGCAGTCTGGGCCTCAGCCACACACAAAATGGCCGCCAAGGGCTTTTGCCACGCACAAAAGGGCCTCCGAGGGCTTCAGTCACACACAAAATGGCCACCGATGACTTCAGGCACACTCAAAATGGCCACCGAGGCTTCAGCCCCACACAAAATGGCCGCCGGTGACTTCAGCCACCCACAAAATGGCTGCCAGTGACTTCCGCCACTCACAAAATGGCCACCGAGGGTCTCAACCACATACAAAATGGCCACCGGGGGCTTCAGCCACACCCAAAATGGCCACCAGGAGGCAATTCAAAATGGCGGCCGCCAATTTCGCGCCCTAAAAAACGGCCATTGGAAGAAGGCCTTGAGGCCTAGCGACTAAGCTGCAACGAGCCCTCGTTCGGGTGAATCGCGTGGGCTCCTAAAGCAGCTGGTGGCATGTGATTAGGCCGGCTGGAAAAGCTGTCATCCAAGGCCTGACAGGCCCTCCCGGCTCCGAAAATTGGGCCGTGCCCAAATTCTCACCTGCTGCTCTCTGCTGGGGCCGAGGGACCTGAGAAGGCTCCCTCAGGCTTGATGAGACTCTGAAAATGACCTAAATCAAAGGTTTGATCTTGCTGTCCCTAACTGAGGGAAAACAAAGAAGGGAAAAGTTTCCCCCTCCCCTAGAGGGAGAGGATTTTGAGTCTGTCAGCCTGAATAGGCTTCAGACTGGGATAATTGATCTTTCTTCTAGATATAATCGATTCTGAATCAATAATAAAATAACAAATAATAATAATAGCCTGAACTAAGTAATTAAATAGAATTAAACAGTCTTCTGCTCCAGGAGCGAAGACAAAACGCGTCTTGGGGCAAAGAGACTAAGTCTAAAACTGGGGTCAGTTGGCACAGAGGGGCGGTACTAAATTTCAGACTTAGTCTAATTGGAGCAGATAGATTAAGACAACCCATCCGTGGGTTCTCCATCCAATCATGCTGGAGAACTATCTGTATTGCCTTAAACTGAGGGGAATCCCTTGTTCTAATATCACTGTGATAATAAAAATTATCCTGATAAATGGACATCCTTATGTTTTATCCTGAACTGAAATGGTAGGACACCTTAAATCTAAATAATCAAAGCTGAAAGTAAATCAGACTGCTAGGGAAATGTCTTTTAAACTGTGGTTCATTAAGCACACATATCAAACAATAAGGCACATTATCCATTCTGTTTATGATGCCGTCCAATGTTACATACAAGTGTAGAACCTAACAGCAGCAGAAATGGAGATTGTTCATCTGTGTTTTATGATTTCTGCTAATGTAAAGGCACCTGCTGTAGATTAAAATGCAGCATTCTAGTTTCAGAGTAAGCCTCAGTACCTGCACATACAGCTGTGCTGGAATGCTGATTTATAAATAAAATGTGTGCTACTATACAATAGACTCCTAAAAGAACAACAAGGAAGAAACGGGGTTCCTGCTTGCAAATTTCTCTTTTCTTGATGTGACCAAGGTCAAGGTCTACTTTCAGTGTTGTTTAACTGGAACACAAATGAATAGCCACAGCACAGATCAAGGCACCTAATATTTTCACTCATTATATTTTTCTTCCGTTTTCTTCTTTTGGAAGGGTCTTCTTTGCAGTGTTCCAGGAGTTTTCAGCTTGATCTGTCATCTTCCCTAACTCTCATCCTAACCCTCTAATATCCTCCCCTTTCCAGTCGCTCTGTTTTAAATGTGCCCCTTTGCCTTCATGTGTAGAGCAAACCCAACACAGAAAGAACTCTGAATACAGAGCTGTAAACAATCAGCATATGAAAAGCACTATCAATTAAATGTAGAGAATGTTATTAAACCTTTGGGCAATACAAAAGATAGCCAGTTTGGTCCAGAGGTTAAGGCATTAAGCTAGTAAGTGGGACACCATAAAGCTCAAGTTCCATCTTAGCTAACCATGAAAGCCAGCTAGGTGACTTTGGGAAGGTGTATTGGATATGTTTCCCCCTTGAGCTATTTGTAAAAAATAATAAAAGTGGGATACAAAAAAAATAAATGCTTGAAATACATGAAGGTCAAACATACTTATGCTGGGATAAAATGCTAGCCATGAAAGCTGGCTAGGTGATCTCGGGGCAGTCAGTCTCAATCCAACTCACCTTACAAGATGGTTGTTGTGGGAAAAGTAGGAGGAAGGTGTACTGAATATGTTTGCCACCTTGAGTTATTTATAAAACTAATAAAGGATAGATTGTCAACTTTGAAAATGAGCATGGCTGCAGCCATTTTCCCTACTCATTTTTGGTTGACACATAGCACAGAGGGAGGAGGGTTTACCAGGTGCTTCGCTAGTCTAAACAGATTTTCTTCTGTGGCAACCAAGGTCATCGGCTGCTTCTGGGACTGCAGACTGGGTGTTTTGTGAAAAGCCTGCCAACAGGATGTATTGGGGGATGTAGTAGCTTGCATAGCTTAAAGGATGGGATTTCTTAACTTTGTATTGGGGATTGTTACGTGTTATTCAGACTTGGTTTCACTTTTGATGTGCCGATACTTTGTATTGATAAACATGTTCTTTGAGGAACTTGCAAGCCTCGGAGTTCTGTTTTATTTGTCTCTGTCTATGGAACTTTGACATAGATAGGTAGATAGGTAGATAGATGACAGACAGACAGACAGACAGACAGACAGACAGACAGATATGAGGGCAATTCAGAAATAAAACTCCATTTGGTTATCAATGATAGACATTCGCAGATACAAAACTTTTATTGTACACATTAGAAAACTACAATATTATATTACTTTTCAACATATTCACCATTCAAACTGAGGCACTTGTCATAACATCTTACAAGGTTTGAAATTCCTTAGTAGTAGTTGCTTCATGTCAAATATGGGCTATGGTGGGGGAGGTGATCAAAAACATCCAATAGAACTGCTTCAAAAGTTCTTGGGTGCTTCTAGCAGTGTGTGGGTGAGCATTATTGTGAACCAACACCAGACCAGAAGTCAGCATGCTCTGACACTTGTTATGGATGGCTCATCTGAGTTTTCATAAGGTTTCACAGTAGACGTCTGAATTGATGGTGGAACCATGCACCATGAACTTCACCAGCAGTATTCCTTTGGCATCCTCACATTTGATGGAATTTTCTATGGCACCACTTTCAGTGTGGGGCTGGTTCACGATAATGCTCACCCACACACTGCTAGACTCACCCAAGAATTTTTGAAGCAATTCCATTGGGATGATTTTGATCACCCTCCCCCCATAGCCCAGATTTGGCACCAAGTGACTACTACTAAGGAATTTCAAACCTTGTAAGGTGTTATGACAAGTGCCTCAATTTGAATGGCGATTATGTCAAAAAGTAATGTAATGTTGTAGTTTTCTAATGTGCATAATAAAAGTTCTGTATCTGCGAGTGTCTGTCAATGATAACCAAATGGAGGTGTATTTCTGAATTGTCCAGATAGATAGATAGATAGATAGATAGATAGATGATAGACAGAATGTATATGTGTGTGTAATGTATAGGAACATCTACAATCATTAAAGGTTTTGATGTAAGTGTGTACATGTGTAATTTCTTATATTAATTACTTTGAATAAAATGCATAATGAAGAAAATTTCTCAGTGAAAATGTAGATGTGTTAAAATGTCACTGGTGATATGTCAGGTTTTGCTAAAAAATGGTTTCAATAGCAGCAGGTAGCTGGGAAATTAGGCAGAGGTTGGCCTGATGAGATATCACCAGGAAATCCCAAACTGCAACCTAGATTTGACATTTGGAAAAAAAAAATCTCAAAAGACACCAATGGCACACCTCTTGCATATTGTTGCCAAGAAAACAACATGGATGTGTCTGTGAATCAGCAGGAGTTGAACTTGACTCAGAGGAGGAAAAAGAACACACTTCAGAATGAAAAATGAGGCAAGCTAACTGGAGTTTCAAGGTTTTTTTTTTCCCCTTGGAAGTAGAGTTTAAAAAGTTATGAGGAATTTGTTGGACTTTCTGCTGGAGGCTATGAAATGCAGAGCCCCTCTACAGACTAAGCTCACCACAACAGGTTTATCTGTGCCTGGGGTTACCAGATATCTGAACAGGCAAAGAATGACACAGATAATTTGGAGAGGAGGTTAAGAGGGAAAGGAGTACACATTAATGATTTAATTTTCTTAACATCCGCAACTAAAATTACAGCAAAAAACTGGGGTAAAATGTAAGTTAGACCTATATGTATATGAACTGCCTTTTTCCAACATCAGATTTATTTATGTACAGTGCAAACATCACATGGTACATTAAGAACAATTTCATGTAACAGTGTTCTATCAGTGGTAATAAAACCTAGCTCACTAAAATTTCCCAAGCACCCATTACAAACCAACTGGATTAATAAAATGGTTGGGGTTTAGTATTGCTATCAGCTCCTCCTCCCTGTAGCAATTTACAGGTCTGGTCTTCTTTGGCTACTTCAAAGAAACTACAAAAATATTGAATAAGACTTTTCCCTTTTTCTGTTACTATCCATTGACTTAGAGTAATATGGCTCTACAAGAAAGAATCTTGGTCTACTTTAAAGACAAACACAATACTGTATAAGCTAATTGTCTCAGAGTACGACCTATTTATTTAAACATTTATTAGAATGGTCTTATACTATCTTGATTTAGAAGCTGGCATTTTCTATGAAACTGATGCATTATCTCTTTGAATTAAAGCTGGGTTCCAGGTTTTTCAAGCTGGATTCTGTGCAACCCTCTACAACAGTGGTTCTCAACCTTCTTAATGCCGCAACCCTTTAATACAGTTCTTCATGTTGTGGTGACCCCCAACCATAAAATTATTTTTGTTGCTACTTCATAACTGTGATTTTGCTGCTGTTATGAATTGTAATGTAAATATCTGATATGCAGGATGTATTTTCATTGTTACAAATTGAACATAATTAAAGTATAGTGATTAATCACAAAAACAAACTGGGTTTGAAGATAAGCAGTAAGATGGAAAGAAAATTAAGCAATGAAACTGAGAGTTCCTTGATTAGAATTTATTACACCATCACATTAAAAATAAAAGTATTTCCAATCTTGTTGGAAAAACAGTGGATTCATTCCTACTGATAATATTATTTAGATCAGGGCTTTTCAACCTTTTCACGATTGTACCACTTTTAGAATATGGCAACATTCGAGTACCACCAGTCACCTAGCGAGGTGTCAAAAACTTGACCCCCCAAAAAAATTGGAAAAAAGTGATAAAGTACAGGTAGTCCTTGACTTACAAGAGTTTGCTTAGTGACTGTTCAAAGTTACAACGGCACTGAAAAGATTGACTTATGACCACTTTTCACACTTATGACCATTACAACATCCCCAGGGTCATGTGATTTACACGATGCTTGGCAACTGATTCATATTTATGATGGTCACATTGTTCCAGGATCATGTGATCACCTTTTGCAACCTTTTGACAAGCAAAGTTAGTTGGAAAACCAGATTCACTTAACAAGCATGCTACTAATTTAATCTCTTTCTTCCTCTTTCTCTCTCCCTCTCTGTCTCCCTCTTTCTTTCTCTGTCTCCCTCTTTCTCTCTCCGTCTCTCTCCCTTTCTCTCCCCTTCTATTTCTCTCTCTCTCCCTCTCTCCCTTTCTTTCTCTCTCCCCCTTTCTCTCTCCCTCTCTCTCTCCCTTTCTTTCTCTCTCCCTCTTTCCCTCCCTTTCGCTCTCCCCATTTTTCTCTCTTTCTTTCTCTATCTCCCTTTCTTTTTCTCTCTCTCCCTTTCTCTCTCTCTCCCTCTTTCTCTCTCTCCCTCTCTCTATTTCTCTCTCCCTCTCTCCCTTTCTTTCTCCCTCTCTCTTTCTCTCTCTCCCTCTCTTTATTTCCCTCTTTCTCTCTCCCTCTCTGTATTTCACTCTCCCTCTCTTCTTCTCTTTCTTTCTCCCTCTTTGTCTTTCTCTCCCTCCTCTCCCTCTCTCTCTCTCCTCTCTCTCTCTCCCTCTCATTCTCTCTCTTTCTCCCTCCCTTTCTTCCTCCTTCCCTCCCTCCCTCCATCCCTCTCTCTCTCTCTGATTGGGGATCGATTTGGAGACACAGAGGGGAGGGGAATGGCCGAGGGCTGCCCATGTGACT
Source organism: Crotalus tigris (assembly GCF_016545835.1). Lineage (NCBI taxonomy): Eukaryota > Metazoa > Chordata > Lepidosauria > Squamata > Viperidae > Crotalus > Crotalus tigris. Next base: position 272,454 of record NW_024097402.1, on the reverse strand, counting down.
TTGAAGTGGCCACCTTTGGAAGCACCAAGGCTGCTCCAGCCAGGCTCGAGCCGGGCAGAATGGGCAATGGGAGAGGAGTGGGTTGATCACAGTTGGGACTCCGGTGTGCCTTCCCAGCTAGCGGGGCCTACAGTATCAGGAGCCACGCGAGGGGGCAAGCCGGCATGAAGAGCCAAACCCTTTCTTTAAGGGAGGGATGCATTGAGGGAGCAAGCAAATCATGGGACGCATTGGATGAAACTTGGGGCTCAGGAGAAGCACCAGGATCAGCTCTGGAAAAAGCACCAATGAGGCAGAAAGGGGAGCTGATCCTGGCACTTCCCCTGAGCTCTCCCAGCCTCGGAGGAGCGCCAATTAGGTGGAAAGGGGCTGAGCTCTCCTGGCCTCGGAGAAGCACCGATTAGGCGAAAAGGGGTGCTGATGCTGGTGCTTCCCCTGAGCTCTCCCGGCCTTGGAGAAGTGCCAATCAGGCAGAAAGGGGCCGAGCTCTCCCGGCCTCGGAGAAGCACTGATCAGGCGGAAAGAGGGGCTGATCCTGGTTCTTCCCCTGAGCTTTCCCAGTCTAGGAAAAGCACTGATCAGGCAGAAAGGGGCACTGATCCTGGCACTTCCCCTGAGCCTTGCCAGTGGGATGCGCACCTCTTGGTGTCGTACGGTTTTCACCGTTTCACTCGAAGCAGGGATGGAAAAAGAGAGAAGAGCCCCGCTCATCATGAACTGAGAGCAGATGGTTATTGGCGTCGCGGCTCAAGGCACGTGATGAGGGAAAGAATATTATTAACACCACCCGCGTGCACACACACACACACACAGAGCACTTGTCTTCCACCACATTTTATTCGCGTCAATCTTTTTTTTCTTTGTAATATTGGGAGTCTATACTCCCTATACAAACACATACATAAACACGCAGGCGGGCATGCCCCCTCTCCTCATTCAGTTTCTTTCCTTGGCTCGTCCACTGTGCGTTCCTGAGGTGGCGGCAGCTTTGGCAGTGTCTTGGTTCCTAAGACTATCAGAAATATGTGTTTTCCGAGGGTCTTAGGCGACCCCTGTGAAAGGGGTCGCAACCCACAGGTTGAAAACCGCTGCTCTACAAGGACTGAAATCAGTTCCTCAGGACTAATGAGGAAAAATCCTCCCTGTGAGAGATTATTTTTTTAAAAAATGAAAGCATTTAGCCATCTGCTTCTCCTTCAATGGTACTCTTCTCCTTTCACTTGCCATAGATGACTAGTCTTTCAAACTTACCATGCAGGGCGTGACTGATTGCCATGTGCATATTCACAAAATCAGCTTACCAGCTTCCCACAACCTCGAAACAAACATTTTGTACTCTGCAAGAGCAATCCCTCCCTCTTCACTTTGCACATTGTTCAAAGTATATGTGTGCATACATATGTGCGTATGTATGCCCAAGAAATCTGCTTAATAATCAAGGTTTATTAGAAGTAAATGCCATTAAACTATGAGAGAACGAATAAAAAAAATATCATTGTATCAAATCCTTCAATGGAGTAAATGTGAGAATCATTGATGCAAAAGCAGCTAAGAAGGAGGAAGATGGTTGCTTAAGTGGCTTCAGCCATGCATTCATGCTGGGAAAAATGCAATTTAATTTCACTATGTTAATCCACTGCTTCTGTCTATTCTGCATATCACAATTATGTACACCAGCATTCCTTAGTAAAGGATTTATTCAAAGTAACATCCGAAATGGCAATTTCTTTTCAGCTTCACAACGTTAAACTGATGTTTAAAGGTCTAGATGTACACTTTTTGATATATGTGCATAATTTTTATTTTGTTTTGGATTAGGCCTAATAAATATTTATGTATACTAATGTGATTTTTTTCCCCAGATATGGTTCATTTGCTACAAGATGCTATAATTGCAGATAGTACACAAATAGGTAAAAACAAAAAAGTGAAACAAGTTAAAACTACTGCAATTTGAGCATCCATCATTGTGAAATTAAATAAGCACAATAAATACATTCTATAATTAAATTAAAACATGTGCAAGTTTTGTTTTATTGCCAGTGTTTGATCACTAGTGCTTTGCCTATTAATTGAGGGGTTTTTTTTGTTTTGTTTTGTTTTCTTTTCTTTTTTGAATCAACAGATCCTCTGGCCAGAAAGTTTGAAAGCCGTTGTTCTGGAGAGTTGGTGTTGATTCTCATGGTCCCTTCCATTTCCATAATTCTATCATTCTTCATAAAGGAACTTATTTATAGAGCTTCTCCTCTGCAGATTTTACCTCAATTTTTATCTTGGCTGAAAGCCTGGCCTTGCTAATCAGATTTGTTTTGCCAAAAGTTCAGTTATACCTTAGGGCATCTTAAGACAACCTCATCATTATAGTGAAATTCTGTTGCCCAATATAAACACTCATCTATTTAATCAGAAAAATAGAGGGTTTTTTTTCCCCCGTCCTTCTCCAAATGCTTTTCTCATAATTTTGCCTGATTATCATGATAGAAAGAACAACTAAAATTTAATAATACTGGAGAGACAAAACAAAGAGAAAGTTAAAAAAGGGAAGACATTGTGTTTTAAAAAATCTTCTTCTTTCAGCACTCTTCTCTTTTCCAGATGTAGATGCTGCATTCTGCCACTCAATTAGTAGCCGAAGCATAGAAATATTTTATAATCATTAAATAAATACTTGCATTTATATTAATGGGTAAAATTTTCTACCCACAGAAAGGGATCTTGTTATATTTCACACTACAATTCAAACTTTTCGGTATTCACTCCAAATGTATTGTTCCTGAGGTTCGTATAATTTTCACTTTAATGAGATATTTCACTGGCTAGGTCTCCTAAGGTAATATGTTCCGCATTGGATGAAACTTGAATACTGAAATGGCATTGATTGTTGCGATATTTAGCATTTGGAATACCCCCAAAGCATTGGACCGATTTGGAAAGTTACTTACAAGGGTTCTTCCACTATGATCACTTTCTGTGCATATTGATTTTTCCCAAAATCTTTTTTTAAAAAATGCCCAAAAACCAATCGTTTACAAAATGCGAATAAGGAAAGTGAACTTTCACGTGGGGAATGAATGACTTTCCAGAAGTTGCTCTGTGAGGGAGATGGGTGGTCTCTAAATTTGGTATATAAATAAATAAAATAAACACTTCAATAGAGGACCCATATTGCAGGAACTGTACTAGAAATTGGCCAATGACCTTCTTCAAATATTTTTTTTTCTAATTGCAGCAACATTGTAAGAGATCATAACGGATTTGGATTTTGACTTTTTTTTCTCATAGAATGTTCCAGAACTTGTGATTCCACATTCAAGGTCATTCTGCAAAACAAAATAACCCAAAAAAGTTACTGTGATTCCACATTCAAGGTCATTCTGCAAAACAAAACAACAAAACTCATCAAATTTGTAGACAACACCAAGCTGGCAGGAATAGCCAACACTCCAGAAGACAGGCTGAAGATACAGACTTGAACACTGGGCACTAACTAACAAAATGAAATTCAATGGTGAAAAAAGCAAGGTTCTACATTTAGGCAAGAAAAACCAAATGCACAAGTACAGCATAGGTGGCACCATGCTCAATAGTAGTAACTGTGAGAGGGACCTCGGAGTCCTAGTAGACAATCACCTAAATATGAGCCAGCAGTGTGCTGCAGCTGCCAAAAAAGGCCAACACAGTGCTAGGCTGCATTAACAGAGGGATAGAATCAAGATCACGTGAAGTATTAATACCACTCTTCAATGCCTTGGTAAGGGCACACTTGGAATACTGCATCCAGTTTTGGTCACCACGATGTAAAAAAGATGTTGAGACTCTAGAAAGAGTACAGAGAAGAGCAACAAAGATGATTAGGGGACTGGAGGCTAAAACATATAAGGAACGGTTGCTAGAATAGGGTATGTCTAGTTTAACGAAGAGAAGGACAAGGGGGGACATGATAGCAGTATTCCAATATCTCAGGGGCTGCCATAAAGACGAGGGAATTAAGCTATTTTCCAAAGCACCTGAAGGCAGGACAAGAAGCAACGGGTGGAAACTAATCAAGGAGAGAAGCAACCTAGAACTAAGGAGAAACCTCCTGACAGTGAGAACAATTAATCAGTGGAACAACCTGCCTCCAGAAGCAGTAAATGCTCCAACACTGGAAGTTTTTAAGAAGAGACTGAACAGCCATTTGTCCGAAATGGTGTAGGGTTTCCTGCCTGAGCAGGGGGTTGAACTAGATGACCCCCAAGGTCCCTTCCAACTTTACTATTATTATTATTATTATTAACCCAAAAAAGTGACTGCCAAACTTAGTTCCTTCTTTTTTTCAGATGATGATATTTACGTTTATTGGCCACCAATTTTCAGTGGCCTCTTACAGATGAATAATACAAATGGACAGGAATAGAAATCACAATGTTTTATATTTTTCACTTTACTTCCAAATGAATGAAAATTCAATTGATCATCCTACTTTTTCTGAAATGAATGAACATTCTAGTTAGTTACATTTTGTTAATATACAAAACCTATTTTTAGGATTGTAGGGAAGGGAGTCATTTAAATGTTACATTGATAGTTCAGTAATTGTACGAGATAAATTTATGCGTACATTTTGCAGAAAAGTAGAATTTGCTTGATATTTTGGTCAAGTCTGCCATTTTGCTTATTGAGAGTGAAAAAAGAAGTCAGTTATCAATGAACGATGTGCCTTGTTAAGTGTCTGCTGGTGATTTAGCTATTGAATTAGCAAACATCATAATAGAGTTCCTCACCAGGAATTTTATAACTAATGTTTGAAAGGGCAATTGCTTCATAGCTGTTAACTGATATTAGTCTAATGCCTACCTTTCCTAATGTAGTTTAAATAATGCAACCACTGAACAATTTTCTACTGTGAACACTTAATAGTTAATTAATTTGTAATTATACTATTGTCCCCTCCTTTCTGTCATTTTCTCCATCCTTTCTATCATTTTTAAAGAACATCTTAAAATGTTTCTTCAAGATAATAGAATTTCAAGAATATATAACCAAATATTATTTTGAAATTTAAATACTTGAAATTTTATTATCTTAACTGGTTTTATTTAAAGTAGTAAAAAAATAATAAGTTTAGATTACTGCTACAGTAATTTAGTGCAGGCTCCCACTCTAGTGAGCTTAATACTGATGTGTTTACATGAATATTTAATATTATTAAATAACAGCATCCTAGATTAAATAAATGTGACACATCAAATTAATTATAATTTAACCTCTACTCAGGTAAGATGCTTAATTAAATCATTATTTATAATTTGGCACAATTTCAACAAGGATCCAATGTTACACCATAGATATTTACCCATCCACACACTCAGCTGTGTAATATTGTACAAACCTTTTCAGCTCGGTACTTATTAATTATACTGCATGTGTAATATTAACACATACCAATGAAAATGGATTTGTCACTTTCTCTTGGTGTTCATTGCAGATTCCATTATCTATGGACTTTCTTCCTACCAGCCAGGTGTATTAAAAAAGCTCTAGGGTCACTAAGTTAATTCCTTTCTAAAACAGTCTGTGTTGTAAATTTAACTTTTACAGCATTCTAATTCTCAGGACCAATTAGCATTTTATGACTCAATTTGGAAAGGCTCCAAACGTACAACCATATCACTATACTTCATAATTAGTCTGTTTAAACAGGGCAAGTTAGACCTTTGATACTCTTACCTAATCTTCCACCAAGCTATGGAAACACTTTAGATATTAAACAGATGTCAGCCCCAGAGATTTTTAATTGCTGCTCTAATTCTAATCCATTCACTTTGGTTCTTGAGACATTCAGTGACAGACATACAGGACTGGAAAAACTATTTTAAAATATTTTAAAAATCTATTATGCAATATTCTGAGAGTGGAGGAACAAAGTACATTGTTATTTGCATTCACAAGAGCTTCAAGGGATACTTGCTTGCCTTGAATAACCCCTAATCCCACACTTCCTATTTTCTTTTTGTTAGAAAAAGCTGCTTCTTCCCATAGAGATTGGAAGCTCATGGCTTACATGCCTCTGGAATAGGCATGAGCAACATTTCCAGATTATTATTATTATTATTATTATTATTATTATTATTATTATTATTATTATTATTATTATTATTACTATTACCTTTTATTCATTAGACATGAACTTTAGTGAACTAAACGTTCAAATTGGCTGGCATTGATGGTTGACACGGGTTGCTACCAGCATCCTAGGTGTCAACCAGGTACCTCTTTAAAATATAAGATGCTCCGAGTAGCGCAGTTTTTTGTAACATTTCTGGAGTTTTTGCAGGAAGCTACAATTTCTTGATATATTTTGCAAAAATTTTGGACATAGTTCCTGGTGCCCCGATGACAATGAGTATCACTGTTACATGTTTCATCCATAATCACACAGTTTTGTTGAACAGGTCACGATATTTTGTAATTTTTTCCAGTTCTTTTTCTTCGACTCTGGCATCTACTGGTACAACAATATCAATCAGTTGCACACTTCAGTTCTCTACAACTGTGATATCTGGCGTATTGTGTTCCAAATGGCGATCTGTCTGTATTCAAAAGTCCCACAAGATCTTCACCCTCTCCTTCTCAACAACTTTTTCCACCCTATGTTCCTATGATTTTTCAGACAAAGGCAAGTCATATTTTTTACACAATGCCCAGTGGATTAATTTAGCAACTTGGTCATGTCTAGCTTTGTAGTCAGTTTGTGCAATTTTGCTGCACTCACAGATTAGATGTGAAACAGTTTCAACTTTGTCATTGCAAAGTCAGCAATTTGGATTGTCAGTGGATTTTTGTATCTTCACTTTCATGGAATTAGTTTGTAGTGCTTGTTCTTGATCAGCCATTATTAAGCCTTCTGTTTCTTTCTTGATGGTTCCCATCTTAAGCCATGCCCATGTCAAGTTGTTATCACATTTCCCTTCAATGTTTTTCAAATGCTGTCCATGCAAAGCTTTGGTTTTTCATCTATTTAATCTGTCATTCAGCCATTTTTCTATTATTATCGATCATCGCACAGTCAGCCAGATGTTCAGACTGGATTTGGCATTTTGTCTACCTATCGAGTCCTTACCCAGGACCTGGGATAGGAAGATGTGGATGTTTGATGGTATTACAGATATCATCGCAGGATGGAAGCAGTTCCTAATAAGGCCGCCTTTTGCAATTGACTAATAGCGAATTTGTCAATGCCAATGGTGTTCAAGTGGTGCTCCAGTTGTTTTGGGATTGCACCAAGGAGCCTATGACTATTGGTACTACCCTTGCTTGCTTTTGCCACAGTCTTTCTATTTCTATTTGTAGGTCTTTGTATTTTGTTATCTTCTCCAGTTCTTTCTCTTCTATTCTGCTATCTCCAGGCACTGCCACGTCCACTATCCAGACTTTTTTGTCTTTCTTATCGACAATTGTTAAGTCTGGGGTGTTATGTTGCAGGTGCTTGTCTGTTTGAATTCTGAAGTCCCAGAGCAGTTTAATTTTATCATTTTTCTATGACTTTCTCTATTTTATGATCCCACCAGTTTTTGCTTACAGGCAAATGATATTTTTTGCAGATCTTCCAATGCACCATTGTTGCTACTTTGTCATGTCGCTGCTTGTAATCAGGCTGTGCAATCTTCTTGCAACAGCTTACCAAGTGGTCCACTGTTTCTTCAGCTTCTTTGCATAGGCGGCACTTACTGTCTGTTGCTGTCTTCTCAATTTTGACTTTGTATGCATTTGTCCTTAAGGCTTGGTCTTGTGCAGCCAGAATTAGTCCCTCGGTCTCTTTCTTCAATTTTCCTGCTCTTAGCCATTGCCAGGTTTTATTATTATCTGCTTTCCCAGCGATTTTTTTCATGTATTGGCCATGTAGTGCTTTGTCTTCCCATGCCTCTATTCTGTTCTTCATTTGGTCTTTCTTGTAGGCCAGTTTGGTCTCTCCAGTAGTTAGTAAGCCTTCCTGATATACTAATTTCAGTGCATCTTCATCATTGTTCTTCAGATATTCTTCCAAAGCCATTTTTTCTTCTTCAACCATCTGATGTACTTGTAGCATTCCACGCCCACCTACTTGCCTTGGTAGATAAAGTCTATCAATGTCATTGCGTGGATGAAGGGCATGATTCATTGTCATTATTTTTATGGTCTGCCTATCCATTGCTTTTAGTTCTGCTTGAGTCCAGTCCACTATTCCAGCTGTGTACCTAATGACTGGGATTGCCCAGGTGTTGATTGCCTTTATGGTATTTCCTCCATTGAGTTTGGATTTTAAGATCTTCTTCACTCTCTTGATGTATTCACCTCTAATCTTTTTCTTGACTTCAGTGTGCTTGATGTTGTCAGCTTGAAGGATACCCAAGTATTTGTAGTACTCTTCCTCATCCAGACTCTTAATGTTATTTTCGTGGGGCATCTTGATTCCTTCAGTTTTCATTATTTTTCCTTGTTTGATAGTAAGTGTGGCACATTTGTCCAAGCCAAACTCCATTACAATATCTTGGCTATATATACGGACAGTGTTGAGCAGCGATTCTATTTCAGATGATGTTTTTCCATACAGCTTCAGATCATCCATATAAAGGAGGTGGGATAGTCTGGCAGATGTTTTTGATGTTTGATAGCCATGTCCTGAGTTATTCAGTATTGTTGACAGAGGAAACAGTGCAATAACAAATAGTAATGGTGATAATGAATCTCCTTGAAATATTCCTCTCTTGATATTAACCTCTCCCAGCCTCTCACCATTGATCTGCAACTGTGTCTTCCATTGTGCCATCGATCTTTGCACAAATTTTCTGATGTTTCTACTGACTCCTGTTATTTCTAGGCACTTTATTATCCAATCATGTGGCAGAGAGTCAAATGCCTTTTTGTAGTCAATCCATGCCACATTCAGGTTGGTCTTCCTTCTCTTGCAGTTTTCCAAGATCATTTTGTCTATTAGGAGTTGATCTTTTGTTCCTCTGCTATTGGGGCGGTTTCCTTTCTGCTCAGGTGGAAAGAGATTGTTTTCAACTAGATGCTGTTGTACTGCATCAGCTACCACACCAGTTAGTAATTTGAAAGTTGTTGGTAAGCAGGTAATTGGCCTGTAGTTACCTGGTGTTGCCCCTTTTGCTGGATTTTTCATTATTAGGTAGGTTTTCCCAGTTGTTAGCCACTTTTCAATTTCTCCTCCTTGTAGTATATTGTTGAACTGTTTGGCAATGAGTGGGTGTATAACAGTTAGATGTTTCAACCAAAACCCATGCAGTTCATCTTCACCTGGTGCTGACCAATTTTTGATTTTCTTTGCTCTTTTTTCTACCATTTTTGTTGTTATTACTAGTTCTTTCATTTCAACTTCTGTTTTATTTGCATCCACCTCTTTTAACCAAGCCGCATCCTTGTTGTATTTCTTTGGGTTATCCCATATCTGCTTCCAGAACTGCACTGTTTCTTCCTTGTCAGGTACTGACTGATTCCTTGCAGTTTCTCCATTGATGGATTGGTAGAAACGTTTCTGATTGGATTGAAATTGGAGGTTCTGCCTATAGTTTGCAATTCGAGCTTCATATCTACTGATTTTCCTGGCTATAGCTGTTATTTGTTGCTTTATTATTTCCAGTGCTTCCTTGATCTTCCTTGTTTCTAAGTGGTATTTCTTGATTAGTATTCTTTGGTCTTCTTGTTCTTCAGCTTCTTTTCTTTCATCTGTTCTAGCTTGCTTGCATGTGATCTTAACTTGCTGATCTTATTTTCTAGTCTAACCTTCCATTTTTGTGGTGCACTGTTTGTTTGTTTTTCTTTTTTGTTGATTTTACATCCCAGGTATTCTGTTATAACTGCAGCTGTGCTGTACATTAGTTGTTTTGTTTCTTGCAGTGAATTGGTGCTTATACTTGATATTGCAGTATTTGCATCTTTTAATGCTTGTGCTAGCTGTTTCTTTGGAACAAGCTTCAATGCAGGTAGCCTTATTCTGTTTTTTTTGTGCTGTTCTAGATGCTCATTTATTCTTTGTTTCAATTCTTTTATTTCTTTAGTTAGAGGGTTTTGTTCTTCCTGAGGTAGAGGTGCCTGGTTTACAAATGAGAACAGTTGTATATCTCTGCTAGATTCCTCACTGCCACTCCCCCTGGTTTTGGCCTCTACATTCTGAATTACTTCTGGTAAGGCTTTGATTTCTTTGCCTTGGGTAAACCTTTGCAGGTCGTCCAATTGTTTTCTGTGATACTTTATTTTGTGTTTATAATCGGCGTTGATCTGCTAGTCTCTGTTCTGTTTTTCTGATTCTGGATGTTGTTCTTTCCAGAACTGGTGCAATTCGTTTAGATATCTTCTAATGGACTTGATCTGTAGTAACAGTCATTATTTCTTTGTTTTTCAATCACTGTGTAATCTACGATGGTAAAAATCTTTCTTCAGTAGTTTGCAGCTGCTGGCCCTGTTTCTTCTTCTTCTTCTTCTTCGTCTTTTCTCTTCTTTCTTCTTCTTCTTCTTCTTCCTTCTTCTTCTTTCTTCTTCTTCTTCTTCCTTCTTCTTTCTTCCTCTTCTTCTTCTTCTTCTTCTTCTTCTTATTATTATTATTATTATTATTATTATTATTATTATTATTATTATTATTATTATTATTATTTTGCATTTTAGTAATTCTGTGCAAGATTGAAAGACAGGAAAGAGTCTTCAGCATTGAAACATCTTTAAAAAGCTTAAAGCATCCATAGCACCTGAAGGACCCCTATTATGCTTGCATTTAACATCGGGTGGCTTGGCAAAATACAATGAGAACCCTACATCGCTAAAAAGCATAAGAAGTATCTGGTAGACAACAGGGAAGATTATTGTTTTGTGAGAATAGAGATAATTATACATGTAGCAATATGGAGATATAAGCTGCCTTATAGATTAGGACATTCCCATATAGTTGTTACTACAATCCACTAATGATCCACTAAATGTGGAATTTATTTCTCCAAAACATGTCCATTGACTTGGACTAACTTAAAGGTGTTTGGATAAATTCATGGGAAGCTGGAATATCAAATACTATTAGTCTTGAAATCTCAAAATTACTTTTGGGGTAGGAACTGTATTCCTCTAAATATATTTTCAGGAGAACAACAGTAGAACATCTGGATAGTTACTGTAAGAAGCAAAATACTGGATTAGAATGAGCCATGTTAGGGATTTGTTTAATTCTGTTAAATTCTTCTTTTCAGGATGCTAACATTTTGTTTCCCTATGAAAGTAGCTCCTGTTTTTCTTTTCAGTTTTCAAGATGCTGTAGAATTTCTGCAGAATTAAATGTGGATTTGGATTTATTTGTTGTTACAAAGTGGCAGAACTAATCCTGTTTTGTTTTAGCATGTTCTTTTTTCTTACTTAATTTCTTGCTTCAGTTTAGGGTTGCTGCTGGCTGCTTTCTTCCTAATAGGAGAAATTTCTTCATTGGCTGTCTCCTTGGTATTAACAGAAACATAGGAAGTAAGGCAACTACAGAGAATAGACAGATAACTGTATACTGCAAGTTAGGAAATTGACACACATCTTTTGGCCACCGCAAAGGTAAGCAGTGATCACAGAAAAATTGAGTAAAGACAAAGCACCTGTTAGATTTAGTAAAACTTATCTCTGAGTAAACAGACACAATATTCATTTAGTAAGAGCCCTGGTGGCAAAGTGGTTAGAATGCAGTATTGCGGGCTACTGTAAATCACTGCTCACTCCAAGAATTTGATTCTGAATGACTCAGGGTTGACTCAACTTTCCATCCTTCCAAGGTCAGTAAAATGAGGACCCAGATTGTTGGGGGCAATATGCTGACTCTGTAAACCACTTAAAGCAGTGGTTCTCAACCTTCCTAATGCTGCAACCCTTTAATACATTTCCTCATGTTGTGGTGACCCCCAACCATAAAATTATTTTTGTTGCTACTTCATAATTGTAATTTGGCTACTGTTATGAACCGTAATGTAAATATCTGATATGCAGGATGTATTTTCATTATTACAAATTAAACATAATTCTATTCTATTCTATTCTATTCTATTCTATTCTATTCTATTCTATTCTATTCTATTCTGCTCTACTCTACTCTACTCTACTCTATTCTACTCTATTCTGGTCTGGTCTATTATTCTATTCTATTCTGTTCTGTTCTGTTCTGTTCCGTTCCGTTTCGTTTCGTTCCGTTCCGTTCCGTTCCGTTCCATTCCATTCCATTCCATTCCATTCCACTCCACTCTACTCTACTCTACTCTACTCTACTCTACTCTACTCTACTCTACTCTACTCTATTCTGATCTGGTCTATATTCTATTCTATTCTATTTTATTCTATTTATTCTACTCTACTCTACTTTATTCTACTCTACTCTACTCTACTCTGCTCTGCTCTGCTCTGCTCTACTCTATTCTGGTCTGGTCTATATTCTATTCTATTCTATTCTATTCTATTCTATTCTATTCTATTCTATTCTATTCTATTCTATTCTACTCTACTCTACTCTACTCTACTCTACTCTACTCTATTCTACTCTATTCTGGTCTGGTCTATTATTCTATTCTATTCTATTCTGTTCTGTTCTGTTCTGTTCTGTTCTGTTCCGTTCCGTTCCGTTCCGTTCCATTCCATTCCATTCCATTCCATTCCATTCTATTCTATTCTATTCTATTCTAGTCTACTCTACTCTACTCTATTCTGGTCTGGTCTATATTCTATTCTATTCTATTTTATTCTATTCTATTCTACTCTACTCTACTTTATTCTACTCTACTCTACTCTACTCTACTCTATTATGGTCTGGTCTGTATTCTATTCTATTCTATTCTATTCTATTCTATTCTATTCTATTCTATTCTATTCTATTCTATTCTATTCTATTCTTAGAAAATTTAGGATCATCTTCTTCCTGGTTATTCAAAAAAGATTCAGTTATAGAAATGACAGCCTTCTGATCATTCTTTACATCTCCCAGCTTTGCATTTGGAGTGAAATGAATCCCAAATTGCCCTTAGTATATTTTATTATTTTATTTCAAAATGGTCTGAAAGGAGGGTAATTTCCCTAAGAACTGACCGCCGAGGCACTCGAGGAGCTCCTGTCTCACAGCCCCACCCCTTTCAAGGAGGAGAGTTCAGGTGGAGGGAGCAGAGGGAAAGCATTCTCTTCTCATGGAGGAAATTGGCCTCAATTTCACCCCAAAGGTTTCCTTTTGTTTCCTAAGCAGCCAGGAGCACAGGGCCAAGGCCTTCCTTTCATTGAGTACTTGTTTATTCTCTTGTAATCTCATCCTCTTCAGTGAATGTAAATACAAACATTTATTTCCCCTTGCTAATTATCCCAGATAGGTCAGGATTCCCAAGGATGGGGGCATGCAGAAAAGAGCTATAAATGTTGTCCTTTTTCCTAAGTTCCTCATGAGAAGAGTTCAGGGAACATGAACATGAACTTTCCCCACCATTAGAGCTCACCTGGCTAATTGGGGTAGTATCCTCCTGATACTGGAAATATTTAGGAGCACTTTCTTAATAAACCTGTTTAAAACTTTATTAAAGTCCCTGCATGTTCTCTTGATTTTCTCCTTCTTTGGTATCCCTGCTGCAAATTCTACATTAAATTCAACAGAGATTAACAGAAGCAACATCATAAAATAAAGGCCTATATAAGGACCTGCAGAGCAGGGATCAGACAGAGATATACAGATTTTCTCCACCTTTCTCTGTAACTTCTGCACACGTCCATTAACAACAATGCTGAAGTACTGTAAGTTCATAATAGATAAAGTCACATCAAATGTTCCTCATAATTTTTTATTAATATAATATGCAGGGTGTTTTCTAAAGTAGAAAATATGTTTGTTTGTTTTTTTAAGATGGGAAATCTTAAAAAGAACTATAAATTTAATTATGCTATTTCCCCCCCCCATTAATTTTCCTTAGGAAGATGGAAATCAGATTTAATCTGAACCAGTATAGTGTAGAGCTTAATATGCTGGTCTGTCCCTTGAGAAATCATGCTCAAATCTACCCACAACCATTAAAGTTTACTGTCTGACCTTGGCCATTCACTCTCTCTAGGCCAAAATTACCTCACAGGGATGTTATAGGAAAAAAACAAAGAGGGGAAAATGTAAAATATGCAGCCTTGAACTTTTAAAAGAAAGGCAGGGTATAAATCTAACAAAAAGCACATTGTTTTCAATGGGAAAGACTCTCCTCCCCCAGTTTTGGGGAAAATATACAGAATTTTCAAAAATGACTGGTATCCATAGACACTGACAAAAAAAAAAAAAGCAAAGAAGGAAAGGATCCCTGCAGATTTTATTCTGCTAATCATTTCTGACTATAGGGAGTGGTGCTCATCTCCAACAAGAAAACAAACTCAAAAATTAAACCAGCAAATTATACCTTAAAGAAAAGTGAAATTGTTGCAAGAACACAGAGGAACAGACACTTCTTTTAGAAGCTGAAGGACAGATGATAGCCAGCATTAGTACATAGGATTTCCGAAGGGTCTCCCTTTCACACATTGACAAGATTCAGAAATAGTTAACATGTGCCTTCAAACAATACCTTGAGACCAGTTGCAAGTGGTCTGTGGTGTTTTATCTAAATCAGGGGTCTTCAAACTTGGCCCGTTTATGACTTGTGGACTTCAACTCCCAGAATTCCTCAGCCAGCGAGCCTTGAGACCAGTGCAAGTGGTCTGTGGTGTCTTGTCTAAATCAGGGGTCTTCAAACTTGGCCCTCTTATGACCTGTGGACTTCAACTTCCAGAATTCTTCAGCCAGGCACTCTGGCTGAGGAATTCTGGGAGTTGAAGTCCACAAGTCATAAAAGGGCCAAGTTTAAAGACCCCTGGTCTAAATGATTAAAGCATGTTGTTGCTGGATACATGGGAGAAATGTGTAAAACAAACTGAGACAAAGAAGAACAAAATGAGTCAGCTTTCATTTGAAGACATCATTCAAAGGAGTAATGAGTAAAGAATAATTACAGATACTATTGAGGAAAAGACAAGGGAGAGAGGATTGGGATGAAGGCCACCAATGAGGTATAGTTAGCTCCTTCTGACTGTGAGAAGGGGAACTGAAAAGGATCAAGCAGCACATTAAAATGAATAATAAAAGATCCAACAATAAAATACAATTAACCCCTTGGCAATAACAATAGGGATTTCCTGATGCCAGCAATAAGCACTGACCTTCAAGGGGTTCGTAGGATCAAACAGTAATAATAATATAAGGCCATTTGTAGGGGAAAGAATTTGAGGCACACACTGCAGATTTCCAAACACAAGCACAGAAAATATTAGAAGATGGAATGAAGAAAGGAAGTGCAGAATGCTGTACTGGAAATTTATTGTATAAACATCTCCCTTTCACTTCCTTCCTTCCTTCCTTCCTTCCTTCTTTCCTTCCTTCCTTCCTTCCTTCCTTCCTTTTTGTGTATTCACAAAAAGTTGTACTGGTGATCAAAGGAGAAAAATCATTTTTCATTTTTCAGAAATATATGGCTGACTGCATAAGGATGGAGGCAATCTCAGAAAATTGCTGCTTGCAAATTTCTGTACAAAATGACCTGATGCTTGCCCTGATAAGGTGGTCAGAAATTACTATCCACTACTAGAGAATAGGTAGTTCTTGGCAAGAACGAAGGCATGCTATTTCATCTTTCTTCACAAACCTTCTGGTAATGAAGGGCTACATAACAGATTCACAAAGGGGAAAGGTTGATGCAAGATATAAAGCTAAGATAAAGGACTTGGAACTCTACTTCGTTGTTAGGATAATACAGAATTTTCTCTCCCTTTTCTTATACTAAAGGGCATCAAGGTAGAATTGTGTTTTTTTTTTATTTATCCCCTTCTGTTTATTTGAGCTAAGCTAACATTTACATACTAAATTGAATTTCTTCTTCAAGATGATCTCTGTACTCTTCAATTCAGCTTTACAGAAATGAAGTAGCAAAGTCCCTTTAAGACTAGAGAAACACAGAGAGAGAGAGAGAAAGAGAGAGAGAGAGAGAGAGAGGGAGGAAGGGAGGGAGGGAGGGAGGGAGGGAGAGAGAGGAAACATTGAAATACTGTGAGCAGGGGCTGGGAAAGCAAAGAGATCATCTTTTATGCAGCCTAGGCAGAATCTCAAAGATTGCCAATTGGGAAATGTAAGGGTTGAATGGCACATGAGCTTCTAGAGTTGAAGATTGATCTAACATTGACTTAGCAGGCCATGACTGAATCAACTACAAAATTATGAAATATAGCAACTGTTGACCAGAAGAGAATATAGGTGTAAGAGTAAGGAAAATGATTCTAATGGAGATAAATAAGCTCTGTTGCTGCCACAACAGCCGGGTAACATTGAAAAGTTCTTTAGACAGACCTCTTATTTACTGAACTACAAGTCAGAAGAAGAGGTACAACATAATCAAAGTTGGATTCTATTATTAAGCAAATCTCTATAAAAGTGGCTTTAGCCTTCCTATGGAATTGATTTTTTTGTTTTGTTTTTTTTGGGGTTCACCAAGTAGGGCTTACAATAGAGGCCCTGCAGCCCATGATGAAATGGCTGCACTGAGCTGCAATCAGCTGCTGGAATGGTGTATGTGCACCAGTTTCTGCAACTATTCTGAGTTGTTGCTATTAGTAGAACAGAATTGACCCTGAAAGGTTTAAGAAAGCTTGGGGTTGAAGCTGGAAATCGTGAATGTCAGGTACGTTTGTAATGTAATGGGAGGAAGAGGATGCTATCTATTCTTCTTTTCAGTAAAGATATAAATGGCCAAGCAGGATTTGCCCTCAAGCTGGTGATACCTAAAAATGAGCCTGAAGAATATAGTTGGAATATATTGGATTCTTCAAGTACATTTATATGTATTTGAAGGCTTCCCCCACTATTTTCACTGCATTCACAAAGCACAATGGAAAGTATCGGCATTTTGAAAAGGGGGAATAATCTATTTGGGGGATGGTTTTATTCCATCTATTTTCCACTATCAAGGTCACCATGTATTTTATCTAAGGTTGGCAGTTGGTATGAATTAGTAAATAGCAAAAGTAAAAGCACTTCTTAGACTTATATACCACTTCACAGTGCTTTACAGCTCTCTCTAAGCAGTTTACAGAATCAGCATATTCCCCCCCCCAACAATCTGAGTCTTCATTTTACCAACCTTGGAAGGATGAAGGACTGAGTTAACTTTGAGCTGGTGAGAATCAAACTCCTAGCAGTCGGCAGAATTAGCCTGCAATACCGCATTCTAACCACTGCGTCGCCAAGTCTCCTAGATTGCATATTTTAAAAGAGAGGGAAATCAGTGATTATTTGAGTTGTTTTTCATCCAGCCACCCTTAGAAATTGAGAAATGCCACCTAAGACCCACTTGTGCACATCTCAGAATTTATTCTCCATGTCCCAATTCATGCATCCCATCTAAGATAGTACAAATTTTGGTCCTCCCTCTCTTGCTTCCATGTCTCACATAATGAAAAGAGAATTCAAAGACTGCACAACATTTTGTGACCTTGACTGTTTCCATATAATTTTGGGTATATTGGCAGGATGTGAGAACCTATAAATGCTTACCATTCAAAAAGTCTTTGCTTTAGGAAATTACACACTGGTTTTGTAGATAGATATGCCTAACCTGCAATATCATTTTTTTGGCTTAGAAATATCTATGGAAATCACATCCTAGGAGTTGAAATTAGGATACGAATGAATCATGGTCCTTTGTGGTAGCCTTCAACAGGAGGAAGAAGCATACTCTGCTTTGGAAAATTGGTGGATTTGCATTTAACTGCATTTAATATGATCTTTATTTGATTGTTAAACGGCTGGAGGACTTTTTGTACAATCTCCATATAAATCCTTAGAGGTCCAGGTGTGCATTTGGCTTTCTCAAAGCTGTCTTTGTTCTATCATCTCATAATGACAAAATGTCCTGGGTAGTGATTTAGGTGATGTTTCATATAAGGTTTATGTATATTCGTATTCCACAGTGTTTTATTTTATAGCATATACTGATAATACAATATAAACAATAAAGTCAATTTTAAAACAATTGTGCTTAAAATGCAGACACAGAAATTTCCCCCTGGAATTTATTTAGCCCTAATATGTTTTTATTCCAAGCTTCTCTGAATTGAAAGATTAAAAGAATTTATGAGATCACTTAAACCAAAATATGAATGGATTGCTTGTTATTTCCTGATCCTTTAAAATAATCACATCTTATCTCCCAGCAAGAGATATAGCTTGTGGTTTAGTAAAATGGAAACTAAACTAATTTCTGGGCTAAATGATTAGAGTGTAGAAATATCTGAAGAAAACAATTGTAACCTACACTGATGTTTAATGATGACAATATGATGAATCATGCACGGTTACTTAAGAAACCTCCTCCATTTGGATAGGTCCAAATGGACCTATGGACCTAGCTAGACCAGATTAAGAAAGCTCCTCCCCAGGAAAGCTAAAATTGTGATAATACCGTGTTTCCCCGAAAGTAAGTCCTACTCCCAAAAATAAGCCCAAGCTTGATTTTTGAGGGTGGACCTAATATAAGACTTATTTTGGGGAAAACACGGTAGCTGAATCTTTCAAGTCTGATTTTGCTGCACCAGTCAGGTGCAAGAAGTCAGGAGCTAGAGTAGAGTTCAAAAATACTACAAGTTTCATTCACATTACACAAGAATCTGAACTACTACAGTCAAAGTAGATAAGAGTCAACAGACTCCAAGGGGAGGCTGGATACAGGTCTCTTATGGGACCATAGACTTCAAAGTGATGATGTGTTTGACACACTCTCTGGCTCAACCTGCTCATCTCTTACATCACCAATTTCTCCTCTTTCTTATACATCAGGGAATCAGGGAGTTGCCTGCTGAGCTGCTTTTGCATGTTATCTTGTTCTAGACTTAAAGTATGTCCATCCCCTTTTGTCTAGGCAACATTCATAAAGATCATTTTCCTTACTCTCTACACTCCACCCCCCCCCCCAATGTCTGAAACTCAGCAAAAAGGATGAGATATTGAAAATTACACTGCCATATTCACCATACCAGTGTCTGAGGCTAAAAGCACAAGCCCTTTTAGGCCCAACTATTTTCCAACTAAATATAGTAGCTTCATACGATTTTCAATTGATCTTGACTCTTATGATCAGTTTGATCATAAGAGTTTGATCAGTTTGACCAAACAGCTGTTACTAGACAATCCATGCACCATGCACCATTGGGTCATTGTTTTAAAGATATTTCCTTACCTAAACAGAAACAGAATGAACAAGGGTAGGCAAAAATGGAGTGGAAGCAGGAGTGACTTCCAACTTCTTGCTGGCTTTCTTGTGGGAATCTGGTAGGAAGCATCAGAAATCTTCTCCCTTCCCTTCCCTTCCCTTCCCTTCCCTTCCCTTCCCTTCCCTTCCCTTCCCTTCCCTTCTGAATATGCAGATAAGTGGCTGGGAAACTGTCATGGGACACTGAAAATGAAGATCACATAACCCAGCTACCGACCAGCAGAGTAGCAGCAACCAATAGCACTGAAGCAATCATAACTTCCTCAAATTTCATTCCCTCTGGAGTCTTAGATCTCAGACTCTGTGCACATTCTGTAAGTTAGCCCATTTGAGGTACCTTGGCTCACAAAAATGTGCCCTATAATGCACTGATTTGCCCAGTTAAAGGTCATGACAATGAGACTTTTAATAGTGTATGGATTACTGGGTTGGAAGAAAAATCACAGCTTTGCAAAATCTTTTTACTCCATGTCCTAGTGTCAATGAGACATGTGTTTTGTTTCTAGCAGAAACTAATAATAGGAAATACAAGCAAGAAGACATGTATGACAATGACATCAAGACAAGCGGAAGTTTAATAAGGTGCTATAAAGAGGTAGAATTCAATAGTTGTCTTAGTCAGTTTAGTTTGTGCCTTACAAGTGGCATTTGGAAACCTGAAGTCTTCCAAATGTTGACCACCTCCTTAATTAACTATATTGGGACTTCAATAAAAACACAGATAAATTAAATGTATTTCAGTAAGCCTCACATTATTGTAAACAGCCATGGAAATGACTTTGGAGAAACTTTGCGGAAATGGTTACACAAACAAAATTATGTTTTAACTCCAGGAAATAAACTATGAGAAAGAAACTCACACCTGCTTTATCCTAATTCATTATGGTACAATACAAGTGGGAGGGACACTCAGCTTTCCAGACTCTGTTTCTAAGCCATGTAAATAATGTATTGTTACACTCAAACTTGTGGAATATGTTTTCTGACTTGTCTTCCTCAAAGAGCTGAGAGTTACTTTGCTGGTAGATGTGGAAGCACTTGTTGTCTGGTCTTAAATAAAGCTAAGCAACATTGGCCCTCATTAGATTTTGCATGGGAGATGACCCAAAAACTCCCTGGTCTAGTAATTAGATTAGGAAAAAAAATCAAAAAGAGACAGAAGGGAATCAGACAGTTACTGAAGCTGAAGTCAGCTCAAGGTGGTCTTTAGTTTTACCCTTGCTTGTCTACTTCTACTTGTTCTTGTGAAACATCATGTGGGAGGCCTTCTTTCCTTTCTTACTAATATTTTGGAGGTGATGGTTTGCAATGCTTTCACTAGTTGCAGAGAAAAGATGTCAAGAGGCAACGTCATTGTTCAACTTCATTGGCTGCCATGCCTGTAAGTGATAATTATTTGATGCCCTTTTGTAAATTGATTGAAATTCCCATCAAAATCAACTCTGAAAAAGCCTGCATTTGCTAAGCTCTTGATGAAGTTCTTTCTAGGCTGTCAATCACTAGGGAGTAACATGAGTGTAGAGGTGTCATGTTTCTCCTTATTTTCTTTCAAGCTTCAGATTTTGATTTCCCAGATGGATTCTGAGTACATGCTCTCAATTCCGTGCATGTTGAACAGAACTGCATTTTGGTTTTGGACCCCTTAGTAACTATTTTGCCCCCTTTTTGTGTTATGAAAAGATGTGTGCCATTAATGAGAATTCCTTATGAGTCTGGCCTCTGTTCCTGTTTTGCTGCCACAATGCAATGTTTTTATCTGTAGCCCCAGGCCACAACTTTTAAATAGCTAAAAGTGAGAATATGAGCAAACCCAGGTTAATGTGAATACAGAATAGAACTACAACTAATCAAATGTAATATATTCATTTCAAGATTACAACACAAAAGGTGCTCTTATAAAATTAACCCAAGATGGCTACGAATATTTTTGCACAATATATTGTGGTATAGTAACACAAGAAAAGCTCTTCAATCAATAGGTGGTTAGAAAACAACTATTCTCTTCTCTGTTGTCCCTTGATGCTATAAAGATAGCATGCCAAACATACGTCAAAATTTATTTGTGTGGTCTATCCCAGCATCTTTCTCATTTACCATTTGGAGACAATTACAAAGCTAAATAAATAAACTACATAAGTAAATTAAAGCAGCATGCAACTGGGAAAAATAACAGCTGTGTAGTCTCTGGAACCTATAGGTAATCCAAGCATTATTTTTATCATACAGCACCATCAGAGGAGCAGATGTTGAGGACAGCCAACAAAAATGATTGATGGAACTTTCTGCCACTGGCTTACACAGTGCTTCAAAACAGGAGGTGCAGAAGCAATATTGGTAATTGAAGGAAATGAATGATGCTTAACCAATTGTGCCATGTTTAGCATATGCAAAAACATAATTACAAAATAAGAGTTTGCTGAAGTAAAATATGTTGTGGTGGGAGACATATAGCACAATGGAGCACTGCAGGATAGAGTTTAGCTTAATATATTAAGGGACTTATTTCTAATGACAGAGGAATAATGGACAACATATAAATCAGCTAAGCTCAAAAAGATAAGGCTAGAAAAGTAAATGTAAAGAAATGCTTTTTGAGTGTAAGTAATAATATTTGCCTTTTCTACTGGCTCTGAAATACATGAAGTAGATAAGGATGCAAAGAAATAGGGTTTTCTTTAAATTAAAACTCCACCATCTGCATGCTTCACAAATTTCTGTCCTAGCTCCTTCAGTTGGATCTGGGAGATAATTTGGTCTTCCCTGGAGGAGGATATAGAGCTGCCTGCTTTGAAGGACTTGTTAGCATTGCTTGAAAAAGTCCTTCTTTGTTGCAAATTTATTTTCACCCAGTCTCCAACCTTTTCAATAACCCAAAGGTTATTGGCTATTTAGCTACAGAATATTTTAGAGGAATGGATTATCTGGATCCTGTCCAGCCAGGATTAAGACCCAAGGGGCCTTCATCACTCTGTCAGATGATCATTTGGAGAACCAGATAGGAAAAATATGCCTATTAGACTCTCAATAAAATTTAATACCATTGATGCTGTTGTCTTTTTGGAATTGCCTCCAACATTTTATGGAGGTCCTGCTCCTGCCTAAATGGGAAGCTCCTGTCTCTAGTCATGGGGGAAATGCTGGTGAGTCCATGGTTACTCCATTGTGGGCTTCTGCAAAGTTTGGTGCTATCCCCCATGGCATTCAATATCTACACGAAAGCACTGGGAGATCTCTCAGTGTTAAAGTGTCATCAGAATGCTGATGATACCAGATATATATCATATTGTTATTGCCTGATTATACCTCACCAAGCCAGAAATGACATGAAGTCCTGAGGCAAGCTGGAGGCTAGGAGGGTATGGATGGGGAAAAAATAAGCTCAGATTAAATCCAACCAAGATGAGTGCTATTTGTCAGCAAAGAACTGTGCAATCCAATAACTTTAATAATATAGTTGCTCTAGATAGAACTGCAATTCCTCCAAAGAAGATGGTTTGGGATTTCAGAATTCTCCTTTGCTCTAGGTTCCTACTGAAGCAGCACTGGAAGCCATGCCAAGAAGACCTTTGTTGGTATACCAATTGGATCAGGATGCCCTTGTGAAGGCAACTCATGCACAGATCATCATTAGCAATATACTTTATGATGGGCTGATTTTGCAAATGACTTGGAAACTGAATTAAATACAGGGAAGTCTGTCAGTGTAGAACAGAACAAATTTAAAACTTTTTAAGATGAAGCAGCAAGATACAGTATATCAGGTAATGCCTTTTCAAAATCAAATCTGCCTATCTTGACCAATCATCCAGAGTGGGCCAATTAGAATTCCCCCACTTAGAACAGTACAGGGCAGCGGCTTCACAACCTTTTGGGTACTAGGGACCAGTTCCATGGAGATAGGGTTTTCCATGGACTGGAGGGGGCATGGTTATATGTGCTGCCTTCATCCCATGGATGGGGCTTCACTTGTTTGCCCAATCTGGTTTCTGACATGCTGCGGACCGGTGCTGATTCATAGATTGGGGGATGGGAACCCCTGGTATAGGGGATGCTGTGCAGACAGTAAGCCTTCCTGGTGATAGTCCTTGCTGTTTGTAATACCTTTCTGCAAACAGATAAGCTAGAATGCAAAAAACTTCAGTGTATGCTCTTGCTTACATCTTGAAGTGTAATTATTTCTTGCCTGGTAAATATATAAAAGAAATTCATCACAGTGTCCTCTGGAATTTGAGAGATCTATTAAAAAGTACTTTACCTTTGTGTAGACAGATAACATTGACCATAGAGTCAACCATCAACACAAAAAATTGTTTGTTCAAAAATACACAGTCAACTATTGCACTTTTTTAAAAGGATCATAACTGAATCTATATTTTAAAAGAAACCTACACTGGACCTTTAAAAATCGTAGTAGGAAAATTGGTATAACAAAGAATGAAAAAATGCAAGTATATTTTTTTTTGGGGGGGAATGCATTATACACTATATGCATTAAGAGAAATTGTAGTGCAAAAGATTTGTAGGCTAAGGATAATTCCTAATGAAAATAGGTGTGGACTTTGTCTACTTCTCTGGCAAAGAAAAAATTAGGAAATTAACCAATCAGAATACTATCCTTCTAACGTGCACAGTAACAAAGACCAAATTTATATTGATTTTTGTAATAGTATTCAGTTCCTGCCATCTCTCTGGTTTCTGGTTCCTTCCCCCTACCCCCACCCAACTATTTTTCAATGTGTACAGTCCTTATCTCCCATATCCCCACATTTATTTGCTGCTTGATAAGCTAATAGTCTTCTCCAACCAGGAGATCTACAGTTGTCATTCAAGCTCAACATTTTTACTGGTGTCTAACTTCATAAAAAGCAAATGCTTGAAATGTATAGTTTATTAGTGGAAAGCAGGCAGACTTAAGCCAATTTTTTGTTTCCTGAAATCTGAATGCAAGAGAAGAAGTATTTGATGGTCAAAATATTTTAAATATTATTTGTATTTTAAAGCATAGGTTGTGGTAGGGAACAATTGGATGTTCCCTACAGGACAATTGATGAAACATCCATCATGATGCAAACTGCACCCCTTACATACTTGTACATGTACTTCAATACATACTTGCATATTTATTCACATACTTGCATGTATTCACATCACATGGCAAGTATAAAAAGGTAAAATTTATATGAAAATGTTCCAGTGCATGTTTCATTATAGCAATAACACTTAGACTTATATACTGCCTCATAGAGCTTTACAGCACTTTCTAGGCAGTTTGCAATGTCAGCATATTGCCTTCAACATTCTGGGTCCTCATTTTACTGACCTTGGAAGGATGGAAGGCTGACTTAACCTTGAGCTTCGTGAAAATCCAGGCTGTGGGTAAAGTTTACCTGCAATACTGCACCCTAACCACTGCACCACCAGGGCTCCTATTTTTTGGGAAATCATAATGGCTAGCTTGGACATGCAGATGATACCATTCTAATGGCAGAAAGTGAAGAGGAACTAAAGAGCCTCTTGATGCAGGTGAAGAAGGAGAGTGCAAAAGTTGGCTTGAAACTCAACATTAAGAAAACCAAAATCATGTCATCCGACCCTCTCAATTCCTGGCAAATAGATGGGGAAGAAATGGAGGTAGTGACAGATTTTATTTTTCTGGGCTCCAAGATCACCTCAGATGGGGACTGCAGTCAAGAAATTAAAAGACGCTTGCTCCTGGGAGGAAAGCTATGGCAAATCTAGACAGCATACTAAAAAGCAGAGACATCACCCTGCCAACAAAAGTACATATAGTCAAGGCCATGGTTTTCCCAGTTGCACTGTGTGGCTGTGAAAGTTGGACCATAAGAAAGGCTGAGCGCCAAAGAATTGAGGTCTTTGAACTATGGTGCTGGAGAAGACTCCTGCAAGTCCCTTGGACTGCAAGGCGTTCAAACCGGTCAGTCCTAGAAGAGGTCAACCCCGACTGCTCTTTAGAAGGCCAGATCCTGAAGTTGAAACTCAAATACTTTGGCCATCTAATGAGAAGGAAGGACTCACTGGAGAAGGGCCTAATGCTGGGAAAGATTGAGGGCAATAGAAGAAGGGGACGACAGAGAATGAGATGGCTGGATGGAGTCACTGAAGCAGTAGGTGTGAACTTAAATGGACTCCAGAAGATGGTAGAGGACAGGAAGACCTGGAGGAATGTTGTCCATGGGGTCACGATGGGTCGGACACGACTTCGCAATTAACAACAACAACAAAGCTTGGACATTTATTTTTTGGGAAAGAATTCCACCTCCATATTTTCAAGATTAGCTATGTTCTGGAAATCAGTCTAGCTTGGCAATGTTTAAAATGTAAAACTTTAACTATCTAATCATCATGTCAGACAAGAATGTCATCATGATGGCATTTGGAGAAGTGTTTATCTCAGCAGTGAATGCATCGGTAATTGAGAGATTGTAATTGGCACTGCATTTTGCATTTCATTTGACAGAGATCAGTTAGAAAGTATTAAAGGAATACGTATCATGCATTTCCTAATTACGTTTAATATTCACTCAATCATGTTGATACTGTTTCTGTAAATGAACTAATGAAAACCTTCACACAGGATTGTTCCAAAATACTGCAGAGTTTATAGAAAACATTCCCTTTTTTGTTTGCTAAAATGATTGGTGATGATACGGAAACATTACATACGCACAATTAGTTAAGATTATACAGTTCCTTTAGACAGAATCTGAAATGAAGGAACAAGAACACAGTAGGTTCCTAAGACAACTCTAGAAAAAGGGATTTTGGAAGATAAAATTTGATGATGTGTGTATTTTAGGTGTCACTTTTTTTCCCTGTTAAAGTGATTATCTCCAAATCACATCAAAGGCTTCAAAAGTCAACAACCTTGCAATTAGTCAAGTATTTCAAAATACCTTATATAAATGCAAAATAGGCCAGTTAATCAAAGTATCCAGTCTCAATGTAATTTCCATTAATCATCTGACCTAGCATTGACTGGTCACATTGAGATTTTTCCAATAGCATCCAAGAACCATCCAAACCAGCTAGGTTGGCAGGAAAGAGATTTTTTTTTTAAAAAAAAAAAAAGAAAAAATCAACTTTAAATTTATAAAGAAGGAAGAAGTTGTTTAAGGGAAAAAGAACTTTGCTGTATATAAATGTCCCCTTGTTTGGTATTTTAAACAGAATGTTTTCTACATAAAGGAATCAGTAGGACAAATCCCAATACAAAAAAAAAAAAAGAAAGAAAGAAAAAAGAAAAGAAAGAAAAGAATAGAAAAACAAAGCTTTTTCTAAAAAAAAAGCTTTAGAAAGGCTATACAGTTTCTACAAAGCAGCTTTTGCAGCAGTTTAAAAAGATAAACAGGGCTTTAAAGTGCAACTTTTAATTTTTTTTTTCAACTCCATACTGCTCACACAGATGACCTGTTGTTTTGAAAGTGACTGGGAAACAGTTCAGGAATCTGTCACTTAAACTGTTAAGAAGTTGGTGGAAACTATTGAAAATGGAATAAGGAAATATCAGGCTCCCTAAAATCACCACCTACATCATTTTTAAAAAAGAAATAACCACATCGTATTTTTGGTCAAACCCTGCTACAGGTCTCTTGAAGTGAATACAGTACCAATTATGCCAATAAAATGTATTTATCATATGTAGGAGGCTGCCCGATGCCATAACATTATGGATTACACATCTTATCTTCTGGAACTAAAGGTTAGTTGTAAGGTAGAAAGAAGAAGAATGTTTTTCTCCATACTCTTCTGGTACAATATCAATAGCACTTAGACTTATATACTGCTTCATAGTGTTTTACAGCCCTCTCTAAGCAGTTTACAGAGTCAGCATATTGTCCCCAACAATTTGGGTCCTCATTTTACTGACCTTGAAAGGATGGAAGGTTAAGTCAACGTTGAGCCGATGAGAATCAAACTCCTGGCAGTGAGCAGTGAGTTAAACTGCAATACTGCATTCTAACCACTGTACCACCATGGCTCATACTTTGTTTCATTCATTCATTTGACAATGAACAAAATGTGCCTTTCTCTTATATTTTCCAAAAAGACAACACATGTGGGTGGGTTGGGATAAGTATGAATGACTAGACCAAAGTCATCCAGCACCTAAGGAAGGACTAGAATTCTCAGTCTCCCATTTTGTATATAGTTGTACAGCAATGATAAAGGTTTCCCAAAGTATAAATTTCAGCTAGGATAACTGAAAGTTTCTGGAAGCTGGTAGTAGTTAATGTTTTTTTTTTAATTTATCTCAAAATATTTCATAGACTTCATACCAAATCAAATACTAATTTAAGTAAAATGTAGAAAGTATATTTGGAAAAACTTTCTTTGTCCAATTAGACTGAACATGTATTTTCTCTCAAAATTTCTGGGAAGTATTCACATTTTATTTTCATATGAGACAGTGACCAGTTGGAGAGGTGTGGAAACATTCTGGAGAAATGATAGCAAGCATAAGTAGTTTGCTGTTGCTTCTCTTAAAAATCCTCAGAGTTGTAAATTGAGAATAAGCTCACCAAAATTCAGATCAAATTTTACTTTAAGTGAATTCTTGGTGGCAAGTTTCTATGATTCCTTACGTCTTCCTAACTGCGTATATTTGTGCCTCTGAGTCAGTCAGCCTGAACTAGTCCTCACAGTTTCCTTAACAAGATTTTTTGGAAGTCTTTTGTCATTGCCTTCTTCCTAGGACCAAAAAAGGTCATCCAGCTGACTTTGTGCCTACAGTGGGAAATGAAATAATTATTTTCCAGTTTCTAGCCTGCTGCCTGTTTCTTAGTATATTGGGTCTCAATTTATTTCAAGCTGGAAAAAAATATTCTAGAACTAGTCAATATTGTGACTTATCACCGTCCACTTGACCTGTGTATTTGGAGAGTTGATTTTACTCTTTTCGATCATTAAGCTACCCATGAACTTTGGAAAACCTAAACTGAAAATCAGTTCAGTAATTAATCACTAATATCCTGTCACTTTATCACAATCTGTTATGCTGAAAATTAAAATGCCACACAGCTGACAGCTAGAAAGAAGCAAACACGATATCCATAGATAAATGAAGACACTTTTAGAAAAGAAGGAAAAAATTGTAAATGAGTGGTATGAGTGAGAGAAAGAGAACTGAAGGAGCTTTGATTATTTGCAAGGCTGCAGTTTCCTGAACTTGCTACTATCATAAGAAGAAAAAAATTGAGACATTTGCTAATTATTCTGTAAATTTACTCTTCCCTTGCAATCACCCCCAGACCAGGAAGAACACTTTAGAAACCACCAGAAAGATGCAGACAATATATGTCCACAAAGCCTAGACTGTGTTTTGGGGGAGGCAACAAACCCAGCTATTGGCAAATTAGTAAAGAGGACTGAGTACTGAATGGTTGAGTCTCTGCACTCAATTATTGATGAGCTCAGGTGGAAAGAATGAATTAGTGATCTTTCTGCTGGTTCTAGACTTACAAGCATATGGATAATTCCTTTTTTAAGACCCTGTAATCCCTTAATTTGGGGTGGTGTCAGGGTGACTGAATGGAGCTGAATGTTTACTGGCCAGATGCCCTTCCTGACACCATGTGGATATTTTTTCTTTGCTCCCTAAAAAAGAAACATCTTCTGCTACTTAGGACTGAGCTTCCAACCTTCAACATACTGAATATGTCTTCCATCAAAGTAGGGAAAAGGGGGTTTGAATTTAATATATGTTGGGAATGATTTGCAGATGAAACGGATGGAGAATGGCAAAACGTAGGAGACAGACAAAAATACTGAGTGCTTTAACTGGAATCACACATATAATAATCCACATAATTATTACATTTATCTTTTTTTTGTTATTGCTGCATAGAAAATGTGAAACATGAAAACTACCCCCTCTCCTAGAGCAATTGCACATAATCTGTAGAGATAATAGCTAAAGTTACTGATTTGTTTTGTAATAAGCCCCCAATGCTAAACAATTGCCTAGAGGGGTTTTTAAAAACTCCCCCCATCATCATTTCATGCCCAGGCTAAAAAAACAACAACTATCTGCTAACTGGTTTTTGCTACTGATCAGAACTGAATTCCAGTAGAACAATATTTCAAATATTAGTGCCAGAAGCTACGTTTGAGAGAAAGTTTAACCATAGAGAATGAAAAATAAATACTCTATGCACAAAAGACTCCATTTCTCTTCCTGCTACAAACACTGAAGTATTTTGAACAAAAAATGTGATGCTAGAAATGATAGTTGAGAATTCCCAAGTCTCCCTCACTTGGTTTGATGTGTAAGCCACTACAAACAGCTATATACTACTGCTTAAGAAAAGAGATGTGGAGCACCATCCAGGGATTATTACTCCAGAATATATGTAACTATGTATTCTACAACAATGTTCAAAACAGACTTTATCCAAAGATAGGCATAGTTAGAAAGCTAAGAGACAGTGGAAATAAAAGAGGTGGAAACTTTAGAAAGCCTATAATATTTCACCAGGGATAGAACTACACTATACAATTATCTTGTTCTCTTAAAAATGTCAAAAAAGGGGACATCTCAAGTACAAAAAAGGGGACATACTAAAGTGCAAATATGATAGCATTATCTGATATAATTTCCTTTGCCTTCTTCCCAAAATAAATCAAGAATATGGAAAAACAGTATTGTTCAATTTGTATTAGTCAGGAAGTTTTAAAACATGTTAAAAGTGCTTAGGTTTAACATTCTAAACCAGGGAAGGTTGACAATAATACTGCCTAATGACTTCAAGCATTCTTAATGATTGTCCAATCTGGCTAGGGGGAATACAGATAGGCCTTGACTTAGTACTGGTTCCTTAGCCATGGAGGTTCAGTAATTAGAAAGCAGTATTGCAGGCTAATTCAGCTCACTGCCAGGAGTTCGATCCTCGCTATCTCAAGTTTGACTCAGCCTTCCATCCTTCCAAGTTTGGTAAAATGAAGACCCAGATTGTTGGAGGAAATATGCTCTGTAAACTGGTTAGAGAGGCCTGTAAAGCACTATGAAGTGCTATATAAGTCTAAGTGTTATTGCCAGTGCTATAAGCAACCATTCAAAGTTTTGATGAACCCCTAAAAAACTACTTATGACCCAGTTTTGAAGTTCCAATGTTGGGGGACACTCACATAAATGCATTTGGGCACTTGGCAACTGGTCTGCATTTACAACCATTTTCAGTGTTCTGTGAGCAGAATTTGTTTTATTTATTTATTTGCTGGAAATTGGCATTTACTTCTGGTTTTGGGAACATGTTCTATATGGGGACTGCTTGTGAGGTGTGAAAGACCTGGTCCACACATGAAATTTAGTTAGCTGATTTATTGCTAAAAGGATATTCGTAAGAACCTTCTCAACTAATGATTGACACGTTCTTTGAATTAGCTAGGGTTAATGGCATTCAAGGGAGGTTGAATTTAGTTCTCTTGTGGTTACATAGGGATTCTAGGTTGATCTCCCTTTTCACTCCAGTCCCAGGTTCTGCCATACCTTCTCCTACATTGATCCTGAAGAGTATTCAGAAGCTTCCACAAATGCAGAATAACTGTTCCATAAGTCATGTCTTTGCCTATGTGCCAAAGGATACCACCAGTGGTGGGATTCAAATATGTAAACAACTAGTTCTCTGTGTGGATGCCACTTCTGGAAGTTCATTCTGGACTTAGCTACCGGTTCTGCTGAAGGGTGTGAAACAGTTGAATCCCACCACTGGATACCACTCCCTCTTACCCTCACAGTGGACAGAAGACATCTCAAATTGACTTCATATTTAGGTTTGCAGCTGATAGTCTGGCATATTGATGAATGCAGCCTGATATTAATCACAGTATACATACCGTAAATGCCGGCATATAAGGCGACTTCCGCGAGCGCTGAAATCGGCGCCAAAGACGGGGGTCGTCTTATACGCCGAGTCGTCTTATACGCCGGAAATACTGGTAGTTTCTGGCGTATAAGATGACGTTCTAGGAATGCGGCCCGGCTATAAAGACGGGGGTCGTCTTATACGCCGGGTCGCCTAATACGGCGGCATATACAGTATATACTGTGCATTTGTATGTGTAATCTTGCAAGCATGGAACTATCTACTTGTGCCCCAAGGATAATTTATTTCAATTTGTTACTGAAATTTTTCAAGAAGCTAAATGGGAATCTGGTATATATAAATTTTATTATATACCAGTGTCTAATTTGTATGCCCCAAACATGTCAAATAGATGTGTCTCTCCCTTTTTCAGACTACTCATAAGTTTGATTTCCTGTGTACCCAAGTTCACCCAAGAATTATTTTATCTCTAGTCCCACGTCAACAGATCCATCAATGAAGTAAGAACCTCATAACCAAGATGGCCTATAGATCTCAATATATATGTGTGAATCTTCTGAGTATAGAACACCAAAAAATCAAAATACAGTCCCAAAATGCAGCAGTGGTTGAAATTCAAGGAAACAACAGCAAGGAGACTTGCAAAAATGTCCAACCTACCTAAATTTGAGAATGTAAAATGAAGCTCTGGTTAATAATAAGCATCCTATTATAAGCATCCCATATAATCTTCCAAAGTCATTGAACTAGCTCCATCAGGAATACACCTTTAGAGGCTTCACCCTAGGCTTGGTTTTGTCACCTCCATTAAAATAAGAAAAGGGCTTTGAGTTCTCAAAACTGCAGAGACTCTTTCTTTTCGTTTTTTCATCTTTGCTTAATCTTTCCTTTTCTTTTCCCTTTACATCACTTGTGTGAAATCTTAATCAGATTCATACTGTTATTTAGAGCCATCTGCAGTTAATCCTAGAGATTATTTTTATTTTATTACCAATCTTATTTTGATCTGTAATAAGCATCCTCCTTGAAGATTTGGTTGGGCACAGAGAATTATCTGCCATGCAACCTTCTTCACATATTTTGGCTTTTAAAAGGCTGCCAAGGAGGCTGAACCTGTTTCTGAAAAAGCTAAACCTCTTGTCTGTGGGAATGATATTTTATTACTTCTACATATTCACAACGATCTTGCATATCCATATCATAGTTATCCTGTAAAATAATGATCACAATCAAGTTCTTCTCTAAGCAATTTGGCATAGGGAAATCTCTCATTTTCATTTCATTTCCAGTTTGCATGTGTTCACCTATAAATTTGTTCTATCCTGTTTCACAGTAAGCAGGTTATTTTTAATTCTTAAGCACACACACACAAAAAACCCCACATTTAGCTACATGTGTTTACATACATTTGCCCTCCGTCTATTTTCATACTGGATTTGGTCATTCAAAAAAGAAAAAAAAAAACCACCTAGAAAGGGACTGAATGACTGATTCACAATTGATTATGTGGATCAGGTTGGTTTGTCTGAGTATTCACAAAAATTAAATTAAACATTTGTAAAATAACCTGGACTGTGTCTCCATATGCAACAGAGAGATCAGCCAGTCATTGAAGGACAATCATTTTGCTTAAGCCTATCTCTTCACACAGATACCCAGCACAATGAGGTATTAACTTCCTTCTTTCAGAATTGCTGGCATTCTTATTTTTATTCTTTAAATAATTAGCCAATATTCAATTTGAAGCGAAGTAGTGTGTTTCACCAATTCTGAATTATTCCACATTATTCTGCCAGATAAAAAGCTAGACCATTTTTTCCTGCGAAAGTTGCTCTTAGGCTCATGCTTTAATTGGGTAGCATATAATGACAAAGTTAACCATTATTTTTATCCATTTATCCTAAAATGTGCATTTCACAAAATTACACCAAAAATAGAAGATATTCTCCTGGGAAGATTCACTTCTTAGACTCCAGACTGAAGTATATTTTATTTTATTTATTAAATTTATATGCTGCCCATCTTGCAGTTTGAGGCAACTGGGCAAATTACAATATAATAAAAGTAGTTATAAAAAAGTATAAACATAAAAGCAGATTAAAATTATTGTTGTTGTTGTTAATTGCGAAGTCGTGTCCGACCCATCGCGACCCCATGGACAATGTTCCTCCAGGTCTTCCTGTCCTCTACCATCTTCTGGAGTCCATTTAAGTTCATGCCTACGGCTTCGGTGACTCCATCCAGCCATCTCATTCTCTTTCATCCCCTTCTTCTATTGCCCTCAATCTTTCCCAGCATTAGGCCCTTTTCCAGTGAGTCCTTCCTTCTCATTAGGTGGCCAAAGTATTTGAGTTTCAACTTCAGGATTAAAATTACAAAAGATTAAATACATACTAAAAGTCAGAGGGTTTGGAGCAAAGCAGTGGTAGGTGCCTTTTCTGACACTTCCCCAACAATCTCCAGCCTGCAATATTTAACTGGGAATATATACCACTGATCTCCATTGGGCTTATGTTTGAGGAGACTTTCATAATTTTGTATTAATACGACAAAACATTTTTTAGAACATCAGCCTTTCTTATATATATTTTCTTTCAATCTAAACATCTGGACTTTCTGTGAACTAGTGATTCTCTGTAATTCTGTCTTCTCCCTATTTTGCTATTAATCAACTGAAAACAAGCAGTCATGGTGACCCACAGCACTAGGCTTGCTGAGTGAGGGTAGTTCATAGGTGGAGTTCAAATTCTTCCTCAACTATGCTCTCTACAGACACTTCATTTCTCAGTAGGAGGACATTTACTAGGCCCTTCCAGAGTTATTGGGTCATGGATTGCTTCAAAAATGTTAACCGTTAAACAATTGACCAGGTAATAAAATATAACTCTATGGTCCTTGATGCTCCCGCTTCTTACAGGATTTCATAAGGAGTATCAAAGTGGCCAGGGAGCCACTTGCTGAAAAAGATAATTCATTTAAGTGCTGTCAAGAGAGCCCAACATTTCATTAACTTTGAGAGCAGAAACTGAGTTCCTGAATTATGCCATTTATATTCTCCCCCACCAAAAAGTCCTTAAAATGAGCAATCTCGAGTTAATCCGCAAAGCTCCTTTAAGCATTTAATTTATTTTGATTCAGCTTCATTGTCAGATGAAGAACAAGTGAGACCTCAGAGAAGTGTGTATTCAGCTTTGTACAACAGTCTAGACAGTCTACCTTTTAGAAGCACACATTTTAGGCAAAATCATAAGGGCAAGATAGCAGCACAACACTGTATGCAGATCACATGAAACACTGAGGCAGAAAGGGAGTGTGAAAAAGCAATTTTTGAAATGATTCCTTGATGCACTGGGTTTATTTGTGCTATCTGTTTTCTGAAGGTAGCTCCTGCTATTATTATGGTTGGTCCTGCAGTTAGCCAGATGTTTAAACTGGATTTGGCATATTTGTTCACCTATTGACCCCTTCCCAAGAATCTGGGAGAACCAGCTGTTGTTTGACGGCATTAAAGGTATCAGCACAGAATATAAGCTGTTCCCAGTAAAGCTGCCTTTTGCAATTGATTGATACAAGCCGTCCTCAACTTATGACCACAACCAAACCCAAAATTTCTGTTGTTAAGTGAGACTTTTGTTAAGGGAGTTTTGCCCCATTTTACAACCTTTCCTGCCTTAGTTGCTAAATGAATCACTGCAGCTGATAAGTTAGTAACCCAGTTGTTAAGTGAATCTGGCTTCCCCCATTGACTTTCCTTGTCAGAAGGTCGCAAAAGGGGATCACGTCACCCCGGGACACTGCAACCATCAAAAGTATGAACCAGTTGCCAAGCAGCTGAATTTTGATCACATGATCATGGGGATGCTGCAAAGGTTTTTTTTTCCAATTCCTTCTCTTCTGTTCTGTTGTCTCTGGCTACTGCAGCTTCCACTATTGAGACTTTTTTGTCTTCCTTATCAACAATTATTAAATTTGGTGTTTATGTGGCACTTATTTTTGTGGGAAATAGAGTTTGTTAATGTTGCTGAGTGAAGTGAAGGGTATGATTCATTGTCATTATTTTTCTGGTCTTCCTGTCTAGTTTTGCTTGAATTCAGTCCACTATTCCAGCTGTGTATTCAATGACTAGAATTGCCCAGGTGTTAATTACCTTGATGGTATTTTGTCCACCACATTTGGACTTTAAGATCTTCTTCGTGATCTTTTATTATTATTATTATTATTATTATTATTATTATTATTATTATTATTATGGATCATCGCACAGTCAGCCAGATGTTCAGATTGGATTTGGCATTTTGTCTATCTATCAAGTCCTTACCCAGGACCTGGGATAGGCAGATGTGGATGTTTGATGGTATTACAGATATCGTCGCAGGATGGAAGCAGTTCCCAGTAAGGCCTCCTTTTGCAATTGACTAATAGCGAATTTGTCAATGCCAATGGTGTTCAAGTGGTGCTCCAGTTGTTTTGGGATTGCACCCAAGGAGCCTTTTACTATTGGTACTACCCTTGCTTGCTTTTGCCACAGTCTTTCTATTTCTATTTGTAGGTCTTTGTATTTTGTTATCTTCTCCAGTTCTTTCTCGTCTATTCTGCTGTCTCCAGGCACTGCCACGTCCACTATCCAGACTTTTTTGTCTTTCTTATCGACAATTGTTAAGTCTGGGGTGTTATGTTGCAGGTGCTTGTCTGTTTGAATTCTGAAGTCCCAGAGCAGTTTAATTTTATCATTTTCTATGACTTTCTCTATTTTATGATCCCACCAGTTTTTGCTTACAGGCAAATGATATTTTTTGCAGATCTTCCAATGCACCATTGTTGCTACTTTGTCATGCCGCTGCTTGTAATCAGTCTGTGCAATCTTCTTGCAACAGCTTACCAAGTGGTCCGCTGTTTCTTCAGCTTCTTTGCATAGGCAGCACTTACTGTCTGTTGCTGTCTTCTCAATTTTGACTTTGTATGCATTTGTCATTATTATTATTATTATTATTATTATTATTATTATTACTTTAATTATGGTTAAAAGATGGTGACTGGCTCAAAGTCAACTAATTGGCTTTCAGTTTAAGAGGATTGCTTTAATGCAATAGAATAAGATTATGAAAGCTTCCTATGCCTGGAAACATATAAGCCCATATGTAAGAAAATTTACAATTGGTGTATTCATTAGCACAAAAGTAAATCTACCAAATGCATATAGAAGCAGAAATTTTATCTGCTTTCACAGAATATGGAAACATATTGCATAGCCTTTTTAAGAAGAGAGGATTAAAGTAGAAGATTCCTTGGGCCACTTGAATTTAAAAAGCCATTAAGAACCTATGGACATTTGTACTCCTAGATCAAAGATGGACATAGGTGTCCTTTCATTATGTTTTTATGGACTCCACAGTTGGCACTTAACAACTTCCCTCCCCATTCACTACTAAAGCAGCTGTTAATCTGTGAAAATTCTTATAAGAATTCTTATAAGAATTTTGCCCTATAGAACAGAGGTTCCCAAACTTTTGGGCACCAGGGACCAGTTCCGTGGAGAGATGGGGCTTTGCTTGTTTGTATGGCCCGGTTGCTGGCTGCTGTGTCCCAGTACCGGTCCACGGACCGGGGGTTGGGGATCCATGCTATAGAAGCTAAGGTTTCTGTTCTGATCATCTGCATTCACAACTGAATGAAGCCTATCATTATAGGGCTTTGTAAGGAATTAAAATACTTTTTGTAAGGCTTAATCATCATGCAATTCTCCCATCATATAAGCTGGTGCATCCAATGATTTTCTTCAAGAGGAAAATATGTCTGTGTTTGTTGCAATTCACAAGAAGAGGGCTTCAGAAAACCAGAAGCCACGGTGGAGTAAAAGGTTGATTTAGACTACCTTCTACACACCCTTCTCCTAAAATTACAGGTAAGTGTGTTGCATATGAAGCAATTGAAATAAGTTTTATCTTAATTTTATGAATGCATGGTGAGTTCCATCATTTATGTAAATGTAATATGTACATATTATCTAATGATGCCAATGATATAAAGTGTATATTTCTAGCATTACATGAATGACATATATCATTGCACTGACATACCTTCATACTTCAGAGGCATTTGGAAGTATTAGACACCTTTCCCCCTTAAATCATTGCATTTCCAGTAGGGGCCAGGAAAGCTGGATGGGACTTGAGATTTAACTTTCCGTTGCAGGTAGCGTTATGATATCTCAATAGCTGCAGTATTTTCTCCTGAATATAACATTGCAGATTTGGAAAAAGAGCAAGCAAGACCTCGAGTGGGTTAGAACAGAAAGTGTCATAAATTACTGTAATTTAGAGACTTATTCAGGAATCTATTAAACTGTGGGGAATTATTTGTTACATATATTGTTGTGACTGTATTCATTTTCGTAGCTTAAGTGAACGTATCATCTATCCAGCTGTCATAATGGAGGCAAACATGTTATCGCTATTATGATCCATACAATGTCCTCATGCAACAATAAGCTCCCTGCCTAGGTCAAGTCATACAGCTCTATAATTTAACACATTAAAATACCTCCAGAAATATATGCAGCCATTAGCATATCCATTGTGCCTTGGTTTTTGTTGTTTCAGCAAACCTTCAGCTATTAGCTAGTCAAGAGTATCATAGCACATCCAATATTTGATATATGTGCAAATCTGCAGGATGCAATTTCCAGGCTAACATCCTCTGGGGACTTAAAAACATTTCTACTCCCCTGAGTTCTTTTCCAAACCTGAATAGCTTTTGCACTCCAAATTCTCCTGTGACTTAGAGCCTCCTTTCAGCTTCCCATCTCTCTCTCTCTCTTTTAAGTACATATTCAGAAGAGCCATAGGACAATTTAATGCGTCTAATGGGACAGTTTGTCTCCTGTGTAATATTCATTTCAGAACCTGTCTGCCTTTCAATAAAAAGAAAAGTTGCTATAAATCTCGTTGTCTTGATCAAGGTAAATCAACATTGCTCTTGTTTTAACAAAGGATTCCAATCTGAATTCAGTCCTATAGAACCAGCAAGGGTAAAATAATCCATAAATATCCCTGGACATATTTTTAACTGGTAATGTAAATATCTTAATATTTTGCAGGCCCACTTTGGGTAGATCATAATCATCATTCAAAGTAGGTGACAGATCATAATAGCAGTATTACAGGCCCAGCGTGTTGATGCTGACTCCTACAAATGACATCTCCATCTGTATAGTCCTCAGCCAAGAGTTCATTAGTGTATTCCCCATTCACAATCAATTTGATTCACTCTAATTATTTTCTCAGAGGTATTTCTAATAAGAATGTGAATGTTGTCATGCACTCTTTAGCTCTGTTCACCAAACCCCTTGTTCTCAGAGGTAAGCTAGCATGACATACAAAGACATACTGACAATTTCATTAAAGGAAAAATAGGATAATTATTCACTTATGAAGAGGAGCTCTCTAATCTTCTCATAAATTAAAGTTAGTCAAGAATATGCCAGATGTTTGCCAGTCTCATCACTGATCTTCAGTCAACGCTGGGACAAAATGATTTTCACATTGTCCTGAATGTACTGTATAAAGGATATAACGTCAACATACATAGCATTTTTCAGGAATGCAGACTTCCATCTATACAATTTTGCTGCTCAAACATATATTCAATAACAGTATTGGGAATAATATCTGAAGAGATATTTCATATTCCAGGCTTTGGACAAAAAAAAATGTAAAAAGAAACATAAAAATGATTTGGCTTATGTCTTCCCAAATTTGTAAAGAGCTGAAGAAGCACTGTGCCAAAATTACATTCTGGCGAACAACCTAGTTGCTTAAGGGCCAAATTATCATCAAAGGTGTGTCCATGTATATGCAGTTCTGTACTTTTACATATCTCAGTCTGAAGGTATTTCTGTTTAAAAGTTCATATTCATTTCTTAGTTTAAGAATCAGATTGGAACAATAATGCTAAAAACAAAGTTTCTTTGCTCTAAATATATAATAGCTGTCCATCTTTTTGTAAGTTCCCTTTTTGTTGTGCAATAAATATATATATATTCACTTGAACGGATTCTACAGTAATTTTTTTTTCCTTGTAGACAGAGTAATATGATTTCAAGAGATGATTGCACTGTTTTAAAATTATATAAAGTTTAAGCTTTCCTTCTGCCAACATTGATTATCATCTAGGATTTAAACTAGATTTTACAGAATTTGATAATCCAGATGGCAAAATTTCATAAAGAAGACTTTTTTTTCTTTATCTTGCCTATTGCGTAGCACATGTTTAACAATTTGCTGCTAGATTTACTTGTACCATGCATTTTTTTTAAGATAATAGGATGGGTAAGAAATGATTCATTAAGTAATTCTCAAAGAGTTGATAGAAATATATTGCTTGAAATACAGTATATTTTATCATCTATTTAATGATTCTTAAAACTCATCAAAGTAGGAAAGCTGGATAAATAAATGTACCAGATGTAGGCCCAATTTTTCTGAAAATTGTGGCTTAAGTTAACAAAGAACTGTTCACATCCAACACTTATGGGCTTTATATGGACTCAAAGTACAGCTGAGCCTAAG
Source organism: Crotalus tigris (assembly GCF_016545835.1). Classification (NCBI taxonomy): domain Eukaryota; kingdom Metazoa; phylum Chordata; class Lepidosauria; order Squamata; family Viperidae; genus Crotalus; species Crotalus tigris. Next base: position 232,749 of record NW_024097402.1, on the reverse strand, counting down.
GAAACACAATAAACTTCTCACATAGTTGCACTGCTCATATCCAGTTGCTAAGTGTAATCGTGTGGTACTTATCTCCTAGCAACTTTGATTATTGACTGATATTTAAGGCAGCTATACTGTCAGGATTAACTTTTCTTTGATAAATTGAAGATGATTTATAACACAGATGGTAAATCTGTGGCTCTTCATATTCTGTAGGCTGAAATTTTTATTAACCCTGGCTAATAGGTTTACTAGCCTATTAGGACTGATAGGAGTTGGGTCCTGGAGAATCACAAATTCCTTGCTCAGATTGTGAGACCTGATGCAGTGAACCCCCCTCCATTATCCTTCTCAAGAAGTATACAAATTTTAAGTTATTGGAAGAAGCTGAGTCACTCTCCTGTCTGATTTATGCTGTTATATTTAACTATTAAACCTTATGTCATTCATTTCATACACAATTTTTAAACAACACATAAGAAAAACAAAGCAAAACATATTGCTCCTTAGCATATTGTGTGAAACTAGGCTGAAATTTTCCCCTTTCCCCTAAATGCTGTAAAGTAAAGTAACTGAATTTATCTGTTTTCACATTTCTGTCCCATGCATTCTATGAGATCTTCTGATTTAAATTTTCATTCTAGTAATAATTTATTTTCCATTGTGCCTTACAAAGAACACATGTTATGACTGCCATTATCCAGACTAGTTGCTTTTAATGAGGCTCAGATAAATGATTTTGAAAGCTGATATAGCTTTGAGTGGCTATGCAAGGGATCATCTGATTTGGTTGTTAATGTTGATACCTTAATTTTGAAGCTGACTTTGGCACATGAATTATATAAGTAAATTACTTTTTATTGTTCTTCCTATGCAATCTAGGTTTATCAAAGAGTGACAAGCCTGAGACTATAATAGGTTACTGATAGATATTTTAGATATAAAATAGCAGCAGTATATTAATTGGATATAGACAAACCCCTTTGCTATGGAGCAAAAAATATATATGATCAAATATGGATTTCCTCCATTTTATAAATTGGAATGCAAGGAATTATTCTAATTTTTTGGCCTTGTTTATTATAAATGAAATTATTTCTTCCTATATCAGGATGTGTTATGAAACTCATCAAAAATGTGCTTTATCTATATTTAATTGGGCATTAGAACATAGGCCCTGACATACCATGAAATCAAATGAAATGTTGGATATAAACGTGGCTGCTACCAAACACAAATTATTATTATATGTTATTATTTTTTATTATTTGCTTGATTGATAATTGTGAACAGTGCTCACAATATGTTATTAATGCTTGGTAAACTATCAGATTACACAATTATCTTGTTTAATCTCATATACCCTCTACTAATTCTGTCTACTGAAAATTATCAAAGTTAAGGTTGTCATGGTTCCGATAGATGAAACCCATCAAAAGAACTTCAAGGCAAAAATTCTTCCTTAAAAAACATTTTATTCAGGAAACAAAGTATTGGCACTACATAGTTGAACCCAAAAACTAAATTCCCTTCCCCCAGATACAAAGTAACAAAGTGCAATTCCCACCCCCAATAAGCTGTCATAAATCACATTCTCCAATTAGCCTAAAACATGGGCTTTCTCTCCAGTTCCTCAACCTGCCAAAATGTTGTAGCACTTAGGACTGTCAGCCACAATTGAAAAAATGTTAGAATACAAAGAGAATTTCAATTATCATTCATTCAAACAATAAGATTTTGTGATAATCTCAGGTTGAAAACTGCAGGTAATTTTGGTTGCAGTGGAAACTGGTCAGCAAGTTAGGATGCTAATGTTTATGATTGCTAATCAGATTTTAAAAACCATTTAAGTTAATTTAGTGTGCCTAAAAATGCAATCCGGCAGTTTATTCCACTGAAATATTTTTTTGGTTTCCCAACATATTGTAGATGCATTAGCAACAGCCAATTCCTCAATTAGTATAGATATTGAAATTAATTTTCTAGTCTAAATTTTCAATATAAAATGAAATTCTAAAGTTTCATTTTATATAGATAATTAAAAATATATTAAACATGAATATTGGTGTTTTCAGGTTCTTTGAAATAAAGAATTGGGATATCTCACATTGACTAATCAATGGTTAAGCTTCTTATTTGTATTATTATCTTAAACTGAATTTGTGTTATCTTAAACTTATTTGTATAAACAGCATTTTTTCATTTTAATTGAGTAAGTCAGATAATGGTTAAAAGGGATGGTAGCAATTTCTTTATTTTGGAAATGTGTTCTTTTAAAAAAAACACAGTTGTTTCTTCTGAGTATGTTGATATGTTTTCTTATCCATCTCCTTTATTTTTAATTTGCATGGCATGGTTTTATATTGTTTAATGTTAAACTTAGGCTTCTGCCATTATTTGAATATTATCTAATATGCATACTGACCTAAATGTTATCCAGCTATTTTATTCCAGTTCTGTTGATTTCAGCCAAAAATGTTGCAGAAATATTACAAATCCAAAGCATGGAGGTTAATGTTCTAACTTCAATTCCATGTTCATAATATCCACCCCATATTAAACTTTATTTGAGATGTCCAATAAAGATAAGACTAGTTTGTTGTGATGGTTATACTAGTTCCATATTTGAGATAATAGGAAATTATCCTTACCGGGATAGTCTACTCAAGCTCAGTATTCTTGTAATTGCAAAAATAACTGCTATTATTACATCAACTTCTTTTGACTTGGAAGGGTGGATTACTGGCTGAAGAGCCACAGTTGATTCTTTTCTATCCCTGTATTGATATGGAACCTCAGAAGCAGCAATAGTACCTACTAAAATAGAACATTTTACACTGTGATGAAATTGATTGTTAATGAAATCTACCAAGTCTTATAAATCAAGTTGCAAAAATGATACTCAAACAAGTCAAACAGAGCACACAGCAGGTATGCAATTTAGCCCTTCAAGATTTTGACAACCAACCTGGGTCAATAAAAGGGCTTTTTCAAATCTTGTAAACCACTATATTAGGCTACAGGGAACACTATTTTGGAGACATGTTATGGGCAACTTAATCTGCTACAGTTTATGCAATTATTGCTTTAATATAATAAAAGCAAAATTATGCAATGCTGTTCGCATGTAATTTCACAGTGGTTTACAGTTTCATCACATAATTAGCATAGATTTTAAAAAGGAAAACAAGAAAAACAATAGGTTTAGTTGTGCAAAGACTCCAGAGTGCAAAGTGGGTTTTTCCTTTTGCTAAGCGCAAAATTGAATGTGATTTAAACTATGCTTCTGTAATGTAACTTATTAAATCACAATCTAGTTTTCTTTAGCATCTAATATAACTAATGTACTGTCCACTTAATGTCTTTGCACATTGTGATTTATAGAGAACAGCATGTTTCTGGACCACATGTTTCCTCCTACCATTAGAAATGGCTAAATAGAGCTTGAAATAATAAAATACACATGATTTTTTTTTTACTCTGATGGGCAAACAAACCTGAGTTATAAGCTCTTGCTGGTTCTTACTTCCTGGGTTGCCTAGTGAAGAAGCTAAGCAAGAAAGTTCTGAAGAATTCTTCTTTTCAAAGATTCCAGAACACAGCAGCTTTTGACTATGTAATCATTGTGGCACCTGTAATTTCTGAACCAAAATAAATCATAGAAGACCTTTTCTTCTTCAGTATGACTTCACAGCAAGAAAATATTAAGAGCTGGATGCTATTTCAAGGATATGACTCAGATGACATGTAATTCCATGGCTACAGAGAGTGTAGAATCTTGCAATCCAGATGGCTTAGCCAAAATAAATAAATAATGTAAACAATGAATAAAATAATAAATAAATAAATAAATAAATAATAAAAATGTACATGAGTACAATACATACATACCAAACTGGATCATTAATATTACCTATAGTATTTATTTATTTATTTATTTAATTTATTTATATGCCGCCCAATCCCGAAGGACTCAGGGCGGCGTACAAAATTAAAACAATCATCGAGAATAAAACAATAAAATAATACAATCATACCGCAAGTCCGATCATGTCCCGCCCCCCCCCCCCGGGGACATCAGCTTCAGGCCTGCTGGAACAGGAGAGTTTTAATGGCTTTCTTAAAGGCCGGCAGGGTGGGAGTTGTTTGAACCTCGGGGGAAAGTTGATTCCACCAGGTCGGAGCCACCACAGAAAAGGCCCTTCCCCGAGGGCCCACCTGCCGACATTGTCTGGCCGACGGGACCTGAAGGAGGCCCAATCTATGGGACCTCACCGGTCTCTGGGAACTGTGCGGCAGTATGCGGTCCTGTAAGTAACCTGGCCCTATGCCATGAAGGGCTTTAAAGGTGATAACCAACACCTTGAATTGCATCCGGAGACCCAGAGGAAGCCAGTGCAGCTCACGGAGGATAGGTGACACGTGGGCGTACCTTGGCGGGCCCACAATCGCTCTCGCGGCTGCATTCTGAACCAATTGCAGCCTCCGAATGCTCTTCAAGGGTAGCCCCATGTAGAGCACATTACAGTAATCCAGTCTTGAGGTGACGAGGGCATGAGTGACTGTGAGTAAAGCCTCTCGGTCCAGATAAGGCCGCAGCTGGTGCACCAGGCGAACCTGGGCAAAGGTCCCCCTGGCCACAGCCGATAGATGTTGTTCCAAATTTAGCTGTGAGTCCAGGAGGACACCCAAGTTGCGTGCCTGCACTGAGGGAGGTAAATTTGCCCCCCCCCAGGACTAATGATGGACCATCCAGTTGACCTTTGGGAGGCAAGACCCAGAGCCACTCGGTCTTGTCAGGGTTGAGTCTAAGCCTGTTCACCCACATCCAGACCCTCACATCTTCCAGGCACCGGCACATCACATTGACTGCTTCACTGAAAGGACACGGGCTGGAGATATATAATTGGGTATCATCCGCGTACTGATGATACCTCACCCGGTGTCGCCGAATGATCTCACCCAGCGGTTTTATGTAGATGTTAAAAAGGAGGGGGGACAGGACTGAGCCCTGAGGCACCCCATGATCGAGGCACCTAGGGGTCAATCTCTGTCCGCCCACCAACACCGACTGTGACCTGTCAGAGAGGTAGGAGGAGAACCACCGCAATACGGTGCGGCCCACCCCCACCTCTCCGAGACGACGCAGAAGGATACCATGGTCGATGGTATCGAAAGCTGCTGAGAGGTCAAGAAGCACCAGGATAGAGGAGTGACCCCTATCCCGGGCTTGCCAGAGGTCATCGGTCAGTGCGACCAAAGCAGTCTCAGTGCTGTAGCCGGGCCTGAAACCAGATTGAAAAGGGTCCAGATAATTAGTTTCATCCAAGGATCGCAAGAGTTGGGATGCCACCACCTTCTCTACAACCTTCCCCACAAAGGGGAGGTTGGAGACAGGATGAAAGTTCTTCAAAACAGCTGGGTCCAGGGAAGGCTTCTTGAGGAGGGGCCTCACCACCGCTTCCTTTAAAGGTTGCGGGAAAGACCCCTCCATCAAGGAGGCATTGATTATTGCCTGGAGCCAGCCTCGTGTCACCTCCCTACTGGCAGAAACCAGCCAGGAGGGGCACGGGTCCAATAAACAGGTGGCGGCATTCATTGCCCTCACGGCCTTGTCCACTTCATCAGGGGTCACAGGCTCAAACTCGCTCCAGATAACATGACTAAGACCAGCCCCCGGCAACTCGGCTGGCACTGCCCAGTCGGAGTCCAGGTCTCTCTGAATCTGAGCGATTTTGTCCGAGAGAAACTGAACAAACTCCTCAGCTCTCCCCTGCAAGGGTTCCTCCGCCTCCTCCACTTTAAGAAGGGAGCGGGTCACCCTAAACAGGGCGGCCAGGCAAGATTCTGCGGACGCAATAAGTGCAGAAAAGTGAACACGCTTTGCCGCCCTTATCGCCACTAAATAAATCCTAAGATAGGCTCTTAATAGTGATCGGTCAGATTCAGAGTTACTGGCCCTCCATCACTCTAGATGTCTCTTGTGGTGCTTCATCTCCCGGAGCTCCTCAGTAAACCAAGGCGCCCTCCGGGGATCACCACCACAGAGAGGTCGCAAAGGCGCAATTCGATCCAGGGCCCTGGACGCCGCCTCATTCCAGGCCGCAACCAGGGACCCGGACGAGTTGTGGACAAGGGAGTCGGGTATTTCCCCAAGCTCCTCCTGGAACCGATCTGGGTCCATTAGGCGCCTGGGGCGGAACCACCTAGTCGGCTCCCTCTCCCTGTGATGGGGGAGTGATGCTCTGAAGTCCAGCCTCAATAGGAAATGATCTGTCCATGACAAGGGTGAGATCTCTATTCCCCCTAATTGCAGATCATGTCTCCATTGCCCCGAGAGAAACACAAGGTCGAGTGTGTGACCACCCCTATGAGTCGGATACTGGATTACCTGGGTCAGGTCCATGGTTGCTATGGAAGCCATGAACTCCTGCGCCGCCTCTGAGCGATCGCCAAGTGATGGTAGATTAAAGTCCCCCAGTACCATAAGTCTGGGGAACTCCACCGCCAACCTGGCTACTGACTCTAGCAACGCAGGCAGGGCTGTTGCAACGCAGCTGGGAGGTAGGTACGTCATCAGCAAGCCCAACTGAACCCATGAACCCAACTTCAATAGGAGGGACTCACACCCAACAACCTCCGGGGCAGGAATCCCACGAGGACTCAAGGACTTCCGAGCGATGACTGCCACTCCCCTACCCCTGCCCTGATGTCAAGGCTGATGAAGCACCACAAACCCATCCGGGCACATCTCCGAGAGGGAGACACCCCCCTCAGGGCCCAGCCAGGTTTCGGTTATACATGCCAGGTCCGCCCCGCTGTCCAATATTAAATCACGGACAAGGGGGGCTTTGTTGACAACGGACCTGGCATTAAGCAACAGCAGCCTACAACTAGAGCCCTGTACTCCCCTGTCACCAGTACTACAGGATGAGCCTTTTGAGGGGCCGGAACAAGGAATCGCTCTAATATAGCGAGTCCTCGTTCCCCAAAGATGGCCTGCCCCTCGGCTCCTTCCATATCTGCCCATCCCAGTCATAACTGGGATGCTCCGACCTTCTCTCCTCCCTGGAGTACCCCCACCCTCACCAGCCTTCTCCCTTCCTGACCGGACTAGCTTTCAGGGCAATGTCTGTTGGCCCCAGTACCACAGTGTTCGGGTATTTGAGAAGAGTGGTATAGAATTATGTTATGGAGCTAGGAAAGATAAATGGATTTCAGTATGAATGAAATTTAAAACCATAATGCTTATTTTTATCTGAATGGGGCTTTCATTATAAAGGTTGGAAAGAATTATTACTGAAATTAAACCCACACTAACAGATTTTTTTTGAAGATCTGATGTTCTTTTCTCAGGCCCATCTAATTTATTCTTTGTGTAGAACTATAATTCTACAGACTTAATCCTCCCACCACAAAACGTACATTGATTTGTGCAAAGTGGTTGAGCAGATCTTCCAATTTCAGAGATATGTACCCGCTGAAGAAGATATAATGATACTTTTTAAATAAAAGTTACTTTGCTTTCTTCTAAAGCTCTCAGTTTCCAAGATGTACACCATGATCCTGACCTCACATTGTTAAATCATGCACTGACAGCATGGAAAAATAAAAGGAGAAAGCTCTTCTGGGCCAGTGTTTCAAATAATCTTTATTCTAAGAATAACCTTGAATTCTTGGCTCCATAGGCATTCTTAAAAATTAAAAGCCTGAGAACTGCAGCTTCATGCTTTGTTTCTCAATTTCTCCATCTACCCAGTAATAACACAAAGTAAACCACAGTATGATAATGGATATCCTGGAAGGCTAGAATGAACAACTGGGAATTTTGTCTTCTGCTATATTTTTTGTGAGTGCCCTGTGGCAGCCATTTTGTGAATGATCAAGCTCTCTCTTGACAGCAATTTTCCTTAAGCATCCAATAATGTTCAGAAAATGTCAAACATTCCCACTGGGTTAAAAAGCATTACATCACTACCAGCAATGCTCATGATCTTTGGAGCCTTCACACCCACATTGTTTATGAAAGCAAGGTCAGAATGGAGAAGATTCAGGCTCTTTTGTTATTTAATAGCATAACCCAAAGCTAAAAGAAAGGGGTGGGATTAGTTTGCAAATACATGGCTATCAATTGATCATGGCACTATCAAATGATACTCTCACATGTGAATGAAGAATGAAGAATCCCTGATCAAACTCCACTATTCTTTAAGGTAACCAATATTCCAAATATATATACATATACATACATACATACATACATATATACATACATACATACATACATACATACTTCTAAAATTTGGATTGCTAGCAAAAAATTAAGGGAGAACTGGGATAGCTATTTCAAACTTTTTAGTTCTTTTCAACCAGATATATCCTTTTGAGATTCGAACCTGGGCCGTCTGCATGTTAGGCAGCTGTGTTAATCTCTAAACCACAGGATCTTTCTCACTTTTGCCAGCTGTGTTAGGGAGGGAAGAAACAGGGGAAGAGAATTATCTAGAGTGCTGTGCGCTATACCCTGTTACCCAAAGATTTCTCTCTCCCATATTTGGGTAACAGGGTGTAGCACACAGCACTCTAGATAATTCTCCTCCCCTGTTTCTTCCCTCCCTAACACAGCTGGCAAAAGTGAGAAAGAGCCTGTGGCCTAGAGGTTAACACAGCTGCCTAACATGCAGACGGCCCAGGTTTGAATCTCAGAAGGGTATGTCTGGTTGAAAAGAACTAAAAAGTTCGAAATAGCTATCCCAGTTCTCCCTTAATTTTTTGCTAGCAATCCAAATGTTAGAAATATATATGGTGTCGCAGTTGTGACTGCTGCCTGTGGATGGCTCTAGTTTGAGCTGATACAAGGCAAAAGATTTCTCTCTCCCATATTTGGGTAACAGGGTGTAGCACACAGCACTCTAGATAATACATACATACATACATACGTACGTACATACATACATACATCAATAAAAACATAGGAAAAATGAACACCAGGATAAAAATAAACAGGACTGTTTAATATAAACAAGCCTTTAAGTAAAAGAGTTACTGAGCCTTCGTCATCCAAACTACTGACGTCATCAGAGTTAGAATGTTAGGTGATTAGGGAGCTTGCCTATATATAGCTGCCTGTCTCTGCACCCGGCTTCTCGAGCGCGTCATCAGCCCATTAGTTATATTAATCTGCAACGTGCTAAGTTGATTCTCATCTGGCAGCCTGTTGGTGGACCTGATGATTGGCATTTAATCCTCCAGGGAAAGATTGAAGGTAAACAAGATCCAGGCAGAAGAAGAATATCATGGCTTCAAAATCTAAGGGGCTGGTTTAGACAAAACTCAGCAGCACTTTTTCGTGCGGCTGCTGATAAAAACAGGATCGCCAACATGATTGCCAACGTCCGATAACGGAGATGGCACAGGAAGAAGAAGGAGGAGGAGGAGGAGGAGGAGGAGGAGGAGGAGGAGGAGGAGGAGGAGGAGGAGGAGGAGGAAGCACCTGTCACATAACACACCATACTTAACAATTGTCAATAAGACAAAAAAATCTGGATAGTGGACATGGCAGTACTAGAGATGACAGAAGAGAAGAGAAAAAACTGGAGAAGATAACCAAATACCAAGACCTGCAAATACAAGTAGAAAGACTGTGGCAAAAGAAAGCAAAGGTATTATTACCAATATTAATAGCAAAGCAACTGGATCATTACTTGAACACCATTGGCACTTACAAATTCAACATTGGTCAATTGCAAAAAGCAGCTTTACTTGGAAGTGCAATGATATCTTTAGCACCATCAAACATACACATCTGTCTATTTTGGGCTTTTTTGGAAAGACTCATTAGGTGGATAAAAATGCCACAACTGATCTAAACATCTGACAGAGTGTGTGATCTATCATCATAATAAATGGTACCGTATCACAACTGCATCATAGATTTTTGTTTAAAAATACAACAACCCAGCAACCCTAGTTTATTTATGTTACAAAGTATTTTTTTAAGTTCCTCTATTGCTGAAATTTTGCAAATGTGAATAAACATTTTAGTCAGCTGAAAAAATAATTAGAGTTACCACATATTCTACCCTACATCCATCAATTGCAAGGAGACATGTCTGCACAGGGTCTGTCTTAATTCACTGGGAAAGAACTGAAATGTGTGAATTTTCTGTGGTAACTAATTGATGGCTTCGTTTTCCATCAGGACTCATTCTTAAGTCAGAGCCTGGCACTTCATTGATTTTTTTGTCTCTTGCTGATTAGAAATTTGTTACCAATCAATTAAGGTATTGCTTGAGTAAGGTGAGCAAAATTGGGCTTGCTATGCATAAATAGTAGGTTCTTTCTTTCCTCTTTGAATGCTGACTGAAGAGATCCAGGGAGTTGTGTGTGCAAATAGCAGAGTTCCTGAAATTTATGTCTATACCTCTGTTTATTTTACTTGGAAGATGACAGCAAAAGGGATAGTGCACAAATTTGTCTAGAAATCTTCAGGTCACAGAGAGAATTCCCCTATGCTGCCTTTTTGGAAGGCATCTACAACTCCTTATCCTAGTCCACATACTGTAGAGCAGGTGTGTAAAACTCCTGGCCCATGGGCCGGGTGCGTCATAGTGAAACCACACCCACCCCATTGCTGGCAATGGGAAAAAAGTCACTTTACGTCGCAACACGTCACGTGATGTTGCGAGTTTGACACCCCTGCTGTAGAGGAAAACAAAGTGTGCTGGATTAGACAATCTTTGTCCCTGCAATTTGAATTCTGAAGTGAATGCACACATAACTAGTACAGTGCAAAAATCCTTTCAGTCAAGCTGAAAGAAATGACTGAAGACAAGTCAATCTGAGGGAGGGACTCGGATTTTGGGGAGAAGAGAATCCATCCTGGGTATTTATAGCTCATTAATTGCCAAATCAGACAGGATCCTAATTGGTGATTAGGATTTCCTGTCATATTTGTTTTGATATAATTAGAAGTCTCCCAGGAGCCTTTGGAAGACCTGGCACATCAAGCTGTGAAAGTGGGTATTTTTATTTATTGATCTATTTATTTGAGGTATCATCAACATAAGTGTCCCTTTCCCAACTGCTGTTAGTTCCTTGGGAATAAAGGAATAGATTCAGGCTCATTATTATCAGCAAACATGAGCAAAGAAATTTACAAGAAGGGAAATGCATGAGTGGAAATGTTGGGCTTTTTTTTTTAAAAGCACCATTGCACCAGTTCTCAAAATTGTCTTCCAAAAGGCAACTGATTGCAAAGCTGCCACCCCTTAGAATCCTATCACCTGTGATCATCGAGTGGTCTCCTAGGTCTTTACTTGTAAAGGGAATCCAGAGTCAACTTCCATTGCTGATAATAGAAAGTAAGGTTGGCCCTCAATGGGAGAAACATTTTCTTTTCCTCATACCCATCTCAAGAGATCTGCCTAAATTCCTTCCCATTGGAATTCCTTCTTAGGTCCTACCTGAATCATCTCCCCAAACAAGGAGACCGGCTGTTAAACTGGATGGAAAACATCTCAAAATAGTATAAGGATGTTGTAGATGCAAGCCATCTTTCAATGCAAGGCAAAGTAAAGAAATCGGTAACTGTAGTTGTCTTGTGGGAAGCTAACTGAGGCATAATAATAGGAGTTGCTATGAGTTTGCCCTATGAGTTTGAATTTTGTGATCAACTCCGTTAAGTCTTTCCTTCATCATTATAGTAATGATATGTGAGGATGATCTTGGGAGACAAGAAGAAGAGCTACAAACTATACTGGTGGCAGCTGAGCCCACAAAATAAACAAGGGCATGGCAAACATCTCAGGAGGATGGACTCACTAGTTCCTTGGACTGTAAAGGTAAGGCTGGAGGAGATGTACTTTCATACTTTCAGGTTTCTGTTACAATAAATTTAGAATCAGCACTTCTGAGTGTGCTTCTTGTCTAGACTGACACCTGTAGGTCACTAAGATGTTCTGGTAAATCTTTCACCTATTTAAGAAGTAAAATATATCTCTCAGTTTTGTTGTGCCATTCTTGAAATAAGCAGGAATTATTATTATTTTTATTTAGGCACTTGGATCTTCTTGCTATCTTAAAGCCTATGGTGCAAAATGTGAATGCATACAAAATTTTATTCCCCATGTGTAGAGACAGCTGTACACAGACAGGGTTTTAATATAAACACATAAAATGGCAAAAGACTAGGAAATGTCTCTCTTCATTCTATGTAAGCATAAACAGCATTGCAGCAATAGCTGCAAGAGATAGTCAAGAGGGATAGCATATTGAAAGTAGCAAAGCATCTTTGCAATGTGAAGCCTCATCTTTTTTATAAGTGTGTTGTGACATCACAATGGGACAAGGCGTAACTCCTATAATACACTAATGTTTAAAATATTTCGCCATATGAAATCTGAGGAAGTTTCTTTTTGCCATTTTATTTTAAGTCTGACAAAGTAAGTCATGAATTTAATCACAACTGACTTTTGCTAGGTTGAATGCACAATTGTATATATTTTATTTCAAGTATTTTAGCAGTTATGAAATATTCATCTGTGAGACATTTTCAATCCAGCAAATAAACTTATGATCTTCGTGTAAGGATAAGCAGAAAAGAGGTTGAGTAATATACATATTAAAATATTAAAAATAAACATACTGTCTGATGAGGAAATTAACAATCTAGTTGCTATTATTTTGCATTCCTTTATGTTTTTTTAAATATTTAGATAAACATTTTAACATTTTAATAAATGTAGGAAACACTCAAAGATCTCAGGTCTCAGATTCATAGAATCCACTAACAAACTTCACTGATAAATATTATCATTAGGTTTATTGAAAACCAAATTTCTTACCATCTAGAACACAGTCTTGTAATCCCTGATTGGTTTTTCATTTCCTTCAGTGAAATGAGACTGAAAACTGTATTTTCAGTGAGGTAAATCCTATCTTGGATTCCCCTTCCAAATGTTGCAAAAATATATTCTCTCGTTCTTTTGTTGAAAGAGGAAAAGGAAACGATTGGCAGAGGATATTAAGGGAACAATTTACAGCAGCCATGATTTAAATATTTCCTGTGCTAATGGAGGAACTTTCTTAGGATACCATTGGTGGACAGCTAAACAACATTTTTGCTCACTTTCTTTCTTATGGCACGTCCCAGTCCACACTTGGGATTCAGGTACAATTTCTTTGTTAAATGTGCATTTTCCACACTGATTCAGAAGGGTGTCTTGTCCAATGTAATATATAGCTATCCTATTTCAGTATGATACAAAATGTCATTTAAATATGGATTCTTAAAGTCTCAGCCGCAGTAAAAAGTTAAAGTCTACTTATCCAGTTATAATGAAAGCTTGATTTATTGAAGCCTGATGGACATTGGATGGAAGGAACCAGTTTTCTACACCAATTAATGTCATTTGTTCAATAAAGCCATTACACAAATAACACCAGTTGACACAAGTGGCTTAGTGTGAGACATCTGCATAATGATGTCATTATATAAATGGAACAAACTACTATGAATGTACTCTCCAATTTAAAAGAGATTAATAAATAATGGACATCCCTCCCTTTAGTTGATCCATTAAATAAAATCACCATGTGTTTTCATTTGAATCTTTCCAAATACCTGTCAGTTGATTGTTAATACTCAAGTTTAAGCTTACTGCCTTTGGACATTCTTTTTCTATTCAGTATGATACAAAATGTCATTTAAATATGGATTCTTAAAGTCTCAGCAGCAGTAAAAACTTAAAGTCTACCTATCCTGTTATAATGAAAGCTTGATTTATTGAAGCCTGATGGACATTGGATGGAAGGGACCAGTTTTCTACACCAATTAATGTCATTTGTGCAATAAAGCCATAGTGGCTATTGCACTATGGAGCATTGATAACTTCTAAGAAAACCCTCAAAATCTCTATGGTATAGGGCAGGGGTAGGGAACCGTGGCTTTTTTATGACTTGTGGACTTCAACTCCCAGAATTCCTGAGTCAGCATGGCTGGTTCAGGAATTCTGGGTATTGAAGTCCACAAGTCATAAAAGAGCCAAGGTTGCCTACCCCTGGTATAGGGCTTCCTCTCTGAGCAGGGGATTGGACTAGAAGACCTCCAAGCTCCCATCCAACTCTGTTATTCTGTTCTGTTATTTTGTTATTCTATGCATTTTCTGTGAATGGAGAGGATGAGAAAGTGATTCAGAAAATGTCCTAGAAGATCAGTTTATGACAAATAGCATGGACACCATTAACAGTCTTCTGATCTTCTCAACAAAGAACCTAGAGAAGGCTTCCGGGGTTAAGCCACACATAAGGTTCTAATTGTTTTAGAACTTAACTGGTTCAATCTTATATCCAGTAATCCAGCGCGTTAAGCCTTTCAGAAATAATAACGGTTTCTGAGTGGAGTTAGCTCTCCCACTTTGGCAAAAAAGACAACATTTTTGTATAAGTAGTCTTTAAAATTTGACCTTAAAATAAATCAATAACTTTATTTATAAATTTAATGGAACTGGATAAAAATTTCAAGCATAGGTCTTCCTGTTGAAAAATGAAGCATTTCAGGTAACTTTGTGTGAGAAAGAGCTAGGTGATATCTCTTTTAAAAAAAATTCTGTTTCCCTATCCCCCACCCTTCACAGGGTGGTGGGGTATTTTTACAGCTAATTTGGAAAGGCAATGCACATTACTTAGGGTAGAAACCTTTGGGAAGAAACCTGCAAAGTTCAGAAGAATACGACTAGAGGTCAGGGCATTATGATAGATAAAACACAGATTTATAGGTATTCCCCCCTTCCTCAGTTGACTGCAGCAGAAGTCCTTGAAACTATGTACTTTGATAGATTGCTTGGATAATATTCTATTGACAAAATATATAAGCAATGCCATGTAGAGTTTATCTACTCTTAGTATGATAAAAAAAGAATTAATGAAATCTGCAGCATTTTTAGAAAAGTATATTCTTCCCCCTTCATAAATATTATGCAGACACACTGAATGGCCCTAGATTTCTATAGCTTGTTGGTGGACTTTCTACAGTCCAGAAAGTGATTCTTCATTTTCCTTAATAATAAATAAAGGGCTCCGTTTTGGGCCCAGTGCTCTTCAACATCTTCATCAATGAACTTGATGAGGTGGTAGATGGAGAACTCATCAAATTTGCAGAAGACACTTAGCTGGCAGGAGTAGCCAACATTCCAGAAGATAGGCTTAAGAAACAGAAGGATCTTCACAGACTTGAACATTGGGCGCTATCTAACAAAATGAAATTCAATGGTGAAAAAAGTAAGGTTCTACATTTAGGCAAGAAAAACCAAATGTACAGGTATAGTATAGGTGCAACCTTGCTCAATAGTCATAATTGTGAGAGGGATTCTGGAGTCCTAATGTACAATCACTTAAATATGAGCCAGCAGTGTGCTGCAGCTGCCAAAAAAGCCAATACAGTACTAGACTGCATTAACAAACGGATAGAATCAAAATCATGTGCCTTGGTAAGGCCACACTTGGAATACTGCAACCAGTTTTGGTCACCATAATGTAAAAAAGATGTTGAGACTCTAGAAAGAGTACAGAAAAGAACAACAAAGATGATTAGGGGACTGGAGGCTAAAACATATAAGGAACGGTTGCTGGAATTGGGTATGTCTAGTTTAATGAAGAGAAGGACTGGGGTGACATGATAGCAGTGTCCCAATATCTCAGGGGTTGCCACAAAGAAGAGGGTGTCAAGCTATTCTCCAAAGCACCTGAAGGCAGAAGAAGAAGCAACGGATGGAAACTAATCAAAGAGAGAAGCAACCTAGAACTGAGGAGAAATTTCCTGAGAGAACAATTAATCAGTGGAACAACCTGCCTCCAACAGCTGTGAATGCTCCAACACTGGAAGTTTTTAAGAAGAGACTGGACAACCATTTGTCTGAAAGTCTATAGGGTTTCCTGCCTGAGCAGGGGGTTGGACTAAAAGACTTCCAAAGTCCCTTCCACCTCTATTATTATTATTATTATCGATCATCGCACAGTCAGCCAGATGTTCAGACTGGATTTGGCATTTTGTCTACCTATCGAGTCCTTACCCAAGACTTGGGATAGGCAAATGTGGATGTTTAATGGTATTACAGATATCGTCGCAGGATGGAAGCAGTTCCTAATAAGGCCACCGTGTGCAATTGACTAATAGCAAATTTGTCAATGCCAATTGTGTTCAAGTGGTGCTCCAGTTGTTTTGGGATTGCACCCAAGGAGCCTATGACTATTGGTACTACCCTTGCTTGCTTTTGCCACAGTCTTTCTATTTCTATTTGTAGGTCTTTGTATTTTGTTATCTTCTCCAGTTCTTTCTCTTCTATTCTGCTATCTCCAGGCACTGCCACGTCCACTATCCAGACTTTTTTGTCTTTCTTATCGACAATTGTTAAGTCTGGGGTGTTATGTTGCAGGTGCTTGTCTGTTTGAATTCTGAAGTCCCAGAGCAGTTTAATTTTATCATTTTCTATGACTTTCTCTATTTTATGATCCCACCAGTTTTTGCTTACAGGCAAATGATATTTTTTGCAGATCTTCCAATGCACCATTGTTGCTACTTTGTCATGCCGCTGCTTGTAGTCAGTCTGTGCAATCTTCTTGCAACAGCTTACCAAGTGGTCCACTGTTTCTTCAGCTTCTTTGCATAGGCGGCACTTACTGTCTGTTGCTGTCTTCTCAATTTTGACTTTGTATGCATTTGTCCTTAAGGCTTGGTCTTGTGCAGCCAGAATTAGTCCCTTGGTCTCTTTCTTCAATTTTCCTACTCTTAGCCATTGCCAGGTTTTATTATTATCTGCTTTCCGAGCTATTTTTTTCATGTATTGGCCATGTAGTGCTTTGTCTTCCCATGCCTCTATTCTGTTCTTCATTTGGTCTTTCTTGTAGGTCAGTTTGGTCTCTCCAGTAGTTAGTAAGCCTTCCTGATATACTAATTTCAGTGCATCTTCATCATTGTTCTTCAGATATTCTTCCAAAGCCATTTTTTCTTCTTCAACCATCTGATGTACTTGTAGCATTCCACGCCCACCTATTTGCCTTGGTAGATAAAGTCTATCAATGTCACTGCGTGGATGAAGGGCATGATTCATTGTCATTATTTTTCTGGTCTGCCTATCCATTGCTTTTAGTTCTGCTTGAGTCCAGTCCACTATTCCAGCTGTGTACCTAATGACTGGGATTGCCCAGGTGTTGATTGCCTTTATGGTATTTCCTCCATTGAGTTTGGATTTTAAGATCTTCTTCACTCTCTTGATGTATTCACCTCTAATCTTTTTCTTGACTTCAGTGTGCTTGATGTTGTCAGCTTGAAGGATACCCAAGTATTTGTAGTACTCTTCCTCATCCAGACTCTTAATGTTATTTTCGTGGGGCATCTTGATTCCTTCAGTTTTCATTATTTTTCCTTGTTTGATAGTAAGTGTGGCACATTTGTCCAAGCCAAACTCCATTACAATATCTTGGCTATATATATGGACAGTGTTGAGCAGCGATTCTATTTCAGATGATGTTTTTCCATACAGCTTCAGATCATCCATATAAAGGAGGTGGGATAGTCTGGCAGATGTTTTTGATGTTTGATAGCCATGTCCTATTATTATTATTATTATTATTATCATCATCATCATCATCATCATCATCATCATCATCATCATTATTATTATTATTATTATTATTATTGATCATCACACAGTCAGCTAGATGTTCAGACTGGATTTGGCATTTTGTCTACCTATCGAGTCCTTACCCAGGACCTGTGATAGGCAGATGTGGATGTTTGATGGTATTACAGGTATCATCGCAGGATGGAAGCAGTTCCTAGTAAGGCCACCTTTTGCAATTGACTAATAGCGAATTTGTCAATGCCAATGGAGTTCAAGTGGTGCTCCAGTTGTTTTGGGCTTGCACCCAAGGAGCCTATGACTATTGGTACTACCCTTGCTTGCTTTTGCCACAGTCTTTCTATTTCTATTTGTAGGTCTTTGTATTTTGTTATCTTCTCCAGTTCTTTCTCGTCTATTCTGCTGTCTCTTCCCCATCTTCCCCATCCAGACTCTTAATGTTATTTTTGTGGGGCATCTTGATTCCTTCAGTTTTCACTACTTTTCCTTGTTTGATAGTAAGTGTGGCACATTTGTCCAAGCCAAACTCCATAACAATATCTTGGCTATATATATATATATACGGACAGTGTTGAGCAGCGATTCTATTTCAGATGATGTTTTTTCCATACAGCTTCAGATCATCCATGTGAAGGAGATGGGATAGTCTGGTAGATGTTTTTGATGTTTGATAGCCATGTCCTGAGTTATTCAGTATTGTTGACAGAGGAAACAGTGCAATAACAAATAGTAATGGTGATAATGAATCTCCTTGAAATATTCCTCTCTTGATATTAACCTCTCCCAGCCTCTCACCATTGATCTGCAACTGTGTCTTCCATTGTGCCATCGATCTTTGCACAAATTTTCTGATGTTTCTACTGACTCCTGTTATTTCTAGGCACTTGATTATCCACTCATGTGGCAGAGAGTCAAATGCCTTTTTGTAGTCAATCCATGCCACATTCAGGTTGGTCTTCCTTCTCTTGCAGTTTTCCAAGATCATTTTGTCTATTAGGAGTTGATCTTTTGTTCCTCTGCTATTGGGGCATTTTCCTTTCTGCTCAGGTGGAAAGAGATTGTTTTCAACTAGATGCTGTTGTACTGCATCAGCTACCACACCAGTTAGTAATTTGAAAGTTGTTGGTAAGCAGGTAATTGGCCTGTAGTTGCCTGGTGTTGCCCCTTTTGCTGGATTTTTCATTATTAGGTAGGTTTTCCCAGTTGTTAGCCACTTTTCAATTTCTCCTCCTTGTAGTATATTATTGAACTGTTTGGCAATGAGTGGGTGTATAACCGTTAGATGTTTCAACCAAAACCCATGCAGTTCATCTTCACCTGATGCTGACCAATTTTTGATTTTCCTTGCTCTTTTTTCTACCATTTTTGTTGTTATTACTAGTTCTTTCATTTCAACTTCTGTTTTATTTGCATTCATCTCTTTTAACCAAGCCGCATCCTTGTTGTTGTTGTTATTATTATTATTATTATTATTACTGCTACTACTATTATTATTATTAATTATTATTATATAAAACTACCTTGCTGCTGGTTGTCCTTATCTTCTCTGGCAGCGGTGCTAGCAGCTCCATGCATGTTCAAATGGCGCTGCTAACCCATGCGGTAGCACTAGCATTAGTGGGTGTGTGTGTGTGCACACATCCACACACTCGCCAGCCATTCCCGCGGCCTGGTGGCCCATAGGTTGGGGACCCCTGATCTAAGACAGTCCATATTCCAGTAACGACTTATAGAACAACTTCAAACCACCAGCTAACAATTAGGGAAATGAATTAAATGATTGCTATTTTGGTATAACATCGATTGGGCTTCTGGGATATACCAGAAATTATTAGTACATAAATTACTGCACCATATAGCACTAAAGCCTTTTCTGCCATAATACCACTCTCTTGCATATGTTATAAAATACCGTGATGTTGTAATAGGTACAATCTTCTGAACGTAAATATTGATAGATAATTACTATCACTGTACAGTTTTTGTTTTTAATTTTCCTTCAATAACTAAAGTAACATACTGTATCCTATATGATTGTTTATGCTGTTTTTGAATATGTATGTTATAAGTTATATAAGTTCTTTCAGGAGAAATGATTATACTGAGAGATGCCAACAATAACATCATGGAGTTCTTACAACACATATACTCATAGATTAATGTATAATCTTACATTGTTTGTGCACTTGAACATCACCCTTACAGAATGAATTGAAAATGTAGATAATATCATTTAGAAAGAAAAGATTGTGTTGAATCTGCAATTTCATGTATGGAAAAATTCAGAAACCTTCAAATGAATGTGGAAATAAAACAGTTTTAAGAATAGAAGTGAAGATAGAATTTGTGTCTGATATGTTTGTGCTTGTTTAAAGGGAGAAAAATAAAACACAGTCCAGAGTTATAATTATATAGGGAAATTTATATATATGTGTGTGTGTGTTTTCTGAGGGTTTCGTGGGTGTTTGTATGTAGGTCTTTGGTTGTTCGGGTTTTCTCCTGCGTAAAATTGGAAGCGTCTTGGCGACGTTTCGACGAAGTCCCATTCGCCATCTTCAGGCTGGTGTTTTCAGCTTCATACTTCGAGGAGCAATGTGTGGTCTTAGCTGTTTCTTCCTTTTAACTGCCAGTGGGGGTATGAACTGATTGGGTGGGAGATTGGCTGTGTTCTGATTGGGTGGAGGTGTGTTCTGATTGGTTAGGGGCTTGGCTGTGCTCTGATTGGCTGGGGGGTTGGCTGTGCTCTGATTGGCTGGGGGGTTGGCTGTGCTCTGATTGGCTGGGGGAGTGTTCTGTTTGGTTGTGCTCAGGCTAATGATGCAGCTATGGTCTGGCTTCTGGTTTGTGTTCGTTCCTCATCATCGGTGTGGCTTTGGGTTTGCTTTTTGCGTGGATGTGTGGTGGTGACATCCTCTGTGGTTTTTGTGAGAGTGGTCTGGTATCATTTTTTTGTGTTAGGGAGTTGTTTGTCAATAAGGGCGGGTTTCCAAATGGCTGGTAGGCGCGAGGTATCATCTCGCTTGTTCATGCTGTGTGGGCGTTTTTCTATCTCGATGGCTTCTCTGATTATTCTGTTATTAAAATGTTCACTTTTGGCAATGGTTCTGGTATTTTTAAAGTCAATTTCATGTCCTGTGGCTTTAAGGTGTTGGACCAGGGAAGATGTTGGTTCCTCTTTTTTGACTGAGTTCTTATGTTCTTCAATGCGTGCACTTATTCTTCTGTTGGTTTGTCCGATGTATGTGTTGGGACAAGCAGTGCATGGGATTTCATATACTCCTTGATTTTCTAACTCAATTTTATCTTTGGGGTTTCTAAGGATGGTGGATATTTTTCTGTTTGTGCAGAATGCTGTTTTGATGTTGTGTTTATGGAGGATCTTACTGATTCTGTCTGTGGTGCCTTTTATGTATGGGAGCAGGGCTTTGCCATTTTCTTGTTCTTTGTCTTGGATTTTAGTGGGGGTTTCTTTTTGGATTAGGTTTGTAATCTTATTTCTTTGGAATCCACTGGATGTTAGTACATTAGTGAGAGTGTGTAGTTAGGTTTTTAGGTGTTGTTCGTCAGCTAAGCGTTTTATTCTGGAGATGAGTGTCTTGGCTATGGAGTTGATCTGTGCTGGGTGGTGGTGTGAGAGAACGTGCAGATAGTGGTTTGTGTGTATTTTCGTCTGGTAGATGGTGTGTCCTAGGGAGCCATTGGATTTCTTGTAGACTAAGACATCCAGGAAGGGAAGTTGGTTGTTAGCTTCTGTTTCCACGGTGAACTGTATTTTGGGGTGTAGGCTGTTGAGGTGTGTGAGGAAGTTGTCCAGTTTTTCTTTCCCATCTGGCCAGATTATGAAGGTGTCGTCTACGTATCTGAGCCAGAGTTTGGGTTTGTGATCCGATTTTTCTAGAGCTTGGGTTTCAAAGTGTTCCATGTAGAGGTTGGCAATGACAGGTGAGAGGGGTGATCCCATGGGTGCTCCTTCTGTTTGTTTGTATTTTTGTCCATTATAGATGAAGTATGTGTTGGATAGGCAGTGGTTGGTCAGATCTAAGATGTGTTTTGGGGGGGTTATATTTGTTTTGGATAGCTGTCAAGGCTTCTTTGATAGGCACTTGGGTGAAGAGGGATATGACATCGAAGCTCACGAGTAGGTCGTAGGGCTGTAAGTTTTGTTTCTTTATGATTAAAAAGAGGAACCAACATCTTCCCTGGTCCAACACCTTAAAGCCACAGGACATGAAATTGACTTTAAAAATACCAGAACCATTGCTAAAAGTGAACATTTTAATAACAGAATAATCAGAGAAGCCATCGAGATAGAAAAACGCCTACACAGCATGAACAAGCGAGATGATACCTCCCGCCTACCAGCCATTTGCAAACCCACCCTTATTGCCAAATGACTCCTTAACACAAAAAATGAACCAGACCCACACTCACAAAAACCACACAGGATGTCACCACCACACATCCATGCAAAAAGCAAAACCAAAGCCACACCGATGATGAGGCATGACCACAAACCAGAAGCCAGATCACTGCTGCATCATTAGTCACTTTAAACCCCTCCTATCCATACATGAAGCAAACTGACACCCACCATGAAGATGAGGCACGACCACGAACGCGAAGCCAAAAAATAGCAAGGCAGCCCAAAATCTTAAACCCCCCTGCAACTCAGACTAACCTGAGCACAACCAAAGAGAACACTCCCCCAGCCAATCAGAGCACAGCCAACCCCCCAGCCAATCAGAGCACAGCCAACCCCCCAGCCAATCAGAGCACAGCCAAGCCCCTAACCAATCAGAGCACACCTCCACCCAATCAGAACACAGCCAATCTCCCACCCAATCAGTTCATACCCCCACTGGCAGTTAAAAGGAAGAAACAGCTAAGACCACACATTGCTCCTCGAAGCACGAAGCTGAAAATACCAGCCTGAAGATGACGAATGGGACTTCGTCGAAACGTCGCCAAGACACTTCCAATTTTATGCGGGAGAAAACCCGAACAACCAAAGACATATATATATATATATATATATATATATATATATATGTAGGTCTTTGATTTTTTGAGTTTTCTCCCACGTAAAATTGGAAGTGTCTTGGCGACGTTTCGACGAAGTCCCATTCGTCATCTTCAGCGTGAAGATGACGAATGGGACTTCGTCAAAACGTCACCAAGACACTTCCAAATTTACGTGGGAGAAAACCCGAATAATCAGAGACCTACATACAAATACCCGTGAAAACCTCAGAAAACATATATCAGCTATGCAAGTAAAAATATGACTCTTGGGTATGTTCATATTAAAATCAATAAATAGTTGAACACCAAGAGAATAAAATAAAATTATACAAAATTTAAAAATGTAAAAACTTTTATTTGCTAGACCTAGCTTTCTTCAAGAGCTCTTGACATCATCAGGGTTGATTCCAGTGTGATAGCAGAGACAGTTCTCCAGCAACTGGAACATGAGGCTATGTCCCAGTACCAGCCCAAATTTTGGGCTCAGTACATTGACGACACGTTTGTTGTCGTCAAACGATGCCAAAAAGCCAACTTTATGGGAATACTCAATTCGGTTTATCCGGATATTAGGTTTATGGTGGAGGAGGAGAGCTGGGGCTCGATAGCCTTCTTAGATGTACTTGTCCAACGAACACCAGAAGGCTTAGTACATACGAAGGTCTATCGCAAGCCCACCCATACGGATCGAATCCTCCACTATAACAGCAACCACCCAGTATCCCATAAAGTTGGCTGTATTAAAATGCTGTTCAAGCGTGTACAGTCGCATTGCAGCACGGTGGAAGCAAAAGAGGAAGAGAGGAGACATTTGTACCGGATCTGCCAACTCAATGGATATCCGCTACGATTTATAAAACGTCACAGCAGGATACCCAGATATGACCATCAAGAAAACCCCTCCCAAGGACAATTAGCACGCATTTCCCTACCGTATATTCATAACGTGTCCGAACCCACAGCCAGTCTGCTGGCCCCCCATGGCATAAGAGTGGCACATAAACCTGACCAGACTCTGCAGTCAAAGATCATGCGCCCCAAAGATCCCCTCCCCACCGCAGAAAGCTCTGTGGTGGTTTATAAAATTGATTGCATGGGTTGCCACAGCAATTATGTAGGGGAAACATCAAAAAGGCTGAAGACCCGCCTACATGAACATAAGTTGGCAATCAAGAGGGACGAGCAATACTTGCAGATCTGGTCACATATGGCCGAAAGTGGCCATAGCTTTGATTTTGACCACACACAAATCTTGGCCTTCATGCCACAAAGGGGGGCCACCTATTAAAGGAGGCCTGGTTTTCGGGGGAAAATTCCATTAATCGCCATATAGACATGTGCCCGGCACAACGGACCTTACAAACATGGCACATGAACCGCCGCTTGAACTGCTGGAGAAGCCCTAGGCATCGATCACATGTGTGGGAGAAGAATAGGACACTCCCCCACACACAACACAACCAGATGGACATTCCCTTGGCTTCGGACCAAGACGGTAGGACTCTGAAAAATCCCCCACAAATGATAAACAGCCACCAGAAACCTGACTGTCAATTATGGAATAACTTCCCGACGAACGGAGCAAGTGGAGGTGTTTTGACAACTGAATTGCAGCAGGAAAGAGAGAGAGAGCCCCCCCCCAATCGGTTCAATAGGAGAAATACAAACGGAGATAACAACTGTGGGGGGAGGAATAGGAAATACAGCATACGATAGAGCGCTTGGACTACAATCGCACATGCCGGGAGGAATGGTTTACCCCCCGGGGAGTGAAACGGACACTCTTGTTACGCTAGTTGGGCTGGATTGTGGGAGGGAAAGGAATAGCTCCGTGGTGATTGGTCACTTGGGAGGACAGAAGATTACAAACGGAGCATGCCTGAGAGATTCTCCGATGAAAGATGAGAACGGAAGCCCCAAATGGAGTGAGCAACGGATTGACCGGTTACGAGCTAGGCAATGCCTTACTGACATGCACACACTCCAGAACGACTCCTCCCAAGAATATAGGGAGGAGAGTGATGATAGATCCAAGGGAGTGATGGAAAGGAATAGGAGGGAGAGTGGTGCAGGACGGGATGGCACACGGGGGCTACGATCCGAGAGAACAGGAGGATTGGAACGTGGCTCGGAGGGGATGGTTGGAGGAACTAGAAGGAAGCAGAAAACAGCAACTACTGCCCGTGACAGACAGAATCACAAACGGGAAACCAGTGAAACATGCACTAACTGCAAGGAAAGGGGAAATACCCCAGCTAGTTTTAGAACTAGCGAGAAAGAGACACGTAACAGCATACATAGAAGGGGCGAGAAACAACCACACCCCAATGCAGGATACACACTTGGATCACAACGCACACAGCTGGGACCTATGACACGATCTAAGAGCCGAGCACAAATGATTGGAGGCTGCATATAAGCCCTCCCAACGACTGCCGTTTACACCCTGATGATGTCAAGAACTCTTGACGAAAGCTAGGTCTAGTAAATAAAAGTTTTTACATTTTTAACTTTTGTATAATTTTATTTTATTCTCTTGGTGTTCGACTATTTATTGATTTTATTTATATATATATATATATATATATATATATATATATATATATATATATATATATATATATATATAAAATATAAATTTCCCTGATACTTGTTTTTTTAAAAATCTTCCAGTATCATAATCAGAATAAGATTATTCATGTAATTCATGTATTTGGATTCCTTTATAATTTCAGATAAACCCTAATCATCTCCTTTTGAAATGTATTCCCAGATTCATTTTTTAATGATAGGAAAATAATCCAAGAAATTAACAGATCACTGAAATCAAGAACATTTAAATCAATTAAATGTGTTTGTGGACACATACTTTTTTTATTTATCTACACATGTTTAATTTTTAATTAGTCTAAAATTTTAATTAATCCACAAAAATATAAATTTAATTGTGGTGCCACCAGGTGGCACTAATTTACATTAATATAGAAGCAAGAATATATAATAATGTATCTAAAATTGTCCTGAGGTACGCATATTTACTTTCATAGTAGTTAAGATGAGATTTAAAGTATAATTTTATAACATAAAATACTCAAGTTCAAGTATGGTGACTATATGTTTTCTTGGCAATGATTTGAAACTATATTTTCCTGGGATTCTTTAAGAAATGTCCCAATATAATGCAGAACCATGGAATTTGCTGACAGTTCTCCATCCAAGTAGAAATTAAGTCTGCTTAGCTATCTCAAGTCAGACAAAATCACCCAGATGCTATCAAGTAGATGAACATAGGTGTCTATAAGCTTCTTCTATAAAAATATAGATCTAACCTCATGGTGTCATAGAAGACTAAAATAGAAGAATAGAAGAATAACTTTATTGTCACTTTGAATGTACACTAATTGGCGTACATTAAAATGAAATTTCGCATCAGAAGTTAACAATATCTTATCCAACATAATTTATTCCTTATAAAATCCATACAGTTTAACATCTTTATCATATCTAGCTTGCATTTGTAAATGTGCCCACCATGATAAATTGATACCCTGATTTTCCATTTCTTGTTTAGATTATAAATTCCCTTCAGAGTTTGGAGTATCTCTATATGTCTAGATTTTTTCAAAGTCTACTACATTTGGGTGTACAAATGCTTCCATTGTTGACAACACTCTGGAATTTTCAAATATACTTTACATTTTATTTTCCCCCATGTTGTTAATAATGCATTTCTTATATAGTGATTTTGGAAGTATTTATGAATTTTATCTTTCCCGTACCATAAAAAAATGTGGCACCCCAATTGTAAATCATGCCCCTCCAGATATAACAACCTTTTGTTTCTAAGAGTTATCCATTTTTTTACCCATGTTAATGCAGATGCTTGATAATATAAAACCCACTCTGCTAAACCAAGACCTCCATTTTCCTTGGCATCTTGTAACATTTTCATCTTAATTCTAGCTCTCTTTCCTTGCCAAAGAAATTTCAAGATTAATAAATTTAGATCTGCAAAAAAAATTTCTCAAGTTTTATAGGTATTGTCTGGAATAAAAATAAGATTTTCAGTAATATATTCATTTTCACTGTAGCAATTCTTCCTAATATTGACAATTGCAAATTTTTCTATTTCTCCAAATCCACTCTTATTTGAGCCAATAGTTTTGTATAATTATCTTCTTTTATCATTGAACGTCTTGCTGTTAAATATATTCCCAGATATTTGACCTTTTTAACGATTTGCAATTCTATTTTTTCTGACATTTTTTTTGTTTATCTGTAAGATTTTTAACTATTACTTTGTTTTTTTCTGTTTATTTTCAGTCCTACCATTTCTCCATATTGTTCTATCTTTCCCAGTAGTTTAGGAATCATCTTCAAAGGTTCTTCCAAAATAGATACCAAATCATCAGCAAATGCTTGTAATTTATATGTTTCACCTTTTATTTCTAGTCCTTTAATTTCTGTATCTCATCTAATATTTCTATTTAGAACTTCCAAGGTCAAAATAAATAACAATGGAGATAATGGACATCCTTGCCTTGTGCCTTTTCTTATCTCAAAGTTCTCAGTATAGTCTCCATTCACAATTACTTTTGCTGTTTGCTTATTGTATATTGTTTTGATCATATGTATAAAGTTCTATCCAAACTCCATTATTTTTAATGGCTGAGTCATAAATTGCCAGGAAACATTATCAAATGCCTTTTGGGCATCTAGAAATATTAGTGCCAGTTGTTTCCCTGGATGAAATTCATAATATTTCAATACATCCATTATCACTCTTAAATTATTTTTAATTTGTCTCTTTGATAAAACATTTTGGTCTGAATGTATAAATTCAGTTAAGAATTTTTACAGTCTCTCTGCCATTATTGAAATGAAAATTTTATAATCCACATTTAGTAATGATATCGGTCTATAATTTTTTTATCTGTGTCAAATCTGAATCTTCTTTTGGTATTAAAGTAATATTTGCTTCTATCCATGTATTTTGGAGTTTAGCCTCCAACAAAAGTTCATTACGAATGTTTTTTAATGGTTCACTTAATATATCTTGTAAAGCTTTATATAATTCTGCCGGTAGTCCATCTGGCCCGGTGTTTTCTCATTTTTTTGTCTTCTTATGGCCTGTGTTATTTCCATCATTGTTATTTTTATCTCTAGCATAGTCTTACAGGTTTCTGAAATTTTTGGAAGATTATTTTTTCCAGATATTGAATCATTCTTTTTCTTGGAATTTCTTCTATATCATACAGTTTCTTATAATATTCTTTAATATTCAACAGAGTCAACAGACATAATCGTAGAAATGTATAATTTTTTTATTAACTTTGAAAATGGAAAGTGAACAAGTTAAAGAAACAATGATAAGATGGGTAAAAAATGTTGGATATAGTATAGAATTAGAAAAATGGCAAAATCTATGGGGAAGAAATTGTAAACTGACAATGTCAACTTCCTACAAAGAAAATTTATATAAAATGTTTTATAGCTAGCACTTGCCACCAGCAAGACTTGCAAAAAAAGTTCAAAAACATGTCAGATAGATGTTGGAAATGTAAACATAAGTCAGACACTTATTATCATGTTTGGTGGACATGTGACAAAGTAAAGAGTTATTGGAAAATGATACATACTTGACTAGAAAAGATGTTGGGAGAACACCATAGATTTTAAACCTGAACTTTTTTTAATTAGGTATAGTGCCATAAAAGACTGATAAACAAAGTATATATTTGATTTTGCATGTTACAACAGCGGCAAGAATTATATTTGTGCAATATTGGAAAAATGAAGGAATACCACCAGATGAAGAAATAATTAAAAAAAATACTAGAATGCACAGAGATGGATAGACTGACTATGAGACTGAAAGAAAAAGACGAAACGGAATATTACCAAACTTGGGATTTATTTTATCGATGGCTAGAGGAAAGAATAAAGAATTAGGAATTAAATATGTATTAGCAAATGTAAACTCAAGCAGCACATTTGTTGAATAAATATGATTGAATGTATGGGGGGAAAAACAATAAAAACTTTTTTTTAAAAAAAAAATGAAAATTCATTGCGTTCAGCTCTCAAAGGGTCACCACCTCCTATATACACTACATAAATATGACAATAAATAAATAAATAAATAAATAAATACAGAATTATGCATATACCCACATATATTATATGATATAGAGAAACAACAGTCTAATTTGGGTTATGTATACATGGGCATGGTGAGAAAAATGAATCTTGCCAGTTTACTAGATGAATAGAATAGGAAACAAAGCTGTTACAGAATCGGATAGTCCTGCTAGAAATAAACAACACAACTAAGACAATTAAGAATTCTATACTATATAGAATGGCCAGATCACAGACCTGGAGATTGTTAGCACCTTCTTATTCCACTCCCCAAGAAACTAATTTGATTCATTATTATGTTTGCAACAACACACATTGCTTCCACAAGTGGAATAACATCAGATTTACTTGCTGTCAAATCAAACACATAAAAATAAAACTGTACTAAACAGGAAAGTGGGAAGTGTCATATTATCAGTAATTGTGAATGAAATGTTACCTTGTAAATGTACAATTATTTAAAAAGGTAGTCAGCTGGAAGAGATTAAATCAGAATATTATTTTCTTAATTTAGACATTGAGTAGTATGCTCTTGAGGAAGAATATTTGTGTTGAAGAAATTGGGACATTTAGAAATTGTCTTTCTTAATTAACCTTTCTTATAGTACCCATTGGGTTTACCATCTCATCATTTTGCATCAGTCCTTGGCACATGATATGAAAGATTCATTGCAAATGGATCCCTCTGGGAAAACATATTAAACCAATCCTAGCACAGCTGGCACTGCTGTGACTTTCAGGAGAAAAAAGACAGGAAAAAAACAAACACAAGAGAAAATCCCTTTTGATTCTTACCTAATTGTTTATTGCACACACACACACTCAGGTTATCAGATGTAATTTGAGAATAAGGCTGCAATTAACTCCTACCAAATGCATCCTGAAATCACTGGGGCCATAATCTCCCAGACTGATGGTAGACTACAATCATAATATTTAAGATGGCTGAGGCTAGTGAGTATTGGGACAGTAAAGCTTTTGTTGGTCAAGGACCACAACCAATGTTTTTATAGCAAAGAGGCCAGAAAAATGGATGAGTGAAATTATATACAGTAAGTACACCATACTTGATATGGAGTAGGTTCTTGGAGTTGTAACTGTGGAACATTTATTTAAGGACTTACCCTGCAATCTTGGAAAATGGTGCTTTCTATTTTCATTGATCTTAGAGCCAGCCCTGAAGAATGCAGAAAATTCTTACTGTCCAGGAATCAGAGAATGTCCATTCCATATTTAATAGAATATTAGCCTATAGTAAGTGAAAGACTACAAATATAACAAACATATTATACCTAGGATAATTAGAAGAACCCCATGCTCTGCTCAAGAAAAATCTCACCTACATTTCTCTTCTCCTACTATCAATATCAACAATATCAATTACTACCAATTATGTGAGAATAATTTCATTTTGTTTAGGCTTTTATATACCCAAATCTACACATTTCTTTACAAATCAGAGGAAAGAACGTGATGGGGTTTTGTTGGTTTGCTTTTTTAAGTTGGCTAGCCATTTTATCTAAATCTTCTGGGAATTGTAGTCCTACACATCTGAATCACAAGGATAGCAGTCACTTTAGGATCAGCAGAATGGAGGAAGCTAGATTAGCCCCTTCTTAATGGTTGCTGCTGCCCCAATACAATGAGTTACATAGGTAAATTTCATGTTTACTATGCTTGACATATTAGAGAGTGTCAGTCCTTTGAGGCAGTCCAAAGCACAAACCATGAGTACAAATACTGTACTACTTTTATGGTAAGGTTAGAGTAACAGAATCTTGCAAATCTGAAAGCATTTTTCCTCTTCTTTAACTATTACTTTAAAAAAAACTAGGGAGGGTCCCTTTTAGATGCTTCTCATATCCTTTTTTTCTTCTTCTATGGACTAGGATACCTTTTGCATGACAGTCGTCTAGTCTAAGACTCCATCTCCTGTCTCCCAAGGTTATTTCCACATTCTGTTATAGGTGTACTGCCTAACAATCAAACTTCAGCAATTAAAATTATACATTAAAAACTAAAATATACCTTGTTAATGTCAATAGGTTAACCAGTACATTTTATTCTGAACTAGGTAGAAGTTCCTAACTGACTTTGGTTGGTCTTAAAAAAAACTAAGTAAAGTTAAGCTATTTTCCAAAGCACCTGAAGGCAGGACAAGAAGCAACGGGTGGAAACTAATCAAGGAGAGAAGCAACCTAGAACTAAGGAGAAACTTCCTGACAGTGAGAACAATTAATCAGTGGAACAGCTTGCCTCCAGAAGCAGTAAATGCTCCAACACTGGAAGTTTTTAAGAAGAGACTGGACAGCCATTTGTCCGAAATGGTGTAGGGTTTCCTGCCCGAGCAGGGGGTTGGACTAGATGACCTCCAAGGTCCCTTCCAACTTTACTATTAGTATTAGTAGTAGTAGTATTTGGATAGGGAGCTCCAGCAAATATCAGCTCTGTAGCTGTAAATCAAGAGTGTCAAACTGCTGGCCCATGGGCCAGATGCGTCACGCCAAAACCATGCCAACCCCATTGCCAGCAATGGGAAAAAAGTTGTGATACGTCGCCACATGTCACATGATGTCGTGAGTTTGGCACCCGTGCTATATGTTAATTGAAAGTTAGAATAGTCTGTCTTTCATCTATCTATCTATCTATCTATCTATCTATCTATCTATCTATCTATCTATCTATCTATCTATCTAATATAGTTCATAAAGTCACCAGAGTTGAGCAGAGTCTTACTGTTATTCAAGACTATCAAGAAAACAACATGTCTATGAATTTAGTGGAGTGGACCTGAACTGGAAGATTTCTTTTTTAATCTATTATTTTAGATTAGTAAAGTGCCTTAGAAAGATGAGAGAGAGAGAGAGAGAGAGATGGTAAAAAAATCTCCTGCATTTTTATCTTACATCTACTCTGCCCCACAGATACTGTATGTTTCCAGACTAGGTATTCAGAACAACAGCCTTTTCCTTCACGAAATAGGTGACAAATAAAAATAGGCAGTAAAGCTATAACACAAAGTGGATAAGGACATTTTTGTTTGCTGAAACTTAAGAGACGATCAAGCAGTATATTGCAATTTTAATAATAAATGAACAGAAAATATTAAAATGTGAGTTTCAGGCAAAGAGATAGATTGCAATTGCAATTTAAAGGGTAAAGAAGACAGGCAAAGCTCTTAAAAAGAAATTAGAAGTACATTAGAGGATGAAACAAGTGATGCAGGAAAAAAACTTAGAAGCTGTCTATTAGGTTGCAAATTAGATGATTTTGAGCAGTCAGTGCAGATTTGGAATCTGCAAATTATTGGATTGGAGGCCACCAGGAAATCATATAGCTGGAGGCTGGACCAATAAATCAGAAAGGAACATTCAAAAATAATGCCATGGTTTCTTCTATAAGGTTGACAAGAATGGATATGTCAATGAATATGTCCCCAGGAAGAGAGCCAGTTTGATGGAATAGTGAAGGTGCTGGTCTCAAAACCTGGATAGTGTAAGTTCTAACCCTGCTTTAGGCATGAAAACAATCTAGTGATTTTGGGTCAGTCACTCTCTGTCAGCTCAACCCACCTCACAAGGTTGTTGCTGTGGGGAAAACAGGAGGAGGAAGGAATATTGGTATGTTTGCTGTTTTGAGTTATTTATAAAATAATAAAGGTAGGATACAAACAAACCAATCAGCTGAAGTTGAGAGAGACTCTATTCTTTCCTTTATACCAAGGACCTGGGGAATTTCCTGAGACCTCCCAACTTAGTGGCTCTACTGAAATGTCTTGTCTCCTATCTAGTATATAGTTGGTTTTTAGGGAGATATCATTTTTCCCAATCTGGGGCTAACTCAGATCTCACATTCTCTCTTTGTACTCACATTCAGAGTTTTCATCACTCAAATATTCCACTTTCAAACTAGCCAGAGGTTATTCAGGTATATTTTCACTTGTTTCCAAATCTGTAATAGTCTGGGCTTTGGTTTCCAGTCTCTGCAAAAGTAATTGTGGAGGGGGGAAAAATTTCTACTAGACACAAGGTGGTTTGTCTCTACAGTCTTAGTTCAATTAGGACTGTGCAGAGAAACCACCTCATGCTAAGTGAAAAAGTAACAGGAAAATTGCTCATCTTCTCCCATATTGTAACCCTCCACTTACTGATGGTCTCAAATTTTTTAAGGAAAACCAGTTCTTGTTCTCTTACTTTTCTGTCACAGACAGCTTTATTCCTTTTCTGTAATCATGAAAGTCTCAGTGGCTGAGTTATAGATCTTTCTTGTGATGAAAGCCCATAGAAGAAGTGTTCCATCAGCAGATACTCCAACTTGTAAGTTGATAGGCAGTCAAGTTTGTCTCTTTCTGTCTCTGTCTCTAGTCTAGTTTAATTCAGCAGATATGGTTACATTGTGATAATGTATGTGTGCAATTGTATGCATATTGATCCATATTCTTGTTTAGACATTATCAAAGTTCCTAGCACATTGAGCAAAATCCAGTTAAATCTTTCAAGTGGAGGTTTTCTTTGAGATGATAAGGAGGGATGTAGGCCTTTTTCATACCTCATCCCTTGAGCATCTCTTATTTTGATCTTGATGTCAAAGTCCTGCCATTGGCTAGTGCAGATCCTAGCGGGCAGGCCGTAATTCATAAATCTTATTTATTCATCCAGTCATTCAATTTCTATAGCTGCCCAACTCAATCAAGTGACTCTGGGAGTCTTGCAATTCTAGAATTATAAAACAATCAAAACAATAAAAAGGTATATAAAAAAAACCCTCTGTAGAATGTTGCCATCATAATACATTTACAAAACATTTTCTGCTTTCTGGTCTTTTACATCTGTGTGTATTTAATGAAAATGGTAAAAGTAAGAGAGTATCATCATCATCATCATCATTTTTCTAATGTAAGAAAGTCCTTATGGCTCAAGGTCATTAGGAGATTGAGTATTCTAGCAGCCTTTTGTGGCAACAGAGTACTTTCCCTTTGATACATGTAGGACAAGTTTAACAATAGTTTTCAACATCACTGGCTTCTCTAGAAGTCAGCTAAATCTATCTCTGTCTATAGCACTCCATTTGTGTCCAGATGTCCCATATTACCGTGAAGGGCATGTAAAGTATCTTGGAGCAAAACACTGAGGAAAACACTGTTATTCAGGGTGGACAGCAATTACATTTCTATGTCCTCTGTACAGCATCCCATTTCTTACAAACAGCTTCTCCATTTTTTTTTAATCATCAACTTATGTCAGGATGATTTTAGCAAAGAACATGGGGTTTTAATCTCTCTTCTTTCACCTTTAACACTTCTCCAAATAGGGGATCTGACAGTTGGGCACATTTGATCTCTTGGGGGGGAACAAAACTTCACGCTAGTAAACATTGTAATAGGCAGTAGGAATAATCTCGTGGTACTCCAGGTTGTTCTGCAATAAATCTATCATTTTGCAATACATCAGTACAATCAGCATTCCCAACTCCTTTGCATACAATGTCCTGTAAACGATATCATTCTGATCAGGTATCTTTATATGCCCAATTGCTTTTATTTACACTATTTATTCTGCTTCCTGAAAAGAAATTACATTGTAAAGTGCCTAGAAGAGTTATTTTGTCTGATAAAAAGGTAATATAAAACTATATTAAAAAAAAAAAGTACACTTGCTTTAGAAATAAAGGCATGTTTTTAAAGCTTAAGAGGTGCAGATGTTCTATTTAACTAGCATAAATCATTAATTTTGCCAAGTATTGACTATGGGTTTGTTATGAACCCAAGACTAATGGTAGTGTCGAAGTACATAATCATATGTACATTAAATTAGATGGAGTCATTCATCACCTTCAAAAATAATTTGTATATGATGTAATCTATATCATGTGATAAATAGGTCATTTGAATACTGGAAAGTGTAGACAACAATTGTGAGTTTTAGCAAAAAAAAATTGAGGAGATTGACAAATGGAAAACAACTGTGTGACACCACAGCTGTTGGCTAAATATTGTGATTTACATATCACACTCAGCGTTGATGCACATGACTTTTGTAACCTTATAAAAGGTTGCAATTGTTTCATAAGTTTCAGCAGTGTTACCTTTAGGGTTTTCTGGTATAACTATCAGTGCTTTTTTAGTAAAAAAAAAAAAGTGCTGGAACTCACACATGTCATAAACCCGCCTTGCCTACCCTACAAGGTTCCATTCAAAAAAGGTGCTGGAACTCCGTTCTAGGCATTCTATGAGAAAGAAAGCCCTGAAACAAACAAACAAAAAAATGTATAGGAGAGATATCTTTGAAAGAAAAATAGGAAGGGAAGCAAAATCCTGCAAACCTATGCTAAGCAAGCAAAAGAAACCTCGTTTTAAAGGCAAGTCTTGACTTTCATATTACATCTCTGTAATTGCCTGATGAATGGGGATTTTTATTTTATATGTCTACTTTGGAGGTGCTTAGAGTCAAATGCCAGAAGTGGCATAAAAATACTCCAAATAATTAAATAAATGCCTTACAAATGCAGGACCCAGATGGGAGCCTAGCAAGTGAAGAGACCACAGCAAGAAAAGCCTTTTACACAAGATTAGAGAAAAGGGGAACAATATCACATAAGTATTTATGAAAGGACATGCAAAAAAGCATATGATTGAATACAAGTTGCATCATAAACAATGTGACTCATGTACTAGTGTGCAATGTTGGGGGCGCAAGCACACATTTTTTTTTATTTTTGCCTCATTTTTCCAGACACCCTGGAAATCTAGGTGACAAATCTAGGCACTGTTATAGTGCTTCATATCATTGACTTAGGCATACCCAAGCAAAAAGAGTCTGCTTGATTTTTTTTTTTTAGTTTTGTAATGTCCAGATGCAATGAAATCTTTTTTTTTAAAAAAAAGCATAATATAGCATACTAATTCCAGTGCAGATTTTTTTAAAAACAAGTTCAGTTACATTTTAATTTGCTTTAGTATGAAGCACATTTCTTAGGGGCTTCCATTTATTAATTTGTCATTATTACTCCTTCCAGTCTCAATATTGAATCTTTACCATCTCATCAGTAAAATACAATATGAGCGCTATAATTAAATCCTGGTTAAAAGATAGCTCTCAAAATGAATTTTGTTAAAAATTGCTAAGCCCTCTGCTGCCAACAGATTTAAGCAGAATCATTGATTTTCAGAATTATTTGATAATTATCATATGTTCTTTGCTGATTGCATCCATGAAAGTCCATGAAAAGTTAGGTTAGAAAAATATTGTTTTATATTTTGAAGAAACTCTCATTTCCTGGCACAGGTTTTTTTTTTTTCTTACTTATTGGAGAAACTGAATGATCTTTCAAAAGCTCTTACAATTTTTACAAAGCTTTCCATTAGAATTATTATGTTTATTTGATTGGATTTACATTCTGAGTCCATTCTCTACTTTTTTTATACTCATGTGACCATATTAAGTATAAAATGCACATGTCCCATGATATATGGCAGCTTGAACACAAAAGATCCACAAATCTGAATCCATAAACATTTCTTTCTTAGCCACAGAGTACTGAAAGATGAGAAAGAAATATTTTTTCTCAAGATAGAAGAAACATTCATTTCTGTATTGCAGGTTTGACAGGCCCACTCAAGTGGTCTACATAAAATTCTGATTATCATTATTGGGATTTCTGAAGATCAGTGGAACAACTTGCCTCTAGAAGTTGTGGGTGCTCCAACACTGGAAGTGTTTAAGAAGAGATTGGACAACCATTTGTCTGAAATGGTATAAGGCAGACATGTCAAACTTGCGATGTCACATGATGTCACGGTTTTGCCATTGCCAGCAATGGGGTGGGCGCAGCTTCTGGATGACACGTCCGGCCCGCGGGCTGGCAGTTTGACACTCCTGGTATAAGGGTTTCCTGTCTGACTAGGAGATTGAACTAGAAGACTTCCAAGATCCCTTCCAACTCTGTTATTTTGTTAGATGCTTGGCACAATTCTCCATTGTTGCCCCGTAGCCTTTGTGGCTGTTGCAAAACTAGCAGAAATATTGGAACATAATGAAGCAGTGCTACATTTGTTATACAAGTAGTCCTTGACTTAAGACCAATATTTCCTTAATCAGTATTTATTGCCCAGCTAGGTCCAAACTGAATGTTTAGTCAGTGCTAGTTGCTAGGGAACATGAGCAAGTAAATGCTGTTAGTTCAGTCATATCCACTTTATGGCTGACCTACAAACACACTGTTGGCTTCTATGGTAGCAAGCTTTCAGCCTAGGTATTGTGATATTCTTTTTTTTTTTTTATTAAAAAGTTTTATAAATTTTACAGAAAATAAAAGACAGTACAAAAACAAAAAACAACATATACAAATAAAAAACAAACATTACCCAACAAAACCCCCCTTCCCCCACCCCTACCCAACCCCCCCTTCCCCCCCCAGGGCTTCCCAGAGCAGAATATAGGCTTAATTAAAAAAGAGTTAAAAAAATTTATATTTATAAAAAAAGAGAATATAAAATAGAAAATATATATAGAGAGAGAGTTAAAAATTATGAAAAAGCTATATAGTATTTTTTATATCAAATTTAAATTGTATGAATTTTATCCATTTATCCCAAACAGCAAGAAATTTCTCTTGCGTTTGTCCCTTTAAGAAAGCCGAAATCTTTGCCATTTCCGCCAAATGAGACACTTTAAGAAACCATTCCTGCAATGTAGGCAAAGATTCCTTCTTCCAATATTGTCCTACTAACAGCCTCGCAGCTGTAATCAAATTTAACATCAATATAACCTCCTTTGTATCACAATCAATAACTATACCTAACAAAAATAATTGCGGAGTAAATTTTACCCTCCTATTGTGATATTCTTGTTATGGTCTGTTTCAGATCCCTTCTGCTTACAGCACAAGTTTCAACCTTCAGAACTGAGAAGGCAATCTATGAGACAAACAACACTGTTTTAAAACTATTTTTTTTAAATCCTAAGGGTCCTTTTTGGCTTTTATTTTCTTTTCTTCTTTATATCAATTTATTTCTTTAAAAAATGTTGAAGAAAGGAACAAGTGATGGAGATGATGTTGTGATTCAGTCAGCACTCAGATATCACCCAACACCCAGGATCAAGAAAACCATGTCATGAACACACAGAATTGGCAATAAGGTACTACCTTTTTACTGAGAGTCATTTAGACAAGGAACTGATAAAATGGAAGTAGTTATTTAATATATCTCTGTTTTAAGCTATATTGTAATAATCCTCATTTTCTTTATTTTCAGTTTATTGGAGGCTGTTATATCCATCAATGAAAACATTCCAGTGGTCAGGGGCTAATTAACGAGTTCTCATGTAGCTACAATTTGATTTTGAGCCCAAATAAAGTAATGGAACCACAAAGTACACCACCATCTTGATTGAGAGACTTCTCATCCTGAATTGTTTCCATTTTGACTGGAGATTGATTATTTATTTATTTATTTATTTATTTATTTATTTATTTATTTATTTATTTATTTATGAGACTTATATACCGCTCCAAGTGCAGGCACTCTCTAAGCGGTGTACACCAGTAAGCAATGTATATATATTTTACATTGCCCCCAACAATCTGGGTCCTCATTTTACCTACCCCGGAAGGATGGAAGGCTGAGTCAACCTTGAGCCAGTGAGATTTAAACCGCTGACTGCTGAACACAGTCAGCTAAAGTGGCCTGCAGTACTGCACCCTAACTGCTGTGCCACCTCGGCTCATTATAATAGTTAATACGCAAATCTCAGTTTTTCTGTCTAATTTCTAGCTTATGTCTGCACTTTTCCTTTCCAAGTTCTTTCCCTTGTTTCTTTTGTGCTGTATCATTTAGACTACAAGGTTTCCTATTTGTTTTTAGCTTTAAGTAGACATTTTTAGCTGAAGGATGGGTCCCCAAAAAAATACAAATAAATAAATAAATAAATTTGAAAGCCTGACAATTAGATTAGAACAATTGGTATAGGGTTTCCTGCCTGAGCAGGGGGTTGGACTAGATGATCTCCAAGGTCCCTTCCTACTTTATTATTATTATTATTATTATTATTATTATTATTATTATTATTATTATTATTATTATTATTATTATTATTATTAACCAGTGGAACAACTTGCCTCCAGAAGCTGTGAATGCTCCAGCACTGGCAGTTTTTAAGAAGAGGCTGGACAGCCATTTGTCTGAAATGGTATAGGGTTTCCTGCCTAAGCAAGGGGTTGGACTAGATAACCTCCAAAGTACCTTCCATCATCATCATCATCATCGTGCTTGCAGATTATCTTTTTAAAGGTAAGAAATATGGTATCATCCATTCCAAATAAAATGTCTAGAATAGAGACATTGCTTCAAATCCAAAAAATGTTTCCCCAGAAACATACATTAAAACCCAAAAAAGTTGAAGGAAGATCTAATGCCAAGAATAATTTATTCCTGGTTTTTTAAAAAAGAGATCTCTCATTATTATTTTTATTATGAATACTAAACACGGCTGCATGAGTTTTAAAATGTGTCAGCCAATTTAAATTCAGTGGCAAGAGCTGTTGCCAAAATTGATGTCATTTTTTTATTTCCCCTTCTCACTGTTAGGTGTGTACAGCTCTTGTTTAATATCCCTTGAGATTTTCCCAGTTGGCAATCAAAGAGTAGCACAGAAAGATAGGGGAATTTTTTTTGAACAATCTCTCCAGAAAACTAAAAAGGGTTTTTAAAAGGATTTTCAGGTGGAGCTCTTGTAGTTCAAACAAATTAAGGCACAGATGCTATAGTTTCCACTCTTGGAGGGGACTAGAGCTGGCAGTGGGATACTTGCCACAAACCCAAAGGGTTCCTATTTAGCTAATCCTATTAGTTAGATGATCATGCTGGGTACATCTGGCATACAGCATACCCTTATTGTTGGCAAAAAAAAATCAGTCTCTCTTATTAACAGGCTCTGCATGCTATCTGCACTCTTGTAAACCTTCCTTCCCTCCCTCCCGCTCATCCTCCCTCCCTCCCTTCTTTCCTTCCTCCTTGTAAGATTATACAAAATCTTCAAAGTAGTATTTCATGAGCATGGCACTCAGATGGGCATTGATAAAATTCACAACAGGGGGAATACTCAGGAAGAAAACTTAAAAAAAACAACACCAAGTTGGGAAAGAAATAGACTGGCCAAAGGTTCCAGAAGGATCTTAGTCAATGATAGGATTCAGCCAGTTTGCACCCACTTTGGCAGAACCAGTAGCTAATTTTTTGTTGCCCAGGCCCAGAATGAACTTCCGGAAGCGGTTTACACACAGAGAACCAATTGTTCACATATGTGAACCCTACCACTGATCTTAGTTATTAGCTTCTCAATGGACTGTATCATTCATTTTTGCAGCTATATTAATGGCCACTGATTGGATATTTTTAAAAAGAAATCCACTAAGTTTTATCTGGACCATGTTGATTTCTTTTAACATTTTTTCCCGTATTGGCATTGTTTATAAGAGAGGTAGGGAACTATGGCCCTTTTCTGACTAGCGGACTTTAATTCCATGCTGGCTCAGGAATTCTGGGAGTTGAAGTCCACAAGTCATAATGCCATAGTTACCCACCTCTGGTTTACAACTGTGATTTTAGTATCACACAGAGAATTCTACAACTCTCTCCCCTCAACTTAACTAGTTTATGAAAGAACATTGGAAACCTGGTTTTTCCTCCAGACTTGGTTATCTGGGCCTTCCTAGCCTGTTTTTGTCTCTGAAAGTAAAGAAGATAGTTTGGTTGTTGTTCCTTCTGAGTGACTCCATCTATTGATTTCTACTATTGATTTTATATTTCTTATATATGTCAAGGCAGTCAATGTCTTTCTAGGGTGGCTTATACATTTGAGCAATAAATTTGATCAATAAATTCATCCCTTAAAGAGTATTTGGAAGCTAAAAATGGTACAGAATGCAATGCTGTGGACATGCTTGACCACTCCTAGGATGGGGCATGTAACACCACAGTTACACGTGCCAAATTTGGTGTCAGTTTCCTTCCAGGTTCAATTCAGGGTGTTGGTTATCACCTTTAAAGACCTTCATGGCAGAGGATCAGATTACCTGGTTATCTGAGGAACTGCCCAGCCCTAATTGTATCAGCCTGCTTATCCAGCAGAAGGGGAATGCTGCAGGCCCCATCAGTTAGAGTTTTGGCTGGTGAGGTTTAGAAGAAGTGCCTTTTCTGCCATGGCTCCTGCTCTTTGGAATATTTGCTACCTGAGATGAGGTCTGCCCCCTCTCTTTTGGCCTTCTGCAAGGGCATCAAAATATGGCTTTGCTAGTTGGCTTTGGGTGTTAATGGAGTCACTTTATGTTAATAGAATAGAATAGAATAGAATAGAATAGAATAGAATAGAATAGAATAGAATAGAATAGAATAGAGCTGGAAGGGACTTTGGAGGTCTTCTAGTCCAGCTCCCTGCTCGAGCAGAACCTATACCATTTCAGATAAGTGACTGTCTAGCCTCTTCTTAAAAACCTCCAGTGATGGAGCGCCCACTGGTTAATTGTCCTCACTGTTAAGAAGTTTCTTCTTAATGCCAGGTTGCTTCTCTCTTTGGTCAGTTTCCAACCATTGTTTCTTGTTGGAGGTGACTACTAGATTAACAGGGAAGATGCTACCATCATACCAATCTTGCTTTTTGTTTTTCTATTATGTAATTTTTTAACACTTTAATATTTATCATTTTAATTGTAAGCAACCCAATCTCTTTTTAGGCACCCCACCAACTTTCACTTTTCCTCATTAGTGTCCATGCTCCAGCCATGGGATTTTATTGATCATTGTTCTGAGTTCATTAACATTTGTTTTCTTGAAGTGTAAGAGACATAGATAACTACAGTCAGCTTTGACTTTATTTAAATTCAAGGACTCCAGCAACACACAATAATTTTCCTCGTTGTTCTACTACTTCCATTTTGTTGACAGTGTCTTAGTGGCTAATGTTTTAATCAAGAAGAGCTTATCCTCTTGTGTTTCCCTCCTTCCTCTGAAGGAGAACTTTATCAGAAACACAATTAGGAATTTCTTAGGAAGATTATCCTTGCCAGAACTTGTTTCCCAACAGATGTCAGGTTGATGCATGTCTCCCATCAC
Source organism: Crotalus tigris (assembly GCF_016545835.1). Classification (NCBI taxonomy): domain Eukaryota; kingdom Metazoa; phylum Chordata; class Lepidosauria; order Squamata; family Viperidae; genus Crotalus; species Crotalus tigris. The sequence continues at coordinate 190,857 of NW_024097402.1, read as the reverse complement.
AACTATTTTATACCTGTTTGAAAGATTTGCAAATTGCTTTTAGAACGACTCATCCCCATTTTGTTCTTTGGGTGGATGTGCAAGAATAGATACCAACAATATTAGCCCTTTTATTTGTGCCATCATTTAATTAAATGCAGATACTACTGTAACAATATTACCAAGTTCATTCATTTGGATTTCTGGGCAAGTGCAGATATTTCTAACACATCTGTGAATCTATTCCTTCTGAATAAATTGTGTTCAAGAATGGGATTCATCCTACCAGGCGGCTAAGTTTATTAAATCAGATTTCACCTATTGTACTAATAGTTTATCTAATACTAATCATATTTCCCTCTCTATACTAAAAGTTTATCTCATTCAGTTTTCATACTATGAGTATTACTATAAATATTGTGCACTTTATGATGTCATGCTTTCCTTTTTTATTTTTAGTGATTTAATAGCAGCAACATTGCATCCAAGTTTTTATCTGAGGTCCTTATCACATGGCTTTCATCTCCACCAACAGAGCATTTAATTTAAAGCTCTTCCAGCTGGCCATTTTTGTAAAACCTTGTGAGTGTAACACCTTTTTATAAATCATGTATCATTTCAAGAGTTCAGACTGTGATCTCACATACCCAGTGATGGTTATTCACTTAGTCTTATTTTTAAGGATTGGAAGGCTGGCTGAGAACACCCCATTTTCTTCTTAGACCTTGAATGACTATGTTGATATGTAGCTGTACCTGAATAGGCAATCAGCAGCTTTCATTCTGGAAATTATCTTTTGATCCCTTGCAGTGAAGTACACAGTTGGTCAAAACACACAGTTTCTATGATCACTCTCCTCTTTGTCTTTTGACTTTGTCCTGCTGAACTGCAGTGGCAAACTCCTGTTTGTTCCCCTTGCTTGCTTGCTCAACTTAAAGCTATGAAATAGGGCAGAGAAAAAGAAAGAGAAAGAGGAAAAGAGATATGGAACCTAGCAGAGATTTTAGCAGATCCTTCCTGGTTTTCAAATTATAATGAAACTGTATAAGCTCAGCACCAGTGATAACTGAGCTAAAGTGGAACTTAGCAACAGAGAGGTCTACACTTGGGTTACTTACAAATGAATCTGTGGGAAAAGTAATGCTGCAAAAAGAGCATATCCACTATGTTATACTATTTCTGCAGTTATATGAGGGAGATCTACCAGCCTAGCAGGAATACTATGACCATTTAATATGACTGTATATCACCCATAATTTTGACATTTTTGACATGTATTTGATTGATTGATAGGTGGATTGTTTGGATTGGATGGATCTAATTAGATTGGATTTATAATCTGCCTTTGTGCAGGAATCAAGACAAGTAACAACCCCCCCCCAAAAAAAAAAATAGGTGAGCGAAGCATTGCTCTGCTGCTCTGTGCAGATGGCACTGTGATCCTCTCCAGGACTCCAGTTGGCTTTAAAAGAGCCTTGCGAGCCTTTGTCCAGTATTGCAAATATAATAAACCGGACATAAATTATGAGAAAACAAAGGTCATGGCTTTTGCAAAAAGACCAAAACAGTATTCATGGTATTTAAATAGCCACAAAATAGAGCAGGTAACCACCTTTAAGTATCTAATAATGGTCATCCATGCCACTGTTCACAAAAAGCCCATGGAGAATATGTGGCTGCCTCTGGCCAACGATCAGCGAATGCCATTTTTTATTTTTTTCGCACAAAGGGAGGATACTATGTTCCAGCTGCAATTTAGCTCTTTCTGGCCAAGTCACCAGCACAGCTTCTCTACAGGACCTTGCTCAGACCCTCAGCTTCATGTTTTACACTACTGGAAAGAGTTCAATCCAAATTTATCAGAACAATTCTCCAGATGCTACACTGTGTCCCAAATGCACTTCTGTGCCTGGATTGATAAAAGTCAAAGCAAGAATCTGTATAGCTTCCTTAAACATCTGGCTAAAGCTTAATTGCTTTCCACAAGGCCTTGCTCCATTAATTCTTCAAGATAAATTCTCCTCTTAATGGATCAAGGCAGTCGAGTCCAACCTTGCCAAACTAGGCTTCTCGTCAGCCTCAATTATCAAACTGGATTACAACCAAACAAAACAAACCTTGAGTCAAAGGGTAGAGGACATTGAGAGGCAAGCAGACTTAGGTATAGTTCTGTTGTTTCTGGCTCCAGACTCTATTAGATATATGGTTACACCTGTCAGGTATCTTAGTCAGTTGGAGTCAGTAAACCACTGGAAAGCATTCTCGCTTGCACGGTGCCATGCATTTCCATTGGCCATCCTGTACAGCAATTATAAAAAGACACCATTGGCTGAAAGATTCTGCTCCTGTGGCTCAGGAGAGATGGAGACCATTGGACATATACTCCTTCGATGTTCCTTCTACAGAGCTATTCGGAAAAACCACATCCTCCCCATAATTGATAGGTATCCTGGTCGTTCAGAAAGTATTTATCTCCAGTGGCTGCTTACGGACGAGCAAGCAGTGATCACGGCACATGTGGCTAGATTCTACGCAGCAGTATTGGGGATTCGCCAGAAACATAAATAAACATTTTAGATCTTTTTAATAATCTTTTATAATTAATTTCATTACATGTTTTTATCCAGCATTAGACTGTTGTTGTTGTTGTTGTTAATTGCGAAGTCGTGTTCGACCCATTACGACCCCATGGACAACGTTCCTCCAGGTCTTCCTGTCCTCTACCATCTTCTGGAGTCCATTTAAATTCACACCTACTGCTTCAGTGACTCCATCCAGCCATCTCATTCTCTGTCGTCCCTTTCTTCTATTGCCCTCAATCTTTCCCAGCATTAGGCCCTTCTCCAGTGAGTCCTTCCTTCTCATTAGGTGGCCAAAGTATTTGAGTTTCACCTTCAGGATCTGGCCTTCTAAAGAGCAGTCAGGGTTGATCTCTTCTAGGACTGACCGGTTTGAACGCCTTGCAGTCCAAGGGACTCGCAGGAGTCTTCTCCAGCACCATAGTTCAAAGGCCTCAATTCTTTTGCGCTCAGCCTTTCTTATGGTCCAACTACATTTGACTCATTACAGTTTGCCTACCAGAAGAACCACTCTATAGAAGTTGCACTTTCCTGTGTGCACCTGAAGGGGAAGAATACTCATGTGTGAATGCTGTTTGTTGATTTTAGTTCAGCATTCAACACAATCATTCCTCAGCATCTGGGGAACAAGCTGGGCCTATTAGGTTTTAATACTCCTGTATGCAACTGGATACTTGATTTCCTTATTGATAAGCCCCAGTTTGTGAGAATTGGAAAGAAAGTTTCCAACTCCATCTCCTTAAGTAAGGGTTCCCCACAGGCCTGTGTCCTGAGTCTACTACTGTTCATCTTGATGACCCACGACTGCTGTGCCAAATCTGCTATGAATCATATTGTGAAGTATGCAGACAACACGGCAGTGGTGGGTCTTATCCGGGATAACAATGAAGATGCTTATAGGGAAGAGGTGAAGGTTCTGGTGGACTGGTGCAATAAAAGTAACCTGGTTCTAAATGTTGGAGATCATTGTAGATTTTAGAAAGAGCCGGCATAGTCATACTCCACTCAGTATCAAGGATGTGGCTGTAGAAATGGTCAACAGTATTAAGTATCTTAGGGGTGCAGATAACTAACAATCTGAATTGGTCTCTCCACATGTCTTCCTTAGTGAAGCATACAAACCAGCATCTGAATTTCCTGCATAGGATGAGGAGAGCACATCTTTCTCATTCTGTCCTGGCCACTTTTTACAGAGGCATGATTGAGAGCATTTTAACAAACTGCATCATTGTCTGGTTTGGTGGCAGCAGTACCTCAGATAGAAAGTCCATACAGAGAATGGTAAGGACAGCCAAAAAGATCATAGGAAGCTGGTTCCCTGGTATTCAGGATGCTGCTTATAAGTGCTTAGAGTTCAAAGCATTGTTAGAGGCCACACCCACCCACTTTACTGTCTGTTTCTGTTGCTCCCCTCCGGGAGGAGGTTTCAAAGTATTTCTAGCAGGACTACCTGATTCTATAATAGCTTTGTTCCCTATGCCATCCATCTGGTAAACTTGCAAGATTCGTTTTTCTCACCATGCACATGTATACATAATCCAAACTAGACTGTGTTGTTTCTCTGTGTCATATAATATATGTGGGTATATGCATAATTCTGTATTTATTTATTTTTGTCATATTTATGTAGTATATATTGGAGGTAGTGACCGTTTGAGAGCTGTATGCAATGAAATTTCATGTTAATGTATGCCGATTAGTGTATATTCAAAGTGACAATAAAGTTATTATTCTATTCTGTTCTTCTATTCTAAAAAAATATGGAATAACACAATTAATAGGTGCTGATCTTCTGGACTGAGGTTTCCACTGAGAGCCCAGTGGCTCCCATTCCGATGGCATTTTGAAAGTTATTTTTGCATCTTGTGCTGTTAGCTAGATTCACTGTCTATTTCTTATATAGCTTTTGGATTATATAGTATTTTTACCCTGTTTAACTTAGGTTTCCATCAGCATCAATGTTGTAAACCTTTCTAAGGTTTCCTACAGAAATTTTTCATTCCTATTTTAAAACAAGGTATCTTAAAAAATTCAAAAGCAATGGGGTTTTTGTTTTGTTTTGTTTTTGTCAAAAAGCAAATGATTTTGCTTTTCATTTTGCTTTTGTTTCCATTTTTTCCTTCCTGATTTTAAAACAGAATTTCCTTAAATCATTCTATATTGAACAGAATGCATGAGTGAATGTATTAGCTATTATAGATATAGATATAGATAGACTGAGACAGACAGACAGACACATATTAAAATTGATATCTAGATTTATAATTTGGACCAATTTGCCTAGACTGAAACTGAAGGAAGGTTAGACTTTACTTTGTTAGTTCTGCCACTTAATTATCCCCCTTCTCTCCCAATATTGATCACTTCAAAATTTGGAGACATTTTTCTCATTTTCCATATTGCAGTTCACAAGTTGTTCTTTCCAAGTTTTCCATTTTCCCATATGCTTTGAAGATGTTATTCTCATGAGATGTATGAAATATGTAATCTCTATTCCTCTTGCTGTTTTTAATGTCACAAAAAACACACATCAACTTCAGGAAGATGGAGCACCAATTGGGATATTTTAGCAAATGCTTTTGAAAAATGGGGGATTTCTCTCTGTTCTATTTTGCAAAAAATAAGTAATTAATATTTACTACATACATGCATCTTGTAATGACCAACTACAGTTTTATTCCCAGTGAACAATATAAGATATGAGTCCCTACAGTATAGCTGTTGGCTGGTTGCTATTAGAGTTTTAATGAGAATAAATTCTATCCAGTCCCATTCCAAGCAGAAAATTCAATTAGCTTAAAATTGTGTTATAATGCCACAATTTAATGGTACAAGTCAGCTTCCAACCATTCACAGTTGTTTTCTTGCCACATTAAATAAGTAAGAAACTGAAATAAATGATTTTGTGAAGAATCTTTTCTTGTTAAGTCACATAAAAGCAATATTTTAAAAATAAATACTTCAAAAATTACAATTTTTGTGGGATTAGACTGATATGGTATTTATAGGCTCTACTCTATGTAGTCCTTAGAGTAGAATGAGTGACAAATAAACAAACAGGAAATTTGGATAATTTTCAGCTAATTCATTTCAGTCTAGAGCAGGGGTGTCAAACTCGCAATGTCACGTGACATATCGTGAAATATCATGACTTTTTTGCCATTGCTGGCAATGGGAGCATGGTTTCACCATGACGCATCCAGCCTGTGGCTGGCAGTTTGACACCCCTGATCTAGAGAGAGCTAGACAGTGATGGGATGGTCTAGACTGCTGGCATCAGGATCACCGTAGGGGTCTACTCTCACAATTCAGTGATGTGAATTTGATGAACTCTCAAAGAAAGAGTATATGGCTCTCATATAATAGCATCAAATATGATGGATTATACATTAATAATAGACATATCAAGAATGGATCTATAACATACTACTGGAGAACCCTTTCCTCGTGACACTTCCTTTATTCCTTCCATTCAAAAGTTGCATGTAAAGCTGAGATTAAACAATAGTACAGCAAATAGTTTAGGGGACATTTTCAGTGATGTTTTTCTCTCCCCATTTTTTCTGAGTGAGTTACTAATTCATTGCTGCTGTACAATAGCAAAGGTCAGTGATGGTATTGATTTATGAAATAAGGTGTTGTACACTTATGATCATTAAGATTCTCCATGCTATTGTGCAAGTTTACAAATTGCTCACCCTGCTACCTTGGTAAAAGTTCTAAGTGAAATAATGATGGTCTACCATCCAGAAATTTTTGCTACAATTTCCATTGTTGAAGCATGCTTCGTCTCTTACCTTCCTGCGCCAAGATAATGTTGCTATACATAATTTAGCCATTAATCTATACAAAGTTTTATACTGAAACTGAACCACAGCAACTGCTCTGTCTTCAGTTTAATTTATTGACAGATAAATTAATGTTTATTTGACATGAAATTTTCCACTGATCTTTTCTGAATCTCCTGAATAATCACACTTATTTGAAGGGCACATCATCTCTGTGAAAAGTAGAGAGAGGGCAGACATCTATCTTTTTCTTTCTGTCTGTAGCCTAAAAATTGTCATCTACTCTGTATTGTTAACAAAGCCCATAAGTAATAATGGTTCATGGGGTGATAGCAGATTTATTTGGATGAGACAAAAATGTCATATAGAATTAGAGGAGAAAAGGAACTATTTTGTTCATGCCTGAAGAAGAGACTAGAGTGGTTTTTTTTTAATTTTTTTCCTGTCTTTTTTTCCATATACAATTCAAGGGGTGAGCATATTCCTTCTCTTCCTCACCAGCAACAATCTTGTGGGTGAGGTGAATTGTGCTCAGAGAAACAGTTTTTGACACCTGAAAGCGGGACTAGAATTTGCAGTCTCCTGATTTCTAGGCCAGCACCTTCACTATTTAACCACTTTAACCAGTTGTGAATTTAAGTTTATGAAGCTACCCTATGTTGAACACTGGTAGTTCTTCAAGTCCTGAGGCTTTTCATCCTATCGCTTTACATTGATACTAACTGGGAAAAAGAATTCAGGCCTTTCAGCAGCCAAAGCAGGTCTGGCAACTGGCAATGTAGGCATTAATAAAGACCATCCAGGAAAGGATGTGTGAAAAGAGATAATCAGAAAGTTGATAAGAAATGAATTTCTGGGATGTTATTTCAATTTTTTAATATGTTGTTTCTAGCAACTCCTGAAGGAATTTTTCTTGATTAAGTCTGAATGATGAGGTTTTAAAGATTTGTTTATAGGAATATAAGACATGAGAAAAAGATTTTTTTTATTTGTATCTTTAAAGAAAATGACAAATGTTGTGTACAGAAAAGAAATATGAAATTGATTTGCTTGTTTAAATATGGGGATTCACCCATTATATTGCTGATTAAGATTGAATGATGGCTTTATAAAGATAAAGGATGAGAAGAACCTTGAGAAGATCTTTGAAATATTGGAGAAGTTGTTAAATTATTGAAAATGTTTGTAATTGTCTTAATAAAGAGGGAATCATTTCTATACTTTTTTTCTTTTCTCTCTCTCTCTCTCTCTGTCTATCTATCTATCTATCTATCTATCTATCTATCTATCTATCTATCTATCTTCTCTCTGCACTTTTTGCCTTTTCTTTTTTTATATTTTTCTTAGTTTATATTAGTTCTTTATCCTTGTATTTTTAAACTTCAATAAAACGTATTATATAAACCAAGGAGTTGACACTGACCTAAAGGCACAAAAAAATGAAAAGCAAATGAGAAGAAATTCTATACCAAGAAGATTGGCCACTAAAAGAATTTAAAGGAAAAACCTGAGCTTTTCATCCAGGGAACATAGATGGAGATATCCAAAGCCACAATGACTTAACGTTGAAGAGACTATAAAGGTGACCTCTTTCAAAGAGTGGAAAAAACTCCATTATGTTTTTTGTCTTTGTTCCTATCACAGATCTTTTCCAGGATTAAGATTAAGAGACATCTGCCCAAAGGAAGACTTGCCCTCATTTTTGTCATCATATCCACTATCTGGTAAGCATAGCCTTAAAATCAATTATTTTGTGCGTGTGTGTGTGTTTTTTTTAAGTGCCTTCCTTTTTGATGGGGACTGTTTTCATAATAATAATCACTGAAAGATTCCTGCATTGTAACCTTGTAAATTGTCTGTTTCTTTCTTTTCATTGTTGGTTAACACATTCAACAGCCTAGATTTAATTTATTTCTTAGGTCTAGCAATAAGCTCCACTCCAGCTCCTTCAGATCTATACATGATTCGTCCTGCGTTTCAGTGGTAAAATTCAAAAAGTATGTCATTGTTAATATTATATTATCGCTAGCATATGTTCCTAAAAATAAAGATTTGTTGGAAAAATATTGCTATTGAAAAAACAGTCTTTCTGATGTTGGAAAAAGTAATTTCACATACATGTAGGCCTAAGTCTCTTTTTATGTTTTGCATTTTTGGCTATAGTTTTTGTGGCAGAGGCCGAGAAAGTTAAATAGTATGTCCTCTTTTCCATTTTTTTCATGTCCTCCATTGCCAGTCCAAGACACCCCCCCCCCCCAAAAAAAAAATCCCAACAGAGAGAAATCAAGGTCAGAGGCTGGAAAATTACAGTAAACTACAGACTGGTGGAGCTAGATAAAGTATGGATTTAGTTTCATTTCATTTTGTTAAAGACTTGTTGTTGCTTAGTTCATGGGTTGTAATGTGAGTTGTGAGACTGTTTTCTCTCCTTCTGTGTGAGTATGAGCATGTGTGAATGTGTGAATATTGTGTGAGAACTTGGACTAAGGAAGCAGCTGACAGATTATGTTGAAAAAAATGTGGGTAGTTTCTACTGTAGTTTGTACACAACACAGTCCTTATATCCAAACTAGAGCAAGCACACACCACCTCAGTTCAGCTAGTAAAAATATAACTGGGTGTTTTGTTTTAGAAACAGTTAACTTACAAAATAGGACAAAATGCAGATAAAAACAGGAAGAAAGATCCATGAAGAGACAAGAATGTACATTATCTATTTACCTGCATATTAAATATTTAAATTACAGAATTTTCTAGTGCAATTAGAAGCCATATGGAAAGTCCCAAAGAAAGTGGCCTTTGAAAATTTCAGCCTTAATCTTTTTATGTACATAATGGCAGCAGAATAGAGATGGATAGTAAGACACCAGGTTATCCCAACCTCTACAAGGGAAACAATCTGGTGGACAGAAGTGATTTATCCAACAATTTGGGATAAATTTGTTCATCTTGTCTCATTTTCTCTTATTTTTATTCCTTTCAACCTTTTTGAAGTCTGATAAAGGGACCAGCCTTTAGAGCACATCTTTCAGTCAAGCAACTGAAGGAAGATAGTGGCTTGTCCCATCCTAAGTAAAGCATGGTAGGCAGAAATTGCTCTGAAGTGGTTGGTGGCAGAATTATCAGAACAGATTTCCTGAGGGTCCTTAGACGGGACAGGGCAGTAAGAAAGAGAAGGAAGGATCTGAAGATCCACTCGCGCATGGCTGAAGCTGCCACTTCCCATGCATTCATCCCTTGTTGCATGTTCCCAAATATTTTCCTCACAATTCCATGCCATTAAGAGAGTGGAAAAAATCAGCTGATATTTCCAGTAATAACAATGCAAAGATAAAAATAAAGAAATAAAATTGATGCTATTCCCTAGTAAGGCCTTCAAATGTGTGAATAATTTTATGATGTTGGGGGGTTTTTTGGGGGGTGGGTGGGTGAGATCAAGAGTGGATGGTAGGTAGGGATTCTTATCCTATTAAGGAATATTTAAGCAAAAATTTTGGCAGCATGTCTTTGGCTTGGTTGTTTTTTTTAAAAAAATTGTAATAAAATAATGCAATTATATAGATTAGAGATACAGATAGAGATGAGAGAGAGAGAGAGATGATACAGATAGATTGAGAGTGAAAGAAATGGAAACATAGGTAGAGATAATACAGAGATAAAGATAGTGACAGAAATAGAGAAAGAGTCAGAGACACATATATCATGAACATATTGTTCCTACAATAGCACAGTGGGGTGTTAGTTGGTTTTAAACATTATAGAAATTGTTATGCTTCAGGTAATTATAATGAGATTTAATAAGGCAAGGAAGTCTTGCAGGCAGAGCTTGATATAATACTGTACCATTATTTGAAAATGGAGAACTTGACATTATTTTTCTTCCTTTAAATTTTATTTCAATGCATCAGTTACTTTCTGACGTTTATTTAATAAGTCTGCAATGCTTTAATTGGGATTTCTGAAGTGAGCAATGGGGTTGAACTTGATAGGCCTAAATGATGCCTTAATGCTCTATGATTCTATGATTTTTTTGGTCACCTAGTATATCGTATATGTGTACTCAAAGCCTATGTTGTAAAGGTGTATAAAAGGCTTTATGGGAGATAGCTTCCTCAATGTTTGTCTGTTGCAACAAACTACAGAACCACAAAAATTAGCAAACCTTTTATATCACAGGCCACTAACAGTGTCAGCTGCAGGAGACAGGATAGAATTCAGAAAGCACTGGGAGTTTATTCCATGCAACTTATACAAAATAATTTGATCTACTGATCTACTGATCAGCAAGACAGATTGGCACCAGATAAGAATCAGCGGATTTCAAGTGAGGCTGGACTTAGGTCTCTTTTGGGAGCATAGGGAATCCAGACTGATAATGCATTTCACCCAGCCCTCTGGATCAACTTAGTTATCTCCTCCACACAGCTGTCATATAGTTCCCTTCATCAGAGATGAAAGGTTTTTTTTTCTGTGTTTTTACATAACCTGATCAGAGTCACACCACTATAAATACTACATAGACTGGAATAGACACACAGTATATTTGAAGCTGCACACACACACACAATATATATAGAGAGAGAGACTTTAGACCAGGGTTATCAAACTCACCACGTCACGTGACATGTAGCGATGTATTGCAACTTTTTCCCCATTGCCGGAACTGGGGTGGGGGTGGTTTGGACATGACGCATCCGGCCCCTGGGCCGGAAGTTTGACACCCCTATGCTAGACTCTATCTATCTCTATCTCTATCTCTATCTCTATCATCTCTATCTCTATCTTTCTATCTCAGTCTATATGTATATATAGTGTGTGTGTAGCTTCAAATTTATAAAATGTTGGACATTTAAAGAAAAATAACAAGTATGAGCTGGAGGAAAATGCATAGAGGAAGTTTGGGAAAGCTTGAAACAGGGTTATATAAACTTATGAATGTTAGAATATGGCTAGGAAGAGTCAGATTCAAATCTCCTTGCCATACATCTCTCAGCCTAATTTATTCCACATAATGGTTGGAAAGTAAGAAAAAGTTGTGGGGGTGCATTCAAAATATTAATGTTCTATTGAACCCCTAGTAGAAAGGTAGAATACTTATTTAATAGTAGAAATAAATAATTAGTAGCATCACACATGACAATTTATATTGTCCTGTTCTTGCATATCTCAACGCAGTGTGGAAATCTGACCATTAATCCTGTAATACTGAATATATGGAAAACTGGAAATAACCAGATTAATGCTCTCCCATCTCGTTCTTCTCCACAAGCATAGGCAACTAAAATACTGCCCTATGAAGTTAACCATACCCTTATTTTTTTGTTAATAATCCAACTTCCCTTAAGATAGGCATGAGCTACTTTGTTTTCTGTTGAAGTGAAAATAGGATGTTGTTGGGTCGAGAGTAAAAATTGGTGGAGTATCCATTCTAGATGATCACTTTCTTTTCTTTTCCTGCCCCCAGTCTTCCCTTTCTATTTTTTTTTTTTTTTGGTCACAATTTTCTCTTATTTGATTCTTATCCAACCTTTATTTTGGGCCAATGTAAGTAGGATATATACCTAATGTTCCCACCTCCTATTTTCCCCACAACAACTTTATGATACGGGCTGGCTAAGAAAAAGTAACTGGCCTGAGGTAATTCAACTGGTTTTCATGTCTAAGGGTGATTTAGAACTCAGACTCTTCTGGGCTAGCACCTTAATTACTACACCAAACTGTTTTTTTCTTCCTCCTCCTTCTTCTCTGTCAGTCCTTCTGAACTGACTGTTTCAGGAGCCATATTCAATTAGACTGACAGCCTTGCATGGAGGTAAGCTTTCAAGTTCCCCAATCTTGCCTTAATATTTATTGGCAATAGGGAGATTATTTTACATTTAATTCAAGTGTTTAAAATGTGTGACATATATTTTGATAACCCAGTGTGACATTATTAAAAACCATTAGATCAGGATGGGATACTTTCTAATTATAAATCTCTTTAGCAATTTTGGGCTGACTATTATTTATTAGTATATCCTTCAGATGTGCTGTAAAGATGGTCTAAGAAATGGCCAACATATACTAATTTGAGTATCTTGGCACACATTGATAATAAAGTGGATTTCTATCCATAAAAAAGATAGAAAACTACACCTGCTTTTTTATTGCTGATCTGGATATATAAAGGTAGTTTAGCTGTTTTAGATATGTGATCTTAAATAAAGCCACAAGAGGGAATTTAAAGGAGAGATTGAAAGTGAAGCAATAGTTTCTACTAAGGCTTTGCTTGTCTCCGAAATGACACTGCGGATATGCTGTCTTCCTTTCAATGAAGTACTTGTCAATCAGTGAAAAACTACTGAATAAAAAGAAGACAGCTAGCCTTACGTAGATGTGATAGCTTTTATGAGAAAAGGAATTTCTTCTTAGCTAAAAAAAAGTGGAATATATAGATTGAGCTGTGAAAGTTAATAGATTGAAAAAAGTAAGGTGCCAATCTTGATTTTCTCAAAGATTTAAGATGCAAACAGATCCCATATTTTCTGTCAGGGAACTAGACCTCCAACTCTTATGTTAAAAAAGGAGGAATCCAAATGTTCAACCCATTTAAACTCAATATATATATATATATATATATATATATATATATATATATATATATATATTAATTGGAGATGGAAGTGATTTATAGCATCTATACACTGCTCAAAGAATTAAAGTTAAATAATCATTGTAACAATATTATATAACTATACAAAATCTAAGAAAAACAAATGATTACTCTAATCTTTAAAAAGAATAATTTGCTAAAGAGAATCCAACTTATACTAAAGCTAGCAGACCTGGTTGCAAAAATCAGAATGGCTTCTTCTTCTGTCACTTTTATCTCTTAGTGATATGATAGACATCATTCTGACAGGACTGTCTGCTAGTAACTGTTTCTTTGAGTTCTTATAAGGTCATACTGCCATCACTAGTGACAACAGCCAGCTGCCATGCTTCAGCCTTTTTTTGAATTGCTCTCCATTTTTCCAAGTATGAGGGTCATATCCAATGATTCTTGCCTTCATGTTATGTTTCCAAATATCTAAGCCAGGGGTCTTCAAACTTGGCCCTTTTATGACTTGTGGACTTCAACTCTCAGAATTCCTCAGTCAGCATGCCTGAGTTTGAATACCCCTGATCTAAGCTTTAGCTTCATTATAAGTACTTTCACTGGACAGACTGCTACTTCAACTAGTATTGGATGGTTTTAGTGATTAGAGAATTCTGTATCTCTTTGCATCTAATGTTCATTCAGATTTTTCTAGTCCAGTTGTGTAGCTATACTATATATTATGTTACAAACAACTGATTGGTCAAATTCGGATTTCTCATGCTGAAGCCTAAGCCAATAGATATGTCATATCTCAATAGCCAATCTAGAAATCTTTACATAATAAAGGCAAACCTTTGCAAAGAACTGTATCACACATTGGAGATGTTGATATATAGATAGGAGAAGTTTGGAGGTTCTACTAAGTATAGTTTATACCAGGGGTGAGCAACCTTGGCTCTTTTATGACTCGTGGACTTTAACTCAGGAATTCTGGGAGTTGAAATCCACAAGTCATAAAAGAGCCAAGGTTGCCCACCCCTGGTCTATACAATGAACAGCAGCCAGCTCTGAACTGATTACTCTTTAATATCTCAGATTAACTCCTTCAGAGGTTTATTCTACCCAAAGATCTACTTTGGATAGACATTTTCACTTCTTAATTTTTTTTCTCATAATTGTATAAAGGTCACAAATAATTTATCACATTTGCCTCTGTTGGTAAAAAAAAGAGCTGATCATCTAAAGCAGACATGTCAAATTTGCAACATCACGTGATGTCGTGCAATGTATCGGGATGTTTTTGGCATTGCCAGCAATGGGATGGGCACAGCTTCCAGATGATGCATCCGGCCCGCGCGCCGGCAGTTTGACACCCCTGATGTAAAGGCTGTTACTGTATTCTGTACTTTGTATTTCTATGTCTAGAGGACAAGGATATAAAATGAGTATAGATGTGTCCTTATAATAATATTAGTCTTGTTTGATTCCTTCTTAGTCTCCTATACTTGCCAGATTCCCAATGAAATCTGTTTCATAGACATTTCTGTTTCTCAAAGCTATATGCTTTGAAAAAATTTGAAAGTGATACCTGTCTTTTTCTTTGAACAGCACTTACTCATTGAATTGGTTGACTTCAGCTGCATTTACAGTGATATCTAAGATTTAAATTCACATCACTTTGTCAAAGATTGCTCTTTTATTAAAATGTATACATCTACTTAAGATCTTTCATCTAACTTAATTTCAAGCAACAATAGTCTTCCACTCAGTATTTTTAAAAGCTCTTTAGCCAAAATTTCAAATGCTCTAGTTTTTTGAGGTATGAATAAGTTTGCTTTATTTCACCAGGAAATATATTTCAAATAAAAACAGCAGCATTACTATGCTGAGAAGAAAGTTGGCTAAATTGATAGGTCAGTTAAAGTTACCTTGGTTTGTTCACATGATTTTCTTCACTCAAGTAATAATCCTTGACCAATCCCTTACATTTGGATAGCACCTTGAAGTAATCAGATAAAATAAAAAAACAGGAACAACTTGATTAGGAAAATCACAGGAACAGGCTGGGGAGCACAACCAAAAACATTCCATATAGTGGTACAATCATTAGCATACTCTGTTGCTAACTAGAATACGGCACACCTGTATGGAGAAGAAGTTGTCATACCAACAAGATTGATGTTCCCCTTAATGACACAATGAGAATAATATCTGGAATTCTTAAATCCACACCCCATGTTCTTTCTAACATTGCCCCTCCTGATCTCAGATGACAACAACAGACAGTTTGAGAGTGGAGTAAGATAAATATACCATCAAATCATAGAGATCTTCTAATACATATTAGACTGTCTATCTGTCACCAGGATGAAGTCTAGGAAACCCATTTGGAATAACATGCCACAGTCTTAGAGTTTAGACAGATAATGGTGATTAAGATGGGTGACTTTTAATAACCACAATCAAATAGTTCTCCCAGATCCAACAAAACCACTTCCAGGAATACGGTTATCCTGAAAAATATGAAGCCACCTGAACAGAATGAGGACAGGGCATGCCAGAACTAAGGCAAAGCTCTTTAGGTGTGGAATGGCTGAGAGCCTGCAATGCAACTGTGGTGCACCGGAACAAATTATAACACATATCATTCAAGAATATCTCCTTGGGAAATTTCAAGGCAGCTGTTATGGCATCACAGCCACACCAGAAACAGTTAGCTAGTTAGCTTCTTTAGATATTGAATTATAACTTCCATCCCATTGCAGTTCTATGGCTCGGTATTATGGTGATTTTATTATGGCTTCATATTAATTTAATATCTTATCTCCTATGTTGCATTATTCACATAACCTTTATATACAGTATGTGTGTGTGTGTGTGTGTGTGTGTGTGTGTGTGTGCTTTATTTAAACTAAATCTGTATATTTAAACTAAATTTGTATATCAGTGA
Source organism: Crotalus tigris (assembly GCF_016545835.1). NCBI lineage: Eukaryota > Metazoa > Chordata > Lepidosauria > Squamata > Viperidae > Crotalus > Crotalus tigris. The sequence continues at coordinate 174,981 of NW_024097402.1, read as the reverse complement.
TTGCATGAATTCTGTAGATGCATATGTTAAATAAATACATTCACTCAAGTCCCATTTAAATCTAGTTTACATATTGTAATAGACCCATCAGATAATACTTGGAAGATACTCAGTGGTGGGATTCAAATATGTGAACAAGCGGTTCTCTGTGTGGATGCTGCTTCCGGAAGTCCATTCTGGGCTTGGGCAACAAAGAAATTAGCTACCGGTTTTGCTGAAGTGGTGCAATAAAGTAGAAGCAATTAAGAAAATGAACACTATAACAAACCACTCAAATAGCATCTTAAAAAGCCAGTTTGATCTAGTTTTTAAGGTTACCAATCTAGAAACCAGAAAACCACAAGTTCAAGTCCTGCCTTAGCCATGAAAGCCTGCTGGGTGTCTTTGGGCCAGTTATTTTCTCTCAGCCCAATCCACCTCAGAGGGTTGTTGTGGGGAAAAATAGGAAGAGGAAGATGTGTTTGATATGTTTGTCACCTTGAGTTGTTTGTAAAAATGATAAAGGAATGAAATAAATAAATAATAACAGCTGCTGCTAAAACTCCTAAACTAATATTTTTGCTTTTCTTCCAGATAGCCACAATAGAATAACAATCTATTTGCATTAATTTATTTAATTAGGCTTATTTATTTCTAGAGACATCCTGGAAGAATGAAAATCACTTTTTTAACAAAATAAATTATAAACAATAAGGATATTTGGCTAAACCATAAAATGGCATTTTTACGAGCTTTCCTTTTTTTGTGTCTATTTTTCCTCTACTTCAATGTAGTCTCCTTAAACTAATAATAATAAAACTTCATAAGGCCACATTATCTAATCTACAATTATGTTGTATTAGGATATAGCAATTTTGACTACCCAGACAATAGCAGAGAAAATTTTAAAGTGATGGATTAAGGATTTTTCCCCCTAGATTTTTATTTAAAAAGTTTTTACTCAATATTTGATTAAGCAAATGTAAGAAACAGGCAGGCCCCTTCATTGCTTGTAAAAGTCTACCATAAGTGTGATTTGGCTAAAAGGGGGGGAGGAGGTAGGGAGCAAATGATGGATTCCTTCAAGATTTATCACCCATCTTGTGGGATATAGAAGTTGTAACCATCTATAATTGGTTAGAATATGGATATGTAAAAATTGATGTGGTTTAACACATCTTCAGCATATCCAAATAGATCTAGTGAGGGCTGAAATAAGAGTTTGATAGAACAAGAGTACAACCTGGCACAACATAGCTTGCCATCTTCTTTCTATAACCAATTAGTGATTGTGGTCATATTCTAACTGAGATGTAAGAGAGTTAATCCAGATAAACTTAAATTGTACAGTGCAACTGATATATATTGTGAATGATACAGGATTAGAGATAATAGTTAATCCATCATATTGTTTAGTTAAAGATTTAAAATCAGCATGAAAGATCATTTTCCCATCAATTACAATTTTCTGAGAATTAAGTTCCATTAATTTCAGTTAAATTTATTTTCAGCTAACTGAGTGAAGGTTTTTAACCTTAATCTTTTCCTTATGGAATAAAGAACACTGTACGTATAGTTATTCCCCATTGTCCAGTGGTACAAATGTGAACTTGTCCAGGGTGTAAATAAGAAATAGATCCATATTTCTGGTCTTGTATATAACTGTATTTAATAGGCTTCAGCTATCGTCTTCATTTTCTCAACTTCAAGTGGCTTGCAGGGGCATTTTAGCCAAAAAAAGCAACTAGATGTGAGGTTCAAACTGCTAAAATTTTCTCTGGAAGAAAGAGAGAACTGGAGATTGCCCATAGATATTTCAGACATTTGATTTGTGTGTGTGTGTGTGTGTGTGTGTGTGTGTGAGAGAGAGAGAGAGAGAGAGAGAGAGAGAGAGAGAGAGAGAGAGAGAGAGAGAGAGCGAGCAGGCAGTTCATTTTTCTTTATCTTTTTTTTTTGCAATTGCTTGCAATAAGCTGGTAGTTACAGGTTCCATTGTACTCTGGGCCGTAAATGCAGCCTTCATGGGCTCAAGGTTTCACCAAACTTCATCTTTTTAATTACTTTGGAGTTTATTTATTAATTTTTTGGTATTGCCTCTTTTAAGATTGAAAAAAACTTTGTAGGTACAAGCCTATAAGTCACTGGGTGAGTTTTCCTTAATTCATTTTTAAAAAGGAAACAATATCTTTCATCTTTTTAAACATTTTTATTATTATTATTTTGCAATATACAGCAAAGGAGTGACTTTAGAATCATATCTAAAAAGTTTAAATGCCAAGGCTTTGTGAAACTGATTTAAAGAAAGATTTTGAAACTAGAAAAAGCCTTTTATGTGAGAAAAGCCTGCTTTGTTTACATTTCAATGCAAAGCAAAACTTTGAAGATTGATTTCTAAAGACAAAATGGCTACTTTAAAGGAATTTTTTGATCTGTGGGTGGATGAAATGTTTGAACCTTTTAACTCTTTACTGGAACTAAACATTGTTATGTAAGACAAACAAATTCCTTTCTAGACAACTGAATTCAAAGATAGACTTAAAAATGAATAGACTCTCTGAAGACAACTGAAATTGGACTCAAAGATGGACTTGAAAATTACAATTTACAAGAAAGAGATGGAATACTGTATTTACAAATGGAACTGGATCATTTATAAGCCAGCCCCCATATAAAAATAATGTACCCAAAGAGTGATGTGGATTAGCCTTTTAAAGAGAAAAATAAGATATTTACTGGAGTTACAATCATGGAAAGTACAAATGTACTTCGATAAAAATGATAAGAAGTTCAAGACAAGAGGCAAAGAAGTTTGGAGAAAAGAGGAATTAAATTTTTATCTATAGGATTAAGGAAGGCTGGGAAGAAGAAGAAGGAGGAAAACATCTACAAAATTGGTTTCTATGAAGGTGGTTAAATAATGATTTACCATCTTTGGTGGTGTTTAATGGTTATATGGATTTGATAGTTTCTTTTTCAGAAATGTTCAGTCATGTATTTTGTATTTGTTTGGAATATTTACATTATTATTTTTGATATCTAAAGAGATTATTGTTATTAAAGTTATGTTTAATAACTTTCAATTTTGTTATTAATAGCATTTTTAATGTTTAATTCTCAAGAGAAGGATGAGGGAGATTTAGATTAAGTGGAAAGAATTATATATTTATGCAGTTAGTTATTTTTGTTAGTTTTATTGGACATTTGTAGATCAATAAAGTGAGCTGGAGATTTACTCAAATTACAAACAGAATATTACAAGGAATTCCATACTTGGATACATCAAAAGTCATGGTAAGTTAAGCATGCATATTAAAAAAATATGCACTAAGTACTTTCTTAACTCTACTTTATATGCTAATCTATACCAAATGTACAAACCTCTCTATTTTTCTACAACAGTCAGATGAAACCAAAGAGTAGAAACCCTTTCAGCTGTGAAAGAGGGAAGGACAGAATGGAGAAATAGAAACACTGTCGGCCCTCATGTCATATGGTTTCTCAGACATAAACATCATTTTTTGTGCTTTGATAACTGCAAGGAAAGTGTTGAGCTGTGTAATTACACCTGTAACATAAATTTTCCAGGGCAGTGTGTGGGAGTGTGTGGCCTGGAAAGAAGTGATGTGCTGGCAGGAAGCAGAGAGGTAACTGAGGTTGGGAATGGAAGATGAAGACAGCTAAGAAAACTGCATGCTTTTTAGGGAATTTGGTTGTTGGTGCTAAGGACAATTAAACTGAGGTGTTCCTGAAGGAATAGAAATCAAGATGAACATGTGAGGCTCAGTGAAAGCTATTTTTTAAACAATTTTATTTGAGAACTCATTGCATGTATTTAGGATGTCATGTCATTGTAATCTAATGAATTGCAGAATTAAAAGAAGTAAATAATACAGAAATGAGAAGTATACTTGGAATAGTATTCCAGGGGTTCTGCATTGATTGACATAGTAACTTAATATTGATTAAGCACAGACCCTAAGTGAGGATTTTTCACTAACTTTATAGCTAAAAGTTGATCAGAACAGCAAATTTCATGCTTCATTTTTCATTACTTAACTCCATTCAAAACAGAGACAACTTAATTTTTATGTCCCCAAGGCACACTAGGGTTGCTCTACTGAAACTGTGGATTTTCATACCACATTTTTTCTTTTTTTAAAAAAAATAAGACCCAAAATAGATTCAGTCAGACTCTGGTAAGCCTCATGTATCTATTCTGAGGCATTTAAAAAACAAAACAACAACAAAAAAACCCCTCCATCGCATCCCTCATCACATCCTCTTCATCTCTTAGAGACCTAATTTTTTTCCATTTTACTTTTGCTCTGGCTGCAAAAAAAAAAAAAAAAAAGTCTTCCTAACTACACTAGTACTACTACTTTGAAATTAGTTTCCACTTGAAAATAAAGCTCTTGAAGTTTCTCCTCAGAATTCATCAGAAATCTATCTGAACAGGAATATCCAAGGAACCCCATAGATTTTGTTTTACGCTCATCTAAATCTACCTCATTCCTCTGAAAATATAACACTACCCTCAACCCTAGAAGAACTGAGGTATTTTTAACAGAAAAAAAGTGCATAAATTCTCAGGGCTAAAAGTACTCTTTTTAGCAGGAACTAATGGTAATGTTGCCTTAGCCCTTCAAACAAAACATACTTTAAGACTAATCATTCAGATCTCAATGCTGCCTCTTTCTACATTTTCAAATGAAAAAAAAATCCTATACAAATAATAAAATTGGACATCTAACACAATAGACTGGAGTGGGCATGTATTAAAGCCTTGCTGTTGGGGTGACAGGGAACTATTTCTTTCTCTTCAAACACCCTGTAAATCAAAACAATGGCACTGATGGTGTAGCTTAATTGTCCTTGATATGGTGCAGCAACTGTAAGTTATGATTGCTTGTAAAATATGCTGTCAGAATGGCTGACTGGCGAGGACCTTACTGTTATTTATGGATTCCCCTACTATTCTATCACCCTGTAGCCTAGTATGTATTTTTATTTGAACAAAAACACAAATTTACTGCTCTAACATCCCCAAATCATGTTTTACAATGCAGGCTCCAAACAGAGAATAAGGTACCTTGTTATGTGTTCTGCCACATAAATTAAATAAATAAAGTTTGCCACCCTAGCGAAGAGGCTGACCTCTGTGATTTTGCATTCAGTTGGCATCCATCCTTCTAAATCATTTGGATGTCCAGCAGAGCTATTCACATCTCCACATCCATCCAGTGTGTGGGTCAGTCATTTCACCCTCCTTTTGAGAAAGGAGGACTACTTACAAAATAATTTGACATTAATTATTACTACTACAGGAAAGTGACAATGCTGCTGCAAAAGAGAGAGAGAGAGAGAGAGAGAGAGAGAGAGAGAGAGAGAGAGAGAGAGAGAGAGAGAGAGAATTTAAAAAAGGCAAGCCTACTGGCTATGTTAGTGAACCTGACAGCTAAGAATATGAGTCCCCAAGCCACATAAAGTGTGAATTTCAAATGCCATTCCTTGAATATGGAAATTGAGCCTCCATATTAAGATGGTGGAATGGATGGAATACAACTGTTTTAAAGGAGATGAGCTTCTTGACTCAAACAAACAGGCCTCATTCTGGAATCTTAATGAAATAGGAAGATAATTGGAGTAAGTGACAATGGTGTAATCCATTAATTTCTGTAAAGAAAGGCTGATTTAACTCTTTGGTGGAAAAGTGAATCTACTCTCTCAATTTAATATAAGGTCACCCAAGTAATCTTCTCAGGAACTTAAATGTTTTCTGTAATCTACTGCTTTTCTTTCATATTGATTAAGCTTTCTTCTGAGATAATCGATCCTACAACTACCACAAGCCTCATCTGTCTGACTTAATATTATAGAAATAAAGGCATAGTGAAGGTTTGAACAATCCCTTTTCTGTCAATAATTGGATTTCTTTAAAGGTAATCTCTCAGAGACTGCCTACCAGCCTGGGGAGAAACCATAGCCACTCTTATTTCTCTTTCCATATGATCACTGTAATGTAGTGGCCACAACTGTTTTAAATCACTTGCTTAATGTCTGACCTACATTGTTGTATTGTTTAACAGTTGCCGTTACTGAAAGCCAGACTGGCTGTCTCCAAGCTGATAATGAGGTTTGGGGCAGGAAACTGTTACTTTAAACCTATTGGTTGCCACCTAGAGGCTAACTGTATAAATAGCTGTGCAACCAGCCTTTAGGGCTGCTTCTGTTCTGAGTTAATAAACTTGTTTGCTGTTTCAGCATTGCCTCGTTAAATATCTAAAGAACTGAAGATATGACAACCACCATGTCGTATAATCTCTCTCAATAACTTGGGGGACAAAATAGAGGCAAAATGGAATGGTGTGGCAATTTAGGGGGAGAAAGACCAAGAAAGTATGGTAGCCATTTTCTTCTTCCTCTTGTAAATAGCATGGAATTAGATTTATGAACTTTTTGCTGAAAATGGACAAAAAATAAATTGATTGACTTACTGATTAAAAAGGTTTGTTTAAGGGGAAAAGGAAACCATGATATGTAATCTGAAAGGTAGTGAAAATAATTACTATGCTGCGAAGATCAGAATCAGAATTTAGATGTCTTTTTTCCTTTTGTTATCTTTTTCTTTTTTCTTTTACTTTTATATCTCCGTTTTATGTTTTTGTAGTTTTTAATTCTGTGTGACATTTTCTTTTATGTGTGTGTGTGTGTGTGTATGTGTGTGAATATGAATCACAGGATACCCATTCTGTTAGTGTGCATTTTCTCAAGGAAGGCAATATAGACTTTCCTGCTTATTGTTAGAAACTTAATTAAAAACTGTCCACCAGTTCTGTTTTGACAGGTCCCTTGATGGAATCAAAGGTTTTGAAATAGGGCAGGAAAAACATGGTCGATTGAACTTCCTGAAAGAGGTTAGCCTAGTTATCCATTTCAGCGAATCTCTTCCTCTTTTAGAGGAAGGGGAAAATATTGTCTTGGCAAAGAAAAAGAAACTAAATTTGCCAAGAATTTTTGAAATGCATCATTTATATATCTCAGTTGACACTCCCTTTTAAAAGTAGGTTAAACAAATTGCCTAAATTTAGAAACTGACAGACCACCAGCCACGCATTAATAGCAATCCTGTTCTCTAAAGTTTTCATTTAGCTACTGAGCATAGGCAGAAAGAGGAGGGGGACCTGCAAGATAGATGGAGCTGTTTGATTTGTTACATGTCATATCAGGAGCTGAAGAACAATATTTCTCAAGATGAGAGGGATATGAATTAAATGCTATATTTTTTTTATTGTTGTGAACAGAAATATATTACCATAATAGTAAACATTCTTTCTTTTAGAATTAACTACAATAATAAAACAGAGATAATAACTATTTTATTCTGTCTTTTTAAACCTATTTGTTTTATTTGCTGATTTGTAGCTCTTACTCAAGTCAGTGTACAGTATACAATTTGTCATAAACAAACCACGTTTGCTTAATAGGCAAAAAATAAGGAGGAACCAATGGCACTTCCAATATTTCCGGCATATTTCAAAAAGAGGTTAAGGCTTGTACAAATTCCAGAAATGAATTAAATATACATGCTGAAATACAAATCTAGCAGCTTTCATCTTAAAAATGGCTACTCTTTTCCAGAGATAAAATGTAGGTTAATCTGATACAGCTGAAATTTAGATATTTATGCAAGAACATTTGCATAGCTGAATATGAATAGCAAAGGATTTATTCATAATAGATCTCAACTAAAAAGATTCCTCATTGGTATGACATAGAGTGAGTGATTGTTTAAGGTCTCTACACTTTTCCAGATATTGATTTTAATTAATGACAGATAATTTTATGCATTTTTTTTCCTGCCAGTTTCATTCATTATAAAGAAAAACAATTTGCTTTGAAAGCATTTTGGAACAAGAAGAACCTTTCGGAGAAATTCTTGTGGGTGAAATGCGTCAACCTTGCACTCCAAAATGCAAGACATGTTCTTAACAATTATTCTTCCACTTAAGTCGTGGTCACTCTCCAGCAGCCTGGAGGATCCCTGGATTGCTCAATTAAATTGCCAAAGAAGACATCATGAGGACATTTGTGTCATGGGGCTTTTTCAGTATCTGTACAACTATTGCCACTAAATCCTTAAGAAATTGTTGGAGAAATATTTGTCAGATTTATAGGCCCAGAAAAGTCTCTGGAGACAATAAGATCTTGGTAGGATAATAAAGGAAATGGGAGCTCAAGCAGGGCTTTCTCTCCCATCTTTCAATTGGGGGTCATGGCCATAGGCATTCATTAGGAGTGTGTCAACATCTGCAAAGTGATGATTGCAGTCTCCCAATCCAAACCAAATACCAAAAGGGTGGGCATGGACCCCATTGAGGTAACCACCATCTTGACAGAAACCAGTGCCGACACAGTGCAGCAAGAGATATAAATATAAATGGTGTTGCTGAAAACGGTTATGACGATGGCTAATGCTATTCTTAAAAATAACTAGGAAAGAAATGTCTTATAGGGATCAGGCCAGATTCATCAGGAAATTGTTATACTAGAATGAATTAGGAAGGTGAAAAAAGAAAAGAACCAAAAAGGCAGCAAAGGACTGAGGCTTAGAATCATAATTTTTCAGGATACTGTAAAGGCGAGGCCCAAAGGTTGGACCTTTCAAACCTCAATTGTTTCTATATCAAATACACTGGGCACCAGGTGGAGACACGTTTATCTGCGGACCAGGGGAGCGTGGTGTCGTGTGCTGCCTGCATCCCATGAATGGGGCTTTGCTTGTTTGTGTGGCCCAGTTTCTGGCATGCCACAACCTAGTGCTGATCCATGGAAAGTTTGGGGTATGTTTTGATGGTTTGGGGGGTCAGTAATGGCTCCTGGAGACTGTCTTGACAAGCAGCATTCTTGATGAGATTTTGAAATTGGTTGCCATTGCCTCCTTTCTAGGGCTGAGGAGGTATGACTGGCTTTGCACCTAAGGCAGGACTAGAACTCAGTCTTCCTATTTCTGGCCTATTGCCTTAACCACTATCCCAAGCTAGATATCTCTAGATATGTTTAGTCTATAGAAAACATGAATGTGGGGAGGATAACAGACATGGGTTGCTGACGTATTTTATCTGAGCATTAAACGATGTAAAGAAATTCTAAGTATTATACCTATCAAACCCCAGAGCAACTTGTACGAACAAAACCAAACTATGAGTAAAAGAGGGATGCTATTTTCTTTTTCTTCACCCTCATGTTTTTCTTGCATAAAATAATTCCTCAAAAATATATTCTACTAAAGTTTAATTAGTCACATAATACTCTTGCATTAATAAGAAGTCATGGTTGCATGAAGCTCAAAACTCTCAGATATCCAGTCCTACTTAGTTACGTTTTAGTCTTTTGGTCTGTTAGACTACATGCAATCAGCCCATGATTCAAGGCTCTCTCGTCTCATCTTAAGACTGTATAATGGGAGATAAGAAGCAGCATTAAGTCCAGTCACAATACCACAGGGAATCAATTATAAAGGGATCAATTATAAAATAAATATGCTGTTATGGTGCAACCTAAACCCCCTTTTGCTGGGATCAAAATGCTAAAGACACGTGTAAAAGGGACTGAACTTGCATTGCAACATTGTGATGCTCATTTCACCATTCTAACAAAATAAATTGTATGGACACTTTTAATGTCTATCTATGCTCTTCTTGTTTTCTGTTATGAAGCCGATACATAGAAATGAAATAGTAGAAAAAATAGGGTTTTGATAACAAACTACATAATTTATATTCAAACAGATAATTTCCCATCAACACTTTCTAATATGCATAAGCAGATATGTTTGAATCTGAGTGACAGACCCTATAGGTCTCCAAGGATAGCAATTGAATGAGCCCATTCAAAAGTTAGCCTAATTTTTTTATACAGCCATTCACAACATGAAACACATTAACTAGTCAAAATGCTCTAGATAGTGTGGCTGATGAATAGCTACTTTCTGTCTTGAACATCTGCAGTTGCAAAAAGAGATTAACTATCCTAACATAACTAAACTCTTTTGCTTTTTTTTCTTGTCTCACAGCTCATAAAAATATCACACCCTGGTAAGTAAGTTTTAGGCCCAACGAGGAGAAAAGCTGTAGCATGTGAAACAGATTTGAACAGATAAATAATAGCAGATTGATAAGGGTTAAAGAATCTCTCAGTTTGCTATTTCTTCTTTCATAAATCACCTTTTCTTTACCTGTTTCTATGGCATCGGGGTATATGAGTCGGTGTGAGATATTTGCTCCCAGGCATAGGAGGCTACTGAGGAAATAAGGAGAATTCAAAATAGCTACAAGTAGATTGTATCAGTGTGGTATCTAGGAGTCAGTAATAAAATCAGGATTAATCTGAGCATTAAGGAGTCACAGACTCTTTTCAAAAAGGTATTCCAATCAGAAATAACTCCCCTGTCCAAACTGAAGGGTAAAAACCACTGCTAATTGAGAAGACTGATACTTTTTTCTCTCCCCCCCCCTTTCCTTTCTTCTCCTTTCTTCTCCTTTCCCACCCCCTCCCCACACTCTATATCACCTCCTAATCATGCAGCTCAGCTTGTGGGCTTCATCTCTGCACAAGGACAAGCACAGCGAGATGCCTTATTAGCACCACATAGACAACAGCAACAATTGTAAATCAACTGGATAGATTAGACTAGAGATTAAGCTTCCTCTGATTCAGGCACTCAAGGCACTGCAAAAGAAGACAAAAGGAGTTTGGATTTCGGAGTATAGTAGGATGGCTGCTAATGTTTACTTTCATTCATTTCTGTTGTCAATACACAAGCTGATTATTTAATACAAAAATAAAAAAATACAACATAGGAAAATCACAGTACAACTAGCCGGGCTGCTATGCTCTTCATGATTCCATGATATGGAATCTTGTTTAATTCAAGACTCTGGTGGGTTATTTCTATTGTTTGAGAAATAAGGTTATCGTGTCTAATGCAAATCACCTACCTTCTAGTGATGCTGCTGAGGTTATAATTATAATTAATACTGTGCAGGAATGGTTCAGTTTGATTTTTCATGCTGTGTGAAATCTATACCTGCATTTGTACCTTAGTCAAAAGGACTTGGAGGTTGCAATTCTTTTTACCATTTATTATGTTATTATTTATTATTTAAGATATTATACGACACTATATTATTGTAAATATCAAATTTTATGTAAAAGGTTCTCTCTGGTAATTTTGGCAATTGACCATAACTGTAAAAATGAAGGGAGTCTTCTCATATCCTAGTAGGATTTCATCCACCAAAATGAAAACCTTGAATTTAATTCACAACCAATACACATAATATTTGCATGTTCAGGGGCTCCCCTCAGCAGTCACCACATTCTTCAACAGCTGCAGTATCTAGACCACACAGAGGGCATTCCAATAATGTTTGATCTTCATCTTCATTGAAGATGTTATCTAGTTGGGCAATCAAACATCTGCAAGGAAACAACAAAGCTCAGAGAGCACCAAGGACCCCACAGTTCAGCCCTGAGCTACAAATGTTCTCTTCCACTATTTCTCTGTCTTTCTGCTCATAAAGGTAGGGTAGGTCAGGAAACAAATACCAAACACCACTGGTATTACTGGAATTCTGTTTTATTGGTACAGGTATAATAATAGAATCTGCAAAACTATTCTGAAGATTGCAATGATAAAAATAGTTTGTGCTCTGTGTTTTGAAGTTTTTCTATCCTAATGAAGATAACAATTCACTTCAATTTTAGATACTTCTTTGCTGTATGAGTTAATGATACATAACTTTCCTTCTCAACTCTGAGAACGGAGACACTTGGAGAAGGTTTCTTTGTTTCAGGCATATTGAATATTAACCAGCCCTTGCCTCTTTTTTTTTGGAACACCTCATCTTTTAAAATTTGGGACAGTACATTATAATAAGCCTTGATGCAAAACACATAATTTGGAGGTCGGTTTGGCAGGGCAACTCATAGATACTTGCTCAGAGCTGGGTCTAGGATGTGGGATGGGGCCCATGTTTCTCTCTGCCAAAGAGAACGAAGATGGGATAATCTTGAGTTTCTATCTCACTCTCTCCTTTTTCTTGGGGTTGAACTGGAATTGATATCACTCATCTCCCATTTCTTCTTGAAGGTTATCTCTGGATTTGGTACACTGTCTATAAACAACCTCTTTCAAGGAAGGGATGACTATTTGTTATGTGTTATTTATTTGTTTTTCAAAAGTTACTGAAAGTATTCATATCCAGAGAATCTTTCAAGCATTGTGTGACAACAATGTATCATGGAGCACACAATCATATAAGGATTAGACCTTAACTTTAATTTCTTACCTTTAACTTTAACCTGCAGAGTAGATTTGTAGAAAACAAATCATGTTGAGTATCATCAACATTGATAAGAACCTCAAAGCTTCTTTTCTGGTGATCCTCTGGTGAAAAAAGAGAAAGAGATTTATTCCTACTTTCCCTTTCTATGGCTGAAATGCTGGAGCACTGCCAATTTAGGATACACAGTATAATGGAACATTTCAGGTAGAATTGTTCCAAGTTTAAAAGACACATGTCATGCCTTTACATCCATGCCTCTAAGTATATATAAAGACAAATGTTATTTACTAACAGCTTGGCTGTAAATGATATGCTCATTGGATCATTTGCTAAAGTTCAGCAACATGACCAGGACATCACTGGTTAGCAAAGAAAATAATCTCCCCTATATAGGAGGAGAATCAATTATACTCCAATGTATTACATGATTATTAAACTTGTAGTATTGAACGTTAAGACTTATTTCCCTCCTTTACAAGTCTATCCAATGTTAACTAGGTGCTGCTACCTGATTCATTAATCTTTAGAACAAAACAGGATATTCTTGAACATTTTTTTCTGTAGATGAAGTGACAGGTAACAACACAGTTTATCCTACTTATTGAACAGCTTCAAGCATGAGGATCTAGTTTTGTTTTGTTTTTGCAGCTTACCTACCATAGGCATAAACATATAAAAATCGATTAGAAGTATTTCCATTTGCTGATTACATTTGTCTTCCAATATTTTGTGTCTATAAAATGCGTTGTAAGTACAAAAACTGTAAAAAATATTTTTTAACTCTTATATAAATAACATTGACATTGAAACAACCAAAACAAAAATTATGTTATTGCTCAGGCCGTGGAAACCAGCAAAATCTGCATTTAAAATCAGGTTGAAGCTTAATATCAGCACAAAATTATGCATAGAGTGCACGCACAATCTATCACTATGGAAGCAGACTAAACAGGCCTCTAAACCTTTGCAGCTTTTAATGTTTTGTAAAGCTATCTGTTTATGGGAAAAACAGAACTTTACATATGTGAAATCCAAATAATTTAGAACAGAGGAGCAACTCTGTGGGCAAGTAGGCGTGGAAATACCAACATTGCAATCTTTTCTTCATAGAAGTAAGAGCAGAGCAAATTCTACAATGGTTTTACATCCTTCAGCTATGATTTTAGTAACTGCTGCTTTCCCCAGCATACCATCATCCACATAACTTGACCAACAGCAGCAGGGACATGACCGGTTCTTGCTCTATATTCAATAAACTAGATTTAAAATATGCACACATAGACATATCAACTATGAACCACAAAATAGGGTCACAATGCTTAGATATTTTTTTTTGTTTTTCTAATATATTAACAGTCCTAAATCACAAAATGTATTTGGAGTTTTACACAATTGCAAAATATCATTCTACTATTACAATGGATATTGCAGCCATCTTGAGTCTTTCTCTGAATAATTAATTTTGGCGCCTTCAGTTTGGTCTTGACTCCTGGTGAATGCCGGGACAAGTCCAGGCCATTATTGACAACATTTTCTGACATGGTTTGTGTTTGCATTCTTCTTAGGGCTGGCAGAGAGTGATTGGCTCAAGGTCAGCCAGTTGACTTTGCACCTAAAGCAACATTAGAACTCAAGATCTCCTTGTTTCTAGCTTGGTGCCTTAACCACTGCACTAAAGTTGCTCTCCTGTGAATAAGACTTTAGATTATAAAGTGAATGAACAAATGAAAGAATGAATAAGTGATAAAATTAGCATTCAGAACAAAGTTTATATCAAGTTGAACTTTGCCTACTGCCAGTATTTCTTTCCTAAGAATTTTAAATTCATTACCAAATTGCTTCAGATCAATCCTTTGGCATAATTTAATTTTATGGAAAATTACAGAGAGTTAAAAAAAATTGCACACATATACACATGACTAAGGAAGCACTTAAATGTTAATGGAACTGCTTTAATATGTTCTTCTAAAGCTTTTGCTAATGCATTTATGATGTGTGTTTTTTTTCCTCTGGAGGTTCTTTCTTTTATTAAGAAATTCATATAAAATGGTAGAGACTAAAGTGGTTAAAAAAGAATGGAAGGTCTTGCCACCAATCAGCCTAGTACATAATGCAACATGAAGATAGACTGTGATCGAGACACAAAACAGATTTCTAAAACTTCGTAGAGTAAATGCTGTTTCCCATCAAAAATGAAATCCATGTTCAACAGCATTGCTTAATCCGAAAAGTTAGAACATTCTAAAAACTGAGCATTCTACCCTTTGGACAGAACTAACCTCAAATGTACTATTTTAACTATCTGTAAGTAACAACACCATATTTTACATTTGAAACCTTATTACTAACTTGAGTCTGCATAAAACCTTTCACAGGGAGTTATTTCAAAGAGGGACATTCTTGCCATCTTTTTGGAGTTAGTCCCAGGGCTTAATTTTTGGAAGGACTAGATCAGTGGTGATGAACCTATGGCACAGGTGCCAGAGGCGGCACTTGGAGCCCTCTCTATGGGCACACGTGCTGTTACCCCAGCCTTGCCTCCCCTGTGACCCCCTCCTCTCAGCAGCCCCCTGAAGGAGAGTCGCCCTCAAGCGTAGCCCACATGGAGTAGTGCAGCCAAGGACATGACAGCGAGACAGTGTAGACAAGACTCTGCCTTCACATCCTATTATGCAGTTGATGCTGCAGAACGCAGGCAGAGGCTGTGGCTACCATAGTGCTGCTGGGCTGCCTGGGCAATCTGCGGTGGGCCCTGGAGGCAGTGAGTGGTCCTGTGGGCAGGTGGGGCGGGGAATGGTGGGGCAGAGTGGGGGCGGAGCAGGGAGGTGGAGTGGGGGCGGGGCCAGTTTTTGAGCACTTGGTCTTTAAAAGGTTCGCCATCAGTGGACTATATTATATATATTTTAATGAAGCCAAAGCCCTAAATGCATTACCTATCTAATCCACAAACTCTTTGACTGATTTGGATCAAGATTTTATAAAATCTGTCACTAATTCTAAGATGAAACAGTCTGAACTATACATTGCTCCATGTACTATTAGTCTATTAATTCAAGTAAAGTCATGATTGAGTTCTGTCTTTTTAAAAAATCTTTCTCCCAGCTAATCTTTGTAAAGAATCTCTCTTTTTCTTTTTTTTTCTACTACTACACATGCTTATTTCAAATATTTATAGCGCACCTGCTATCCAGAGGATTGAAAGGCAAATTTCAATGCTTTAAAATAAGAAAAACCTGTAAAGCTTGATAAAATAAATATAAATTAATGGAAAACCTATAGATCTAAGAGACTGGGAGGAGGCTGAGAAAGTGACATAAACAACCAACAGATGAGAGAAGAGTTCATTAGTAGTTTATCTCCAGGCTGCCAAAAGCCCAGGAAGAAAAAAATCAAAATATTCAAAGAAATTCTGCCATAATGAATTCATTAATAGAAGAGGATAGGAGGTTCCTATCACAGTTTCCAAAGTTCAGGATTTTACCCTAAAATGTTGCATTTTTTTACTTTCACATGATTCTTTCACATATCCTTTGATACAAGTACTGTACCTAACAAAACTTGGTTTTAGCAAACTTTGGATATAATAGATATTTTCATCTGTTCTCCACTTCTTAACAAATTAATGTTAAATCAATGGTTTAATGAAAATGATGGCATTTACACAATTTTGTATCTGTGCAGACGATATAAACAGGCTGATGATGTAAATTCCAATTTAATTTTCAGATGCGCTTTTCCTCCAATTGTCTGTTAAATCAACATTTTATTCTAACAAAAAAGATCATAGGCATTCATATTAAATATTATATTACATAAATACATATTTTATATATATGGCCACCCAGATTTGCTTTTTGCAATGTAAGAGGTCATATAAATGTGATTAATAAAAAAATATTTATTTATTTCGCAGTATTTATAATCCACCCCCATCCCAAAGGATAACAGGTGGCTAATGACAAAGTGAGAAAAACAAAATTAAATAGAAGCATTATGAACAGCAACAACAACAAAAAAACACCATATTGCCAAACACACACACACACACACAAACCCCCCCCCAACCACCAGCTATTAGGCATGTACATGCTGAGAACTTTTCCTATGATTATTTTGAATTTTTAAAGGCCTTAAATGGTATTAATAAAACATTGGAGTCACTTTATAGTGAGATGAGTGGCAAATAAATTTAATAAATAATATTGGTGTACACCGCTTAGAGAGTGCTTGCACTTAAAGCGGTATATAAGTCTCATAAATAAATAAATAAATAAATAAATAAATAAATAAATAAATAAATAAATATTTAAAGACAGGTTCAACTTTGGATTTCTCCATTGCTACTCTAGGCATTATCACTGTTGCCTCACTTTCCACAATTCCTCAATAAGCTAAGATACATTCTGAGATAAATGCAGAGAGAATTGTTGCTCAGTGGAAATGCAGTCAAGGATCTAGGTCACCTCCTGTTGCCAGAAGCTAACATGGCCTATCAAGTAACTGAGAAAATGCCCAAATGCCTTCTGGAAATCCTCCATATTCATAAGGTACCATAAATGGTGCAGGCTTGCAGAGACCTCAAAAGTCAGTTAAGCTTAATTGGACTAGGAAGTGATTTGGTTATGGCAACAAACTAGATGTAATATTCCAAGGCTGACAAAAGTATTTATTTGTTTGTAAAATTTATTGGCTGTCCATTATTCTTACCACAGGGTAACATTAATGTATGACTGCCTGCAGATGTTAAACCAGTGATTTTTGGGGGGACAAGCCACCATTGCCTTGAATTCTGGTTTTCCAGTTTCAAGCAGTGTTTCAATATCTCAGGGGTTGCCACAAAGAAGAGGGAGTGAAGAGATTTTTAAATGCTGCTCTAATTCTATACCATTCACTTTGGTTCTTGAGACATTCAGAGACAGGCATACAGGACTGGAAAAACTATTTTAAAATATTTTAAAACTCTATTATGCAATATTCTGAGAGTGAAGGAACAAAGTACACTGTTATTTGCATTCACAAGAGCTTCAAGGGATACTTGCTTGCCTTGAATAACCCATAATCCCACACTTCCTATTTTCTTTTTGTTAGAAAAAACTGCTTCTTCCCATAGAGACTGGAGCTCATGACTTACACACCTCTGGAGTAGGCATGAGCAACATTTCCATATTTATTATTATTATTATGATTATGGATCATCGCACAGTTAGCCAGATATTCAGACTGCATTTGGCATTTTGTCTACCTATTGAGTCCTTACCAAGGACCTGGGATAGGCAGATGTGGATGTTTGATGTTATTACAGATATCGTCACAGGATGGAAGCAGTTCCTAGTAAGGCTGCCTTTTGCAATTCACTAATGGCTAATTTGTCAATGCCAATGGAGTTCAAGTGGTGCTCCAGTTGTTTTTGGATTGCACCTAAGGCGCCTATTACTATTGGTACTACCCTTGCTTGCTTTTGCCACAGTCTTTCTATTTCTCTTTGTAGGTCTTTGTATTTTGTTATCTTCTCCAGTTCTTTCTCGTCTATTCTGCTATCTCCAGGCACTGCCACATCCACTATCCAGACTTTTTTGTCTTTCTTATCGACAATTGTTAAGTCCGGGGTGTTATGTTGCAGGTGCTTGGCTGTTTGAATTCTGAAGTCCCAGAGAAGTTTAATTTTACCATTTTCTATGTCTTTCTCTATTTTATGATCCCACCAGTTTTTGCTTAGAGGCAAATGATATTTCTTCCCATGCACCATTGTTGCTACTTTGTCATGCTGCTGCTTGTAGTCAGTCTGTGTAATCTTCTTGCAACAGCTTACCAGGTGGTTTACTGTTTCTTCAGCTTCTTTGCGTAGGTGCCATTTACTATTTGTTGCTGTCTTCTCAATTTTAACTTTATATGCATTTGTCCTTAAGGCTTGGTCTTGTGCAGCCAGAATTAGTCTCTCGGTCTTTTTTTTTCAATTTTCCTGCTCTTAGCCATTGCCAGGTCTTGTTATTATCTGTTTTCCCAGCTGTTTTTAAATGTACTGGCCATGTAGTGCTTTGTCTTCCCATGTCTGTATTCGGTTCTTCATTTGGTCTTTCTTGTAGGCCAGTTTGGTCTCTCCAGTAGTCAGTAAGCCTTCCTGATATACTAATTTCAGTGCATCTTCATCACTGTCCTTCAGATATTCTTCCAAAGCCATTTTTTCTTCTTCAACTATCTGATGTACATGCAGCATTCCACATCCACTTTTTCCCTTGGTAGATAAAGTCTGTCAATTTAACTGTGTGGATGAAGGGCATGATTCATTATTTTTCTGGTCTTCCTATCCATTGCTTTTAATTCTGCTTGAGTCCAGTCCACTATTCCAGCTGTGTACCTAATGACTGGAATTGCTTCATGGTATTTCCTCCATTGAGTTTGGACTTTAAGATCTTCTTCACTCTCTTGATGTATTCACCTCTAATCGTTTTCTTGACTTCAGTGTGCTGATGTTGTCAGCTTGAAGGATACCCAAGTATTTGTAGTAATCTTCCTCATCCAGACTCTTAATGTTATTTTCGTGGGGCATCTTGATTCCTTCAGTTTTCACTACTTTTCCTTGTTTGATAGTAAGTGTGGCACATTTGTCCAAGCCAAACTCCATTACAATATCTTGGCTATATATACGGACAGTGTTGAGCAGCGATTCTATTTCAGATGATGTTTTTCCATACAGCTTCAGATCATCCATGTAAAGGAGGTGGGATAGTCTGGCAGATGTTTTTGATGTTTGATAGCCATGTCCTGAGTTATTCAGTATTGTTGACAGAGGAAACAGTGCAATAACAAATAGTAATGGTGATAATAAATCTCCTTGAAATATTCCTCTCTTGATGTTAACCTCTCCCAGTCTCTCACCACTGACCTGCAACTGTGTCTTCCATTGTACCATCAATCTTTGCACACATTTTCTGATGTTTCGACTGACTCCTGTTATTTCTATGCACTTGATTGTCCAGTCATGTGGCAGAGTCAAATGCCTTTTTGTAGTCAATCCATGGCAGAGTCAAATGCCTTTTTGTAGTCAATCCAAGACCAATCAGGTTGGTCTTCCTTTTCTTTCAGTTTCCCTAGATCATTTTGCATATTAGGAGTTGATCTTTTGTTCCTCTGCTATTGGGACAGTTTCCTTTCTACTCAGGTGGAAAGAGATTGTTTTCAACTAGATGCTGTTGTACTGCATCAGCTACCACACCAGTTAGCAATTTGAAAGTTGTTGGTAAGCAGGTAATTGACTTGTAGTTGCCTGGTGTTGCCCGTTTTGCTGGATTTTTCATTATTAGGTAGGTTTTCCCAGTTGTTAGCCACTTTTCAATTTCTCCTCCTTGTAGTATATTGTTGAACTGCTTGGCAATGAGTGGGTGTATAACAGTTAGATGTTTCAACCAAATCCCATGCAGTTCATCTTCACCTGGTGCTGACCAGTTTTTGATTTTCCTTGCTCTTTTTTCTACCATTTTGTTGTTATTACTAGTTCTTTCATTTCAACTTCTGTTTTATTTGCATCCACCTCTTTTAACCAAGCTGCATCCTTGTTGTGCTTCTTTGGGTTATCCCATATCTGCTTCCAGAACTGCACTGTTTCTTCCTTGTCAGGTACTGACTGATTCATTGTAGTTTCTCCATTGATGGATTGGTAGAAACATTTCTGATTGGATTGAAATTGGAGGTTCTGCCTATAGTTTGCAATTCGAGCTTCTTATCTACTGATTTTCCTGGCTATAGCTGTTATTTGTTGTTTTATTATTTCCAGTGCTTCCTTGAGCTTCCTTGTTTCTAAGTGGTATTTCTTATTAGGTATTCTTTGGTCTTCTTGTTCTTCAGCTTCTTTTTTTTTTCATCTGTTCTAGCTTGCTTGCATGTGATTTTAACTTGCTGACCTTATTTTCTAGTCTAACCTTCCATTTTTCTGGTGCACTGTTTGTTTCTTTTTCTTCTTTGTTGAATTTTGCATCCCAGGTATTCAGTTATAATTGCAGCTGTGCTGTATATTAGTTGGTTTGTTTCTTGCAGTGAATTGGTGTTTATACTTGATATTGCAGTATTTGCATCTTTTAAGGCTTATGCTAGCTGTTTCTTTGGAACAAGCTTCAATGCAGGTAGCCTTATTCTGTTGTTTTTGTGCTGTTCTAGATGCTCAATTATTCTTTGTTTCAATTCTTTTATTTCTTTAGTTAGAGGGTTTTGTTCTTCCTGAGGAAAAGGTGCCTGGTTTCCAAATGAGAACAGTTGTATATCTCTGCTGGATTCCTTCACTGCCAACTCCCCCTGGTTTGCCTCTATATTCTGAATTATTTCTGATAAGTCTTTGATTTCTTTGCCCTGTGTAAACCTTTGCAGTTCATCCAATTCTGTTTCTGTGAATACTTTATTTTGTATTATAAATTGGCATTGATCTGCTAGTCTCTGTTCTGTTATATCTGATTCTGGATGTTGTTCTTTCCAGAACTGGTGCATTCATTTTAGATATCCTTTTCTTGTTGGACTTGATCTGTAATAACAGATCATTATTTCTTTGTTTTCAATCACTGTATATTTGCGAGGGGTAAACATCTTTTCTTCCAGTAGTTCTGCAGCTGCTGGCCATGGTTGCTCAGCTAACAGTTCTGAGTCCTGTAACCCATTTTTCACCAGATATCCAGGAACTCCAATATCTAGCATGTACCTTGTTAACCCGGGCGACATTCAAGCCGGTATGGCTTTCTGAAATTTACGTCTCACCATATTTTTTATGGGAGAGATACTCTTTTTCTGATTCCTCTGATGAGACCTATTCAGTATGGTTGAACCTCTGGCATAGCTCTCAACTTCCTCAGAATACACAAGCCCCACAACCACGTCAAGGTAGTGCCTCACTGCGGGATTATTATTATTATTATTATTATTATTATTATTATTATTATTATTCCCAAGGCATGAAAATTGAAGCCACCAAATACCAAAAGTTGTGAGGTTTTTAATACCAGCCCTGTGACAAAATTAAGGAACCCAAAAAGAAATCCAGCTGGTTAGAGGTATGACCAGCATATCAGATGGATACCCATCTTGTCCCTAAAGCTGAATTTAATACACAGGCACTTATATACCCTGCCACTTCAGGAATGGTGCCTATCACAAACAAGTTGTCCTGGAAGATGAACATCATCTTCCCCCTCTAGCCTTGGATTTTTGGTTGTTATAGGTATCAAAACCAAATCAGGCAGATTTCTAAAAAGGCAATGTCACCACCTTTTTCAAACAGTTTTTGATAGAACGTGCCAGATTTACTTGCTTATCCACAAGCAGATTATGGATGAGAGTGATCCTATTATGAATGGACTTGTTCACTAGAAACAAGTTAAATTCAAGGTCACTAACAATCTAACCACCAAAATGCAGGTTCTGGATCCTCAAACTGGAAGTTAAGTTTAATGCTATTTCTGTTATTCTCTTTTGGGATAAACACTATTTTGTAAAGAATAAGAAAGTTAAAGGGATGAGATAAGCCAAAAGGAAATAAAATGTATCTAATTCTGCTTTATGCCAACACAATTTACTATATCTCTTAATAGCTTTCTGCTTTTGCAAATCATCCTTGCTTCTATCACATCCTTACTTCAAAACTTCATACAGTGTTTTTTATTCTTTAAAATGCTCAGCTCCATTTTTTGAAGAACTTGTTATTGCTATTATATTTTATCCCATCTTTTAAAACCATTTATTCTATATTTCCAGTTAAACAAAACTATCTTGATCTGATACATTAAATTTTCAGATCCATACTCTTCGTTGATTATATAACCTATTCAACATTCACTCCAAATCAGACATTCCAGCTTTGTATTTATTGAAAATCAGTCAGATTCTGAGCTAATATCAAAGCATAATCCTATTTGAAATTACATAGATGGGGACATTGACAACCAAAATACTTCTAACATCTTGCTGTTTATATTTTAATCCATACATGTATTAACTATCCAAGGGCAAATCACTCAGACTTACATCCTACTCAGCACTGAACCATTCAATAAGCTTACTATTGATTCTCACACCTGATTTAATTTTATTATATATTGCTTCAGCAACTACCTGCTATATCATATTCAACAAATCATTGAACAATTCAAACTTGTTAACTTTTTCCTTACAATCTCTAAACCAACAAATATTCAGAAAAAAATTCCTCTCTATCATCATTTCTCAAGATCAGCAAAAATCAGGTCTGCACAAAGTTGTACTGACCTCAAATTTCACTCACTGACATCTCTTGAACCTTTCAATCAGAATTCTGTCTAAATATATTTCTAGACATGCTTAAAAGTATTTGTATTAAGTTTTTTTCTTTGGAAACAATAGCATTTCTTTTTAGGTCAGGCAGAGATTTAGACTACATAACCTATTAAACAAGTTGCATATACATTTTATAACAAAACCACCTCAATTTTTTTTAATATTCTCCAGTTATCCAATGTTTACCAGATTCCAATATCTAGATTATTCCCATCGTTCTATCACTTTGGATTCATTTTAAATAATTTCATCACTTTTTTTTTTTTCATGCTGTTCTCTTTTTTCTTAGTGGTTTTTATCTACTTCCAAAGCACCTTTTTCCCCCCATCAGAACTGTGTGTTTTCTCTTCTTCTTTTTATCCTTAACATTCCTTCTTCTCTTTAATTATAGTTTCTGTGTACCAATTACACAGTATTTTTGTAGCATCATTCTGTTGTGTGCATTTTTCTCTCCATAGCCCTTTCCCTTCATTAGTCCATAAAGAATTCTTTTAAAGTATTGCCAGCATAACTCCACACATTTCTTTGGCATTTTAAAATTGTTTATACTCTGTTCCAAGTTATCCTCCATTTCATTTCTCCCTCTGTCCATTTTCCATTCATTTACCTAGGAGATTAATCCTTCCCTCTAGTCCTTTTTCATACAGGACTCATACTTTCTTTTCCTGAAGTTATTCTACTTTCATTCTAGTTTCATTCATTTATTTCTTTTTTCAATATCTATTTTTTCTCCAGGATTCATACTTTATCTAGCCAGTCTGTCCCACATTCAGAACCTTGTATCACTGAATGTCTAAATTGCATATCATAAGCAATGGCATCTTACTTATATTTGTTTCTTTATTATGTGTACTTGATAAATAGACTTATGTTTAAAGTACGTATTTGAAACAAATATAAGGGTTTTTTTCCTAAGTAGATAAGCACCAAACTATCACCATCATAATTAATTCTTAGGTATCCAAAGACAACCCCCCCACACACATATCTTCTTTTCATATTCCCTTCTCTTGTTCCCTCGCACCCTTTGATATCATCTAATAGAATGACCTTTTTCTCCAGATCCCATTTATTCTGAATGTCATACATTTTTTTTGGCAAAAACCCACATTCCTAGTTCTTTTGTTATCACCATGCAGTTAGCTGCAACCTATACTGTATATTCCTAGTTTTATATGCACAATAATCTATATGACACTGATTCATACGTTTTGGCATACTTTTTACCTCTTTTATTCACAATGAACCCTACATCTTCCTTCCATTCAATTATTTATCAACTTCAATCCATAAGGTAAGTCTGCTTTAATTCAAATTATATCCTTCAATTTCCTCTTTGTTTAATATCTACTGCATTTTATTTATTTCATTCCTTTTGTTAATTCATGATTTTTATATCAGGGGTGTCAACTGCCGGCTTGTGGGCCGGATGCATCACATGGAAGCCGCGCCCACTCCATTGCTGGCAATGGCAAAACTGTCCTGATACATTGTGTGACATCACGTGTCATCGCAAGTTTGACATGTCTGTTTTATATGCTCCACTTATGTTTCAAATCATAATCTTCCATATGTCATGGTCATCACCAGTTGACCTATAATACTGATTTTTCACTATATTTAACAGCTTTGGTCAATCAAAGCTGTGACTACTTTTTAGTTCTTCCTCCCCTTTTTTGGCAATTTCAATCTCCCCCCCCCAATAATAAATTATATACAGTAACCCAGAGGTGTTTTTTTAGTTTAAATATTATGGAAAGGACAAAAATCAAGGTTAACACTGTGACCTAACCAAGATAATATTGATTGACTACAAAGAGAGAGAGAGAGAGAGCTCTAATACCTCTGTAAAGAAGAATTCTACTGTATTATGATAAACTGTAATAGTAACATGGATTACTATCCTTCCCCCTAAAAAAAGTAGGGACAGTAGTGAAATAGATTCAGATTAAGATCTAAGAATTTAATTCTATAATTTATACAGAGAAATGTCAATTTTAGACTTGTACACCATAGAAAAATGATAAGTTATTTAACACCTGTTCCTGACAAGACTTTTACATTATTATTATTATTATTATTATTATTATTATTATTATTATTATTAATTAAAGTAGTAATTTACTGGAACAAATGTTTCTCTGCTTCTTTTATCTGGACTTCCTCTAACTTTTGGGGGAGACTCCACTTTAATAACAGGCTGCTATGGAGACAAGACTCTTCTTCAGTCTCTCTGTCAAGGCTTCCACCAAGCTATGCTATGATTTGTTCTTAAAAAGTGGTTTCTATTCTAATACGGGGAGCAATTAAGGGAATCTGATTCTGTGCATGAAAAAAAGCCTTCTTTCACTCATGGATTGGGCTGATTATCCAGTATGAAGCTGGCCCGCTGCAAATGGTTTGGAGTCTATGCATTCACAACAAATTGGAGTGGGCTTAAATTCTTATCCTTCCCCAAAGCCCACCTGCTGTTCCCCAGGGAGAGTCAAAGAACAAAAGCATCCAGAATACTCCTCCATATCTATTTAATCTCAAGAAGTGACATTAACCTTGTTATAAGAGAACACACCCCAAAGGCAAGCAGCTGATCCAATAAGAATCTATGAAGTTTCAGTACCAAAGTTTCCATGTGATCTGGAGGATCAATACAATTGTTCCAAGTAGTCCTTGGAACTTCGGGGAAGGCCTATTTCACTGCACCTTTCCCTGCTCATTAGAGCTCTACAATGTTTTTTTGGGGGGGAAAACCTGCTAAAAATAGAGTTTGTACACATAGTAAGAGAAACAACGAACAATGCATATTCCTTTCTTGCATTTGTGCACACCATGCTAATCATTATTCTCACACAGTGCCTTTTTACCTTTGCAATATGCAGAGAGAGGAAATGGAAATAGTTGGCTGAATTCAATTTTGTGAAGTTCCATTAAAATGCTAAATGCAGTTAAAGTTAGCTCACTGGTGATGCTGATGATGGTATTAAATAATTCAGTCCATACAAGTCAATATGTCTGCTATATTTTGTTCTCAGCTTCCACGATCTTGTGGGAGGGATAGAATCTGGTAAATGAGACAAGAGGTAATTTTGAGGGTCAGGGGAATAATTCTACGTGATTACAGTCAGTGATACCAAGGAAAAAAAGGAATGGGAAAGCAAATGCTGTAGAAAATTCATCAGCAGCTTACTTAGTTGTAAATCTTTCTGACTTTAATAAACAGACAAATCTTGTAAACCTTTTTATCAATGGTTGGATTCAAATATGTGAGCAACCGGTTCTCTGTGTGGTTTGCCACTTCCAGAAGTCCATTCTGGGCCTGGGCAAACAAAAAATTAGCTACCGGTTCTGCTGAACTGGTGCGAACCAGCTGAATCCCACCACTGCTTTTTATCCATTTGATTGTTCTGTCTGTGAGGGATTTTTTTGTTTGTTATTAGTCACAGAATCAATCTTTGGATGTAAATACTGCAGGCATGTATGTGGATGCTATATGATGCAAGTCACCTGTACTCACACGGACAATTGTGGCCTGTTGTGGCCTTGAGTTATGTGAGAGTATGTGAATACAATAATCTCTGCCTTGATATATTTTCAGCTAAAAAAACTGGCATAAAATTGTATCTGCCAATATATAAAGATGCCTTCTTGGACAAAGCGTACTTTAGAGGAGGGGTTTTCAACCTCAGAACTTGAAGATGTGTGGACTTCAACTCCCAGAATTCCCAGACAGTCATGCTGCTTGAAGAATTCTGAGAGTTGAAATCCATACATATCTAGGTTCCTGAGGTTGAAAAGCACCATAGTAGAGAACGTTGCATGGATTATCTTCTTTTTTTTTAAAAAAAAAACAATTAACTCCCAGATTCCTAGCACTGTTTGTCTTATGCCAACATAAGAAAATGTTGGTATAAAGGGGTCATTTTTTTAAAAAAAAAAAACAAGGAATAAGTTTAATAGCACTACTTTAATAGCTATTTTTATTTGATGTCAAACTGTCTCTTGCCCTATTCCAGTGATGGTGAACCTTTTAGAGACCCAGTGCCCAAACTGCAACCCAAAATCCACTTATGCATCGTCAGGTGCTGGGTGGGTGTGGTCCATTGGCTGGATGTGGCCAATTGGGTGGGTGTGACCCATTGGGTGGGTGTGGCTGCAGTGGTAACGGCAGACTGGGTGGGACTAAAAAGTTCAATCAATCAATTCCAACTTTGCAAGATCTTTTTTTTTTTTTTTAGCAAGAAGTTGAAATTGACTGATTGATTGAACCTTTTTTTTTTTTTTTGCACACGGCGGAGACCCAAAGCGAAAAGGTTCTATAAAACCCAGCTGGAGGCCTAGGACTGGGGTGACAGTGCACATGCCCACAGAGAGGGCTCTGAGTGCTCCCTCTGGCACCCGTGCCATAGGTTCGCCACTACTGCCCTATTCTGTATCATGTACTAATCCATTAGTAACCTTATCAATTCATCCTGGAGTAGTAATTTTTCTCAGAACCCTTTGATTAAGATGCATTGCAAAACAGATTTTAGGAATTCCAAGTTATAATACACAAATTATTGAAGTTAGAGTCTGCTAAACAATTGATCAGATGGTACTTTTTTTATAAACTGAAGATAAATTCTGTATAAAACTTTCCACCAGGATGTATGGGACAGACATTAGGCTAAAGCTGGCTTGATGTCACAGAAGCATTTTGCCTCACTTTGAGCCTTTGACAAATCCAGTAGGCATAAGAGTCAGCTATGGTTTCTTCTAGATTTATCTTTGTAGATAAAACATTTTTTAAACACATATTGTATCTGACACCATCTTAAAAAAGGTATACTCATCTGCAGGAAAGACATTGGTCTTTATATTTAAAATAATGAACAGTTTTAACATTGTTTTCGAATCTAATGTCGTACCCTTAATTGTGCAATTTTCAAAGGAACCAATCAATTAACAGCAGAATCACAAGTAAGCCTGTGAAGATCAATATGAATTACTACCACAGCTATATGCTGCAATCCTATGAATACTTTACTGAGATATTTACAATAGAGTAGATGACAAGAATTGCTCTAAAAGTACAGTTCAGCTAATGTGATTTGGGGTATATGTAATCTAGACTTGTTTCATAACAAAATAATAGAAATTGATCCATGGAAATAATAGAGTTATACCTTTATCTAATTATACATGTTTATTCTCTCTCTTTCCCCACTTTTAAAAACTTCTCTGGTTTGTTTTATCTCATAATGTCAGCAATACATAAATGTGAAGAAATCAAGCCATTATTGATTTACAACCCAGATAATTATATGAATTCTGTCAATCATTTTCAAGCAAATCTTTTTTCTTTATGTGTTTGCCAGAACTACATGATGGAATTCTGCTGGTGACATTTGAGAGACAGTGACTTTGATTTCAAAGGAAATGTTTCAGGTTCATTTCATTTTCTTGGAAAAGTAAAAGCAAATTTACCTTATAAAAAGCAATTACTTCTTGGCTGACCAGTACACAATAGCAATATAAAAAAGAGTTCTCATTCCACTATTCAAATCCTGAACTAGCAAACTATTGTTTGATTTTGCTTTCAACCAATTTTACCTTGTTTGAATTGCAAAACCATTTAATCCTCATAAAGTATGTTATTATAATAGAGATCATATTATATTAGTACATTATACTGACTATGGGACAAACCACAGCTTTTTTATTGCTTCTGCTTCAAAAGTGGAGAAACATTATTAAATATGCAAGATTTACATTTACTTTTACTCTTATGAATGGTTGGGAAGTTTGTTAATCTTAGAATACAAAAAAAAAAACCCCACCAACCATTAATTAGTCATAATTACTTAGTAAGCTAATTAATTAATTAGCTAGTAAATTCAGTAACAGTTTGGGCTTCTACAGTACAATCTTCAATACACAGCTGCTTCTCAAGTTTTAAAAAGAGCAAAATAAAAGAATGAGTCTACCTCAGTTAACTATTCACACAACTAGAGATTTTGATGTAGACGGGTGCAATGATTTTTCCTAATGTCCAATACTATACTAAGTTAAGACAACAGGATGACAAAGCAAATCCCCAAATATTGTGAAATAATCATAAAAAGGATCACAAATAAAAGGCTTCTTGTCTTGGGTATTTCAACGAATGCCATGTATGTATATGCATTCATGTTTGTGTATATATACACACACAAGTGCATATACAGACAAACCCAAGTGACACATTAATATATCTAGCCGAATTCAATAGCTATTCCAAGACTAGAGCAAAGCATGCCATACCTACTGTCTTATACAGTTGTTAACATCGAGCTAGTCTCTATGTATTTGTGTATATATGTGTGTTGGGGGTTGGGGGATTAAATGGAGAAAGAAGTCACAATTCTTAATCAACACCACTAAGGGGGTTATTTGTTTCTTTGATTCTGGCTTTATTTTATTCAATTATTACTTTGATACACCCATACTTCTGAATCCTAAATATTCTTGGTTTTTTGCTTAAATAGATGAACTATCAATTCTGTTTCTTCCTGTTTCATTTAAAAAAAAAAATCCAAGATTTTTTTAATATTATGTATCAATTCCATTCAGTTCTTTTTTTAAAAGAAGCAGAGTTATATACTATACCACTATTTATAGTTTAAGGTTCCAACAAATAGACTTCAATACTATATATCAATTCTGAATTAAATTTCTTCCAAAGTTAAAGATAGATGCAATCATGTTAAACTGATTTTTAATGTCGCAGTCATGAAGATATGAGCTTTGAGAATCATTAATTGATAATGGCTACTCCAACACTGTATGAATATGAAAATTCTCAAACTATGAAGGAATAAGATAGAGCAGAACCAGAATGAGAATTTTAAATGAGAATAAGTCTTTCCTTCATATATTTGGATAGATTATCCAAGACTTGGCTTGAAAGCAAAAAATAAGATTATTATTTTTTTATTGTTTTCCTCCATTTAAAAAACAAACAAATCTTTTCTCTTAATACTTTCAGGTAAAGAGGCTTATCTTGATCTTGAGCAATCACAATTTCTAAACACCCAGCTGTGATTGCTGAATAAGTACATATGTTTATTTCTAATCAGTATTATATTACATATTTTCATGAAAGTTAAACCCCCAGTCTGGCTTTGAAAACTAACCTCAGTTCCAAAATATCAGAAAAGAAGCAAGCACTTTTTTTCCTTCAGTGGAAAGAGAAAACATCTCCTAATTTGTGTCTGGTTTCTTTTTTTCACCAGATGAACTGTACAAAATTAGTCAGAAGCTGAAGAATGTATGGCAAAGCAGTCCATATAAAAAAGAAAGAAATCTATAAAGATGCGAAATCAGTATGCTACAAGTCCTTCCTTATAGGATGTCTTCAGCTATAGTCTTTCTGCTAGATAACAAATGTTTTAACAGATGAGGAAACCAAAGGAAAATCAACAGAAATATCAAATGTAGCTGTATATAATCTACATAAAATAAAAAGCAATAACTACATATTGTGTCACAGACTGCACCTATTATATATATATATATGTTTTCTGAGGTTTTCACGGGTGTTTGTATGTAGGTCTTTTCATCATCTTCAGGCTGGTGTTTTCAGCTTCGTGCTTCAAGGAGCAATGTGTGGTCTTAGCTGTTTCTTCCTTTTAACTGCCAGTGGGGGTATGAACTGATTGGGTGGGAGCTTGGCTGTGTTCTGATTGGGTGGAGGTGTGTTCTGATTGGTTAGGTTTATATATATATAAACCTAATATAATTCTATATTAGATATAATATAATATAATATAATATAATATAATATAATATAATATGTTGTTGTTATTGTTGTTGTTAATTGCGAAGTCGTGTCCGACCCATCGCGACCCCATGGACAACATTCCTCCAGGTCTTCCTGTCCTCTACCATCTTCTGGAGTCCATTTAAATTCACACCTACTGCTTCAGTGACTCCATCCAGCCATCTCATTCTCTGTCGTCCCCTTCTTCTATTGCCCTCAATCTTTCCCAGCATTAGGCTCTTCTCCAGTGAGTCCTTCCTTCTCATTAGGTGGCCAAAGTACTTGAGTTTCAACTTCAGGATCTGGCCTTCTAAAGAGCAGTCGGGGTTGATCTCTTCTAGGACTGACCGGTTTGAACGCCTTGCAGTCCAAGGGACTCGCAGGAGTCTTCTCCAGCACCACAGTTCAAAGGCCTCAATTCTTTTGCGCTCAGCCTTTCTTATGGTCCAACTTTCACAGCCATACATTGCAACTGGGAAAATCATGGCCTGGACTATGCGCACTTTTGTTGGCAGGGTGATGTCTCTGCTTTTTAGAATGCTGTCTAGATTTGCCATAGCTTTCCTCCCCAGGAGCAAGCGTCTTTTAATTTCTTGGCTGCAGTCTCCATCTGAGGTGATCTTGGAGCCCAGAAAAATAAAATCTGTCACTACCTCCATTTCTTCCCCATCTATTTGCCAGGAATTGAGAGGGCCGGATGCCATGATTTTGGTTTTCTTAATGTTGAGTTTCAAGCCAACTTTTGCACTCTCCTTCTTCACCCGCATCAAGAGGCTCTTTAGTTCCTCTTCACTTTCTGCCATTAGAGTGGTATCATCTGCATATCTTAGGTTGTTGATATTTCTCCCGGCAATCTTAATTCCAACTTTTGATTCATCTAGCCCTGCCTTTCTCATGATGTGCTCTGCATATAAGTTAAATAGGCAGGGCGACAGTATACAGCCTTGCCGGACTCCTTTTCCAATTTTGAACCAATCAGTGGTTCCGTGTTCGGTTCTCACTGTTGCTTCTTGACCCGCATATAGGTTTCTCAAGAGACAAATGAGATGGTCTGGTACTCCCATCTCTTTAAGAACTTGCCACAATTTGTTGTGATCCACACAATCAAAGGCTTTTGCATAGTCAATGAAGCAGAAGTAGATGTTTTTCTGGAACTCCCTAGCTTTCTCCATGATCCAGCGTATGTTGGCAATTTGATCTCTAGTTCCTCTGCCTCTTCGAAATCCTGCCTGTACTTCTGGTAGTTCTCGATCCACATACTGCTGGAGTCTAGCTTGTAGGATTTTAAGCATAACTTTACTAGCATGTGAAATGAGTGCAATGGTGCGATAGTTTGAACATTCTTTGGCATTGCCTTTCTTTGGAATTGGAATGTAAACTGACCTTTTCCAATCCTGTGGCCACTGTTGAGTTTTCCAAATTTGCTGGCAAATTGAGTGTAGCACTTTTACTGCATCGTCTTTTAAGATTTTGAATAGCTCAGCTGGAATACTGTCACCTCCACTAGCTTTGTTGTTGCTCAGATTTTCTAAGGCCCATTTCACTTCACATTCTAGGATGTCTGGTTCGAGGTCAGTGACCATCTCATTGTGGTTATCTGGGATGTTAAGCTCATTCTTGTATAGTTCTTCTGTGTAGTTTTGCCATCTCTTCTTAATCTCTTCTGCCTCTGTTAGGTCCCTGCCATTTTGGTCCTTTATCATGCCCATCTTTGCATGAAACATTCCCTTCATATCTCCAATTTTCTTGAAGAGATCTCTGGTCCTCCCTATTCTGTTGTTTTCTTCTATTTCTTTGCACTGTTCATTTAAGAAGGCATTCTTATCTCTTCTAGCTACTCTCTGGAATTCTGCATTCAATTGGGTGTATCTTTCTCTTTCTCCTTTGCCTTTCGCTTCCCTTCTTTCCTCAGCTATTTGCAAAGCTTCCTGAGACAGCCATTTTGCTTTCTTGCATTTCTTTTTCTTTGGGATGGTTTTAGTTGCTACCTCTTGTACAATGTTGCGAACTTCCATCCATAGTTCTTCAGGCATTCTGTCTATCAGATCCAGTTCCTTAAATCTATTTGTCACCTCTACTGTATATTCATCAGGAATATGATTTAGTTCATACCTGAGTGGCCTAGTGCTTTTCCCTACTTTTTTCAATTTAAGCCTAAATTTTGCAACGAGAAGCTCATGATCTGAGCCACAGTCAGCTCCTGGTCTTGTTTTTACTGACTGTATAGAGCTTCTCCATCTTTGGCTGCAGAGTACATAGTCAATCTGATTTCTATGTTGACCGTCTGTTGATGTCCATGTCCATGTGTAGAGCCGTCTCTTGGGTTGTTGGAAAAGAGTGTTTGTTATGACCATCGTATTCTCTTGACAAAATTCTATTAGCCTGTGCCCTGCTTCATTTTGTTCTCCAAGGCCAAACTTGCCTGTTATTCCGGTTATCTTTTGGCTTTCTACCTTAGCATTCCAATCCCCCATGATGATAAGGACATCATTTTTTGGTGTTAATTCTATAAGGTGCTGTAGGGCTTCATAGAACCGGTCAATTTCATCCTCTTCAGCACCAGTGGTTGGGGATAGATTTGGACTATTGTGATATTGAATGGTTTGCCTTGGATTCGAATTGAGATCATTCTGTCATTTTGGGGATTGCATCCCAGTATTGCTTTTCCTATTCTTTTATTGACTATGAAGGCTACTCCATTTCTTCTGAGGGATTCTTGCCCACATTAGTATACCTGATGGTCATCTGAGTTAAATTCACCCATTCCTGTCCATTTTAGTTCGCTGATTCCTAAGATGTCGATGTTCATTCTTGTCATCTCTTTTTTGACTACGTCTAGCTTGCCTTAATTCATGGATCTTACATTCCAGGTTCCTATGGAGAAAAAATTTTTACAGCATCGGACTTTCCTTTCACCACCAGATATATCCACAGCTGAGTGTCCTTTCGGCTTTGGCCCAGTCGCTTCATTCTTTCTGGCGCTACTAGTACTAGCCCTCTGCTCTTCCCCAGTATCATATTGGACACCTTCCGACCTGAGGGGCTCATCTTCCAGCGTCATATCTTTTTTCCTTTTAGTACTGTCCATGGGGTTTTCATGGCAAAGATACTGGAGTGGTTTGCCATTTCCTTCTCCAGTGGATCACATTTTGTCAGAACTCTCTGCTATAACCTGTCCGTCTTGGGTGGCCCTGCACGGCATAGCTTACAGCTTCATTGAGTTACGCAAGCCCCTTCGCCACGACAAGGCAGTAATCCATAAAGGGGGTATATATAATATAATATAATATAATATAATATAATATAATATAATATAATATAATATAATATAATATAATATAATATATAAACCTAATATAATTGCAAAAAGCAAACCCAAAGCCACACCGATGATGAGGCATGACCACAAACCAGAAGCCAGACCACAGCTGCATCATTAGCCACTTTAAACCCCTCCAATCCATACACAAAGCAGACTGACCCCCACCATGAAGATGAGGCACGACCACGAACGCGAAGCCAAAAAATAGCAATGCAGTTCACCATTTTAAACCCCCCTGCAATTCAGACTAACCTGAGCACAACAAAGCCCCCACCCAAACAGAACACTCCCCCAGCCAATCAGAGCACAGCCAACCCCCCAGCCAATCAGAGCACAGCCAAGCTCCTAACCAATCAAAACACACCTCCATCCAATCAGAACACAGCCAAGCTCTCATCCAATCAGTTCATACCCCCACTGGCAGTTAAAAGGAGGAAACAACTACAATCACACATAGCTCCTAGAAGCATGAAGCCGAAAGCACCAGCCTGAAGATGATGAATGAGACTTCGTCAAAACGTCGCCAAGACACTTCCAATTTTATGTGGGAGAAAACCCGAATAACCAAAGACCTACATACAAACACCCAAAACCTCAGAAAACAAAAACCTAATATGTGTGTGTGTGTGTGTGTGTGTGTGTGTGTGTGTACACACACAGAGACACACACACCACGGGGTTCATTAAAAAAATGTAAAAATGACTATATGAAATATTAGAAAAACACAATTACTTTCCACATTATCATTTACGTATGATTGATCTGGCCAGGTTTTTGACACAGGACTGTTGAGAAGATGAATAGTATGTATCTCATGAGTTAGGTACTTCATTATCCAGGCTGGCAGGAATGACAGTCAAACTAAATTTTCTTATACAAATAGTCACAGTAATGCCATCTGTCTAACTTGGAGGAGGCAGAGAGAGACAATGAGCAGTGAGCTAATGGTAGAGCTTAAAAACTGGACAGATGCAGCCACCTTGTACCGAGTTAATCCATCTAGTTCAGTGTTTCCTCCAGCATGGTCAGGCAATCTGGTATGAACCAGATGTTTTGTACTTCAATTTTTGTAGTCTTTTGACCTGGTCATGTTGGCTGGGGCTGTAACACTTCTGGAAAGGATAAGAAAAATTCTCCCTTGTCAAATTTGTAGTATCTCCAAAGTTAGATGCCTTTCTGAGCCCTGTAATGTCATTTTAAAAAGCTTAAATCATGTCTTTGAAAGCTGGAACTTTTTTCTGAACACCAGCAACAAGATGTAACAACACTGAACAATGTTTGTTCTTTCCACAACAGCCTGTCATTTGACTACTGATGAATGTAACAAGCTGAAAATATTCATGACAGAGTGATCAGTAACTAGCAAAGAAGAGCATGAAGGTTCTAAGAATCATTCATACTTATAGCTGTCATGTTGGTCTATTTTGGCTTCATAGTAACTTGTCTCCCCAGTGTGTAATTCACAAACATTATTCTTTGGATTTTTCTTTCCATATCTTTGCTGAACCACTAATAAGATTACATTGCTGAACAATCTTCTTTCAAACTCTCTGCTATGAGA
Organism: Crotalus tigris; assembly: GCF_016545835.1. Classification (NCBI taxonomy): domain Eukaryota; kingdom Metazoa; phylum Chordata; class Lepidosauria; order Squamata; family Viperidae; genus Crotalus; species Crotalus tigris. Next base: position 139,707 of record NW_024097402.1, on the reverse strand, counting down.
ATAGTATAGAAATTGTTTTTAAGTTAAAACATCTTGGACCAAGTTCCATTTTAAAGGGATCACAGGAAACTAAATTTAAAAGTTTTCCGTCCTATTATGACAGAACAGCACCTCTTTCCTTTATATAAGGTATTTAAAAGAAATTCTTCACTAAAACTGTCTAATATCCTGGAATTTGGAGAACTTCCTTAAAAAAAATATATGTACTTTTATATTACTTTTATATAAGTGCCATTATATAAGTGTCATTATATAATGACACTTATATAAATGCTTATATAAGTGTCATTATATGTGTCAGTAATAGTGGAATAGTGAATATTCCACTATTCATTTCAGTGGAATAGAAATGAGAAAGACTTTCTCTGTTTCATTTCCCCCCAATAAACTTCTATTTAAACTAAGAGGAGAAATAAGGGGAAACTTCCTGACATTTAGAACAATTAACCGGTGGAACAATCTGCCTCCAGAAGCAGTGAATGCTCCAACACTGGAAGTTTTTAAGAAGAGACTGGACAGCCATTTGTCCAAAATGGTGTAGGGTTTCCTGCCTGAGCAGGAAGCTGGACTAGATGACCTCCAAGGTCCCTTCCAACATCATCATCATCATCATCATCATTATTATTATTATTATTATTATTATTATTATTATTATTATTATGGATCATCGCACAGTCAGCCAGATGTTCAGACTGGATTTGGCATTTTGTCTACCTATCGAGTCCTTACCCAGGACCTGGGATAGGCAGATGTGGATGTTTGATGGTATTACAGATATCGTCGCAGGATGGAAGCAGTTCCTAATAAGGCCGCCTTTTGCAATTGACTAATAGCGAATTTGTCAATGCCAATGGTGTTCAAGTGGTGCTCCAGTTGTTTTGGGATTGCACCCAAGGAGCCTATGACTATTGGTACTACCCTTGCTTGCTTTTGCCACAGTCTTTCTATTTCTATTTGTAGGTCTTTGTATTTTGTTATCTTCTCCAGTTCTTTCTCTTCTATTCTGCTATCTTCAGGCACTGCCACGTCCATTATCCAGACTTTTTTGTCTTTCTTATCGACAATTGTTAAGTCTGGGGTGTAATAATAATAATAATAATAATAATAATAATAATAATAATAATAAAAGTCTGGATAGTGGATGTGGCAGTGCCTGGAGATAGCAGAATAGAAGAGAAAGAACTGGAGAAGATAACAAAATACAAAGACCTACAAATAGAAATAGAAAGACTGTGGCAAAAGCAAGCAAGGGTAGTACCAATAGTCATAGGCTCCTTGGGTGCAATCCCAAAACAACTGGAGCACCACTTGAACACCATTGGCATTGACAAATTCGCTATTAGTCAATTGCAAAAGGCGGCCTTATTAGGAACTGCTTCCATCCTGCGACGATATCTGTAATACCATCAAACATCCACATCTGCCTATCCCAGGTCCTGGGTAAGGACTCGATAGGTAGACAAAATGCCAAATCCAGTCTGAACATCTGGCTGACTGTGCGATGATCGATAATAATAAATAATTATTTATTATTATTATTATTATTATCATGTTACTTTCAGGATTGGATCATTTCTCAATTTGTAGATGGAAAGGAGCAGCAGCAACCAATTTTGTGGCTGAGTTTTTCTTCTTTGCTCCTTCCAAAGTGAAAATCCAGCATAGGTCCTGCGAATTTATAATATTACAATATTAATTTTCTTAATTGGTTACAAAAAGCACAGTCCTTAAAAGAATCCCCTAATACTTAGCATTAGGACAGCAGTTACTTCTCTTCACTGATATAATCAGAAACAGAAATTCAATTTTACATGCAGTAAGGATGTTTACTCAGACGTCTGTGGCCCACTATTTGCTGAATGTTATTCTAAAATATACTTACAGCTTTACATAGGATAATCAGCAAGGCAATGTATATTGAGTAAATTTAGACAAATTATTTAGTTCTGTAATTAGAAGTGTAGCAGGACTGGCCGAAAGGCTTTGCGGGAGCCTGGCCAGAGGGAGGAAAGGGCGAGGCTCAAGCAGCTGCGGCTAGTTGGGCATGGCGGGCATGGACTGCACAGAAGGAAAGAAAGATAGAAGGAGAAAAGGGAGTGTGTTGGTTGTTGTTGTTGCCGAAGAGAGTCCAGGTGAAGTTAAAGAGGAGTTTGGGGTTTTATGTGTTTCCTTTCCCCTGAAATAAGAGGGAGAGAGAGTGGAGTTTTATTGCTTTCTTTCACAGGGGGAATATTCCAAGTGAAGGGAAGAGTGAGAATGAGAAGAGGGAAAACCTGCTGAGGGTTTAAGATTTAGATTTTAATTAGAAAGGAAAGGGGAGGGGAATTTGGGATAGAGAGACCTGGACTACGAGCGACGACAGAAGAGAAGGAGAGGCTGGTTGCTACTGCTTCAGAGACCAGTGGCCCATCCGAACTTTGATTATTATCACTTGTGCAAGCTGAGGACATTGTGGGGAGTTTCGCTTGTGGGGTGTACTGTTGCCGTGGGGCGCTGACTATCTTCGCTAGTGCTTCCTGCTGTTGCCTGGAGCCGAAGGGTTCCTCCCCCATTCTTCAAGTGGCAACTGCAAGTGATTAATTATTGTTCCCACGACTGCCAGGGGGCTGATAAACACTGTCACATACTGACTGTGATGGCCAGGGGCCAGTTATTGTTGTTTCTGTAAATTCTGCTGACGACAAGAACCTGCCTCCCCTCACTCCACATGAGCTCCCACTAAACAGGACATTCCACCAACACTTTGAAAGCACAGCTGCCAGATGTAACAGGAGGAAGGGTTACAAGGCTAGGAGGGCCTGGGCTCTGGCGGCCCCTGTAGGGGTTATGCTACAGAAGTAAGATTCTGTAGGAGCAAATGAAACAGAACAGGAGTTACTAGAATGAGGCATATAGGCAGTTTTGATTATATTTTCCAGAATGAGGGGGATTAAATAGTACTGGAGTGGAATTGAATTGAGTGACTAAAAGGTGTATCATCAGATTATGAGACACTGTATCAAGGACTCTCAATTTACAATGCTTTAGGAGAGTGAAGTCTTGATTTCCTTGACAGCACACAATATTCAATTTTGTCTAAAATGCAAACATACCATTTCTATTTTTAATATGTTACCCTTTTAAAGGAATATTTAAAGGAATATTTAGAATGAATAGTTTCAAATATTAACAAGACTCTGTTACCTAGAGTTTCAAAAAGAACAATGTATTAAAATATACTAAAGAACAGCAAAACAGAAAATTCGCACATCACTAAACTGTTGCACTCATTCCTCATACAAGCAAGATTTTATTTATTCATTTATTTATTTCCCACCTTTATTATGTTTACAAATAGCTCAAGGTGGTGAACGTATCCAACACACCTTTCTCTTCCTATTTTCCCCACAACAACCCTGTGTGATGTCTCCCTTGAACGATTCCCCAGATGTGAGCTCAGAGGAGGATGAGCCAATTCCTGACACATCAGAAACTGAGTTGATTGATGGCTCTGAACAGCCATCCAGAAGGGATTTGGTGGAGGCTTCAGCTGGAGAAATTTTGCAGTGAGAGATGGTCAGCAAAGAGGAGGAGGAACTGCCTTCTGCACCTCATTCAGGAATACATAGGTCAGAGAAAAGGCAGGAGCAGAGAAGGTCAGCCAGACTACTTGAGGGAAGAGGGCCCTGCCAGTCTTGATGGGTTGCACTGGAAGCTGGCTATTTATCACAGCAGATAGATGGAGGCATTGCTAGAAACAGTATGCTTGTTTTCTAGCTGTGTATTTGATCATCATGATTACTGCTTCACTCTGGATTGACACCATAGTTGGAATTGCTCCTTGGAAACTCTGAACTTTTCTTGCCCCATAAACTCTCTTCTGTGTGGATTTAAGTTTTGCCTGTGGATTTAAGTTTCTCTGGTGATGTTATTTTGTTTGGACAACTTTCAAGTTGATTATTGGGCCATGGATCTGAGGACTAACTTTGGTCTGCTCATGGCTGGACTTGATTGGGATAGTTCTGGGATTTTGGTGAAGGGAATTGCTGTGGAATATTAATAAACTCACTAAAGCACAGCTACATCTGTGTGAGAGTGAGTTGGCCTGAGAGTGACTGGCCCAAAGTCAGCCAGCTGGTTTTCATGGCCAAAGCAGAATTTGTAATCATGGTATCCTGCGTTCTAGCCCAGTACCTATACAACTAGACCAAACTGGCCCTATTTTGCAAAGAAGAAGATAAACATATATAAACATTAAAAATATTTAATGAGAAACCAAGTGTCAGAAAACCTAAAGGGATACAAATTAGACAGGTAACATTTTACAGGTGGTGGAAAGATCAAAATAATAAAATGAGGAAGTTTGCCTTTGTTTCACTGATCTCAACAGCCCTTGACTGTGTAGTTCATGTCAGAACATTGATTGTGTCAGTTGTTTACTTCACCAGGATGATCAGCCTCCAACATAGTCCTTCCAGTGATATACCCATTTCTATTGTAGTTGTGTCCATTCACCTTGCTATTGATCCTCCTCTTCTCTTTCCTTCCATTTTTTCCAGCATTATGGAGTTTTCAAGGAGCTGAGCTATCACATGTTTGTTTTTTTTTTTGAGAAAAGGTACATTATAGAAAGAATAAAATTATGATGTAACCTTAGAGAGAGAGAGGATAAAGTATAAATACATTGATAATGTCCGTTGAGATTAAAAGCCACTTTTTCTCTTTTTTCTACTTCTCTTTCTTTGTTTACTTTCTCACTCATTATTTTTCTTTATCTTTCTTACTTTCAATTAAAATTTGTACTCTTACTATTCTGCTTGAAATGTCTAATAAAAATTATAAAAGTAAATAAAATGCAGCCAATTTTGAGAGCTTTTTCAAATTAATGCTGCAAAACAGCTGAGGCAGCAATGGTTGTTAAAATAGATTTTTCACTGTTTGAGCAGAAGACATTAGATGCTCATTATTATTATTTTCTTTATTTTAAAAGTTCAAAGCATGATATCTCATGAGACAAAGTATCCACAGGGAGAAAACATTTTCAAAAGAGAGAAGGAACTATTCAGCTGATGGAACAGAATAATAGAATCAAATATTTTAAAAGGAAAAAAAAAGACAACAGAAACGGTAAAATATTCACCCTGCCACTTCGTGCTCCAAATTCTTAGTGAAAAGGATATTGCTGGGCCACCAATAGGAATGATGAGAAATAGTATATATAAAGGAAGCAAAGGGAACATCTTAGACATGCAATATAGTTTATTGTGTACTCATTACGGACTCTTTCATTATGCCTAAATCTTATGGTAGTAAGTCTATTCTGTTCCAAAGTTCCTCTTTGCCTTCCCTGTTGAATCTGTCAGCAAGATATTAATGGACAATTCAGACTAGCTGTAATGTGCAATAGGAACACCTGTCTGCTATAAAATGATCTCTGAAGGGCCACTCATTTTCGAAGTAATTGGACAGCCATCGGATGATAATTTACAACCAATGGAAAATCAAGGTTATTTTCAAACTATTTTGTCAAAAGAAAATCTGATTTATAATGGTGAATTTGGGCCATAATTTAGTATAGTTATGCAAATCACCCCTGAATTTATTTGAATTTCAGATCTATAATTTGAAGCAGGCATGATTAGATTAATACTAGAGAGCCAAGCGTCAGAGAAGGCATAATTTGATTTGATAATTTGAGAGCAAACCAATTTATTTTAAGCCATTTAAAAGTTTAACTGAAAAAGATTGGTCCATAACCTACAAAAGGAATTGCATCTACTCCAGTTTTGGGAAAGTAATCCCTCTTGGGAAAGATCTTCTTAACAAAGAGCAATTTTCAGCTTTTCTGAATCAAATTGGAAAAAGTTCATATGTAATTATTTATGAAAAAATGTATTGTTGACTTTCTGCAACCGCAGAATTTGCTCTGATTTCATCTAGGGCTAAAGTTTCACAAAGATACCCAGGTTAGAAAAATATCAATTAATGGTATTTATAATCATTTCAGAGAACTGAAAACAATTCAAGGAGATAGACTAATGATGAGGTATTGAGAAGTATCAAGATGAAGTAACAAAGCGAATTTATCATTCAAGTTCGTTGTCTGAAGATGGGTCCAAAATTCTAAGACCTTGCAACTCAGTAATAAGACAAATGACAGAAAATTAAGATGTAATGTTTCTCATTAACTTAAAGCAATTATACACTGCAACCCTAAGCTGCTGATCATCCATGATCTGTTTAGACAGGAAGCTGGCTTATGAAATACCTTTTAAGATTTCAAACCCAACTTTGACCACGGTGATGCTCTCATGTTTTGCTGAGACTGAATTTGTTATAATTCCAATGGGTGACTTCCCTTCTTTACCTCTTCTACTCATGTGAGAAAAGCAAGCACAATTATTTTATTTTCATGAATTGGTCTTTTATGACAGGGATCCCCATATCAATATGGCTGCACAAGCAGCGGGCAAGCACACAAAGCTCCATTTGTGCATGTGCGGCATTAGGTTGCGTGAGCAAAACTATCCCCTGCTCCCACACCATTACTATCGATGCTGCCGATGGTTGGAGTCGAAAAGGTTGAAAAATGCTGTTTTATGACACATGGTTTCCAGTAAGAGACCTTTTCATGACTTTTTGGGACTCCTCTTTATATTTGATATCTTCCTGCTTAGTCTGTCATCTGATGAAGTAGTAAAACAGAACAAAATACCCCCCCTTTTTTTTTTACTATTTTTCCTTTCACTTGTGCTGAAGAGGAAAATTGCAGAACTTTTGTCAATTTCACTTTACTAGAGTGAAATTTGAACCTGGGGGGAGGAAGCACAGGTCCATGGAAGTAAGAACTAATGACTTGAGTGGAGGAGGGCATTTCTGTCACAATGGACAGTAACCTTCTGAGATAAAGGTGCAACAAAGTGCAACAAGAAACCAAATGCTTCTGTTTGTACCAGTATAAACAGGAAAACACTACTGTTAATTTGAATACAGGCTGAGATAGTTTTCACAGTGGCTTGTGGATGACATTATATATTTCTGCCATTGAAAAATAGTCCTCCTAAATCTTTTGGATTCTGAAGTGTGTTAGTCTGGCTAAATTCATGATGGCTGCATTCTTTTATGTCAGAGGTGGGGAATGATTACCTTTTTATGACTTGTGGACTTCAACTCCCAGAATTCTCAGAGTGAAGTCCACAAGTCATAAAAAGGCCATCATTCCCCACCCCTGCTTTATGCATTATAGGTTTATATTTCTGGAATCCTAGAATTCAGAAATCCCCCTACAGAATTATTGAGAAGGAAGGGACTCAGGCAAATATTTTATATTTCTATTTAGGATAGCAGGCTTTTGGTTTTTTTAATCTTTGTTTTTGCATTTTAAGGACTTTTGCAGAAAGGTTTGCCCTGGCAAGTGGATATGTGAAACATATGCAAAAGTTATGATACGTAGACTAATTCTTAGCACAACTGAATAAAATATTCTGGCATATATTGAATTCACTTTTCTCTCTTTATCTCTGGCGAGATCATCACTATCATATTTAGGAGATTTGCACTTCTCTACAGCTGCCTGCTATATAATGTAATGGTTTTTTCCCCCTTGGTTTGTTAAATAATATTTGTGGGATGCACAGGAGAACTGCTGATGGTATAAGAGTCTTTTCAATGCAGCCATTTAGCCATACTGCACCCTTCCAAATATAAACAAAATAAAAAAAAACAATTTTCTTATAATTGTTCAGAGGGCACCACAGTGAAATATAATCATGGGTTTAAACATGTTTCTGTGTTACCAAATTACTTTTAGATGGGCCAAGTTGCATTCAACCAGAGCTGTTATGACAATACTGTAAACGTGGAATTGCTGTAGCAAATGGTGGGAATAAGAGCTGAATAACAATTAAAGCTTTGGATGATGGACTTTTTAGGAGCACAACAGACTTTTCCCATCAACCTTTATTTGTACTGCATTCTAGCAGTTAATACTGTGTGATTTAATTTGCTTCCCTATTTGTTCATTTAAGAGTATATTTTTCTCATCCACCAGAATTCACTCCTTTTCCTTCATGCTTTGTGTATATGTATGATCCTTTCAATATGTCGCTATTAAGCCTTCTGACCATGTTGTTATAAGTAATATGGCTGAAGGGTTAGCCCTATGCTTAGGAACAGAGCTAGAAAAGGTCAACAGATGGAAACAGAGCTCTTTGTTCATTAGTTGCAATGAGGAACCTGAAAAGGGTAGACTGATTTCAGCTCTCTTCCAAGTCTAGAGGCTAGTCAAACAGATGTCCCATGCTGAAGATAGTGGCTTGCAAATTATAAAGAACATTGATTCAGATATCATTTTAATCAACAGAACAAAGACAACAATTTTTTTTCCTTGACTGCACTGATGAATTCGGTGCTTATTCTCTTTGTAATATTATTAATAGTGTTTATGTGCCATCAGGTCATTTCTGACTCATAGTGACCCCATAGATAGATTTTCTTCATGGGATCTATCTCTACCCTTGTTTTTCAGGTCTGTCAACAGTGCATTTCACTATAAGTAAATCTATATAAATTGCTGCTGGTTGTCCTCTTCTTCTTTTCCCTTCTACCTTTCTGAATATTGGAGTCTTTTCCAGAGAGCTAAAACTTTGCATTATGTATCAAAAGTAGGATATTTTCAGCCTGGTCAACTGAGGTCTCTGGGTTGATTTGTTTGATGATCCATTGGTTTGTTGTTGTTGTTATTGTTGTTGTTGTTTGGTTGTCCATGGTATCTGTCCATGGTGTCTCCAACATCAAAGTTCAAAGAAATCAATATTTTTCTTACCTTGCTTCTTTGACACAAGGAGAAAATCCAGACATCATGAAAATGTGACATAGTTTTAGTGGGGTAAACTGTAACCTTGATTTTTATTTATGTTATTATATTATTTTAAGTGCTTTAATATAGTTGTAGCCATATATATTTAATGAATGGACAGATGGATGGTTAGATAGACAGACAGATAGATAGATAGATAGATAGATAGATAGATAGATAGATAGATAGATAGATAGATGATAAATGATAGGGGAAAGAAAGAAAGAAAGAAAGAAAGAAAGAAAGAAAGAAAGAAAGAAAGAAAGAAAGAAAATAAGTCTTTTCACTGATAATAGGGAAACTTAACAGTCACCTGGACTGTAACAACTCTCCACCAGACAGGTTTAAGAGGCTTCTGTAGTGAGGATTGACAGCTCACCCATTTTCCATAGCAATGAATTCTATCCAATTTTAGAAATGAAGGGCAATGCTAAAGTATGTCTCTCAATGTTTTGTACTCAAAAGTGACAGCAAATGTCACTTTGCTAAAGATCTAGCAAATGCCACCTAGCTGCCACCTGAGCAGACGGTGAATTTCTAATAGCAGGATGAATGGGAGGGCAAATCATCATGGTAATGCTGAGTTTCAGGAACAGCCTGCAGGAAAAATATTCCCAGTCAGATCATCTTCTAAGCTCCACCCTACAAGAAATCACCACACTTGGTTAATTGGCTCTTGAGATAGATTCTAGCTGCATTACAGATTCCCTCATTCTGCTATAAATGGAATAAGACCGCTACTTCCTGTCACCCATATTCCCATGAGGCATTGTCAAAAGAATGTTGCTGTTTTAGTAACATTTTTAAAAAATGAATAATTGATTATGAACTTCACTCAATCCCTTGTTCCATGCTAAACCAGGGAGAAAAAACACGCAACAAATATGTCGGACATACACTGATGCTGAACGGATGCCACAGCTTTGTCATTCATATGAAAAAACATACACATACATGCAAATAAAGATGCACACAGACACATACACAAATAAGGATGCACACATGCATACACAGTATTCGGTATATTTATCCCATTTTTCACAGACACCAGATTACGTGTATTTGCCTCCCGTTTTTGTTCTTTAATTAAAACAACAATAATTGTGGTCAAATAATCATTCATTCTAGTGCTGCTATTCCAAAAAACCTTTGAAATCTAAAAGGTTTGTGTATGAGTGCTTGTGTGAGTAATGGTAAAAGAAAAATCTTTAAATATTAAACAGATCAGGAATGGATGATATCAGACCCAGTTTCATAACCATAAAGCACTATGCTTAGAGCTCAATAGCTTTTCCCCCATTGCGCATTTAAGCACCAGCTATCCAGAGGGTGCCTTGCATTTTAAAATAGACTCAGTTTCATTACACTAGTTGTTTCTTCCCTTGTGAAAAAAACAAAACAAAACAAAACCCTCATTCAGATATATATATATCTTTATTTTAATTTCCCAGATAGCAAAACCCCAATGGGATAATCTCCTAGCAATCCATATGTGAAGGCATATTTTCAGTTCAGCAAATCCTCAAGTTATTTGATTTGATCTCAGAACAATTTAATTGAAACAACAGAAAGCCACAAAGCATAATTCTTGCGTGCATCTCTTTAAGGTTAATGAAAGATCGTTTTAAAATAATGAAAACAACCTTATGGCCAATAGGTGAACTCATATTCATATTCAATAAATCCAGGATTTTCAATGCTCAAGCAGCATATTAAATATAATCTTGGGAACTGGTTCACATTGAATTGCGAATATTGAACCGATTGCACAAAGGCTGTTTTATAGGCAGCACATAAACAAAAATCCTTGGTACATGCAGAACAGCATTGTTAAAAATGTTCTCCAAGAACTTGCTGGAAGGGCAGAATAGAAATTTCTATTGCTAAATAAACAGTAAAAGTCAGATTATTAGCAGATAATGTCGGTCGATTTGGGACTGTGATATTGGAGTAGGCTCAAAGTTGAACGAATAGTTCTTTCTATTTTAACTTATTTATTTATACAATAGGTTTATACTCTACTTTTCCCCAGAAGCTCAAGGCAATATTCATTCATTTTATATTCACTGTGTTGCCCCATGAGGAAATGTAGCTGTGTGAGAGAGAGAGAGCAAGACTGACCAGCCCCAAAGCCAATTCGTTTCCATGCCTAAAGATGGAATTGAACCTGAATTCCCCAAGTCCTAGTATAATACCTGGATTCAATATACACTGCCTTTTCCTCTGTAATGAAAGTAAATTCCCCAAATAAATAAATAAATAAATAAGCAAATTCTCTGTGTTTATTTATTGCTGATGCCCAATAGAGACTGAACAACCCAAGCTGAAATAATGGCTGTCAGGTTGCTTCCTGCCACAGGCTCATTTCCCTCCCACAACAAGTCTTGCTTCCCATGGCAAGATCAGTGTGGAAATGCATCCCACAGCCTTACTGGAATCCTTGCAAAACGTACTGAAAATCTGACTGCATCACAGTCTCTCAAGTTGATTGGTTGTAGTTGAGTTAACTGACCAGATTCAAGGAGAGTCTAATTTCTAGTAGACAGTATTGCTGGCTGTTTAAGAGCATCTCTGCTTCTATTCCTTCCACCAATAGCTTATGTCCATTAATCACACCAGCCTTTAACTAATTTGTTTCAGAAGAATGAAAGAATGAACTCATGCAGGTTCAAGAGTCATGAACCTAAACCTTTGCCATGTTATATTAAATAATATGGATGATCAACTGAATACAGTCCCTTCTCTTGGCTACGCGTAACGGCCAACGGACTTTAAATGATAACTGATTAAAAATTCCTCTATTTTGCCATTTACTAAGTTTATATTGCCTTCAAATTGTAGATGCTTTTCACTCATTGAATACTTGTACTGTAAGTATTTAAAAATATTTGTGAACCACAGATGCATTCCCTTGAGCCCCTCCAATCAGGCATTCTTTATTGAAGATAAGCGTGTCTCACTTCTTAAATATACCATTCCATAAGGCAGCCAGCAACCTAGCCTCTCAATTAAATAAACAAATCAACCAGCCAAAGTAAAGCAAAGAAATTACCCAAAATAAAGCACTCTCCAACTTCATTGATCCACTAGGAACCTCATGCTTCAATCTCTCTTACTGAAACCAATTGGATTCAAGAAGATGCAGCATCTTTCTCATTTGTAATGTTCTGCCAGGTGAATATTGCTTTTACAACATTTGGGAAAAGAACAATACCTTCCCAAAGTTCTATAGGGATTTTGTTCTCATGAGCCATGAGAGATGTATTGAAAAACAAATACCGTCTGACTTATGAAAGACTTTAGAACTCATTGGAAGGCAAAGCAGCTTCTCATCACTTGAGGTCCAAAGTTCAGTCCTTAGTATTCTGAGTTAGAAGGATGGTCATTTTTTGCAGGTCACAGCAAACAGTGTGGGGCTAAGCTGGCTTAAAGGTTTCTACATATTTTTTTTTTTTAAGTTTCACAAGTTAAGCTGATCATCCACTGGATTGTGATTTGTAAACATTTCATTTATATTTGAATAAATTGCCTGAAGGTAACAAATTAACTTGTCAGATGAAAATTAATCAATCCCAAATATTGCTTCTAAATTCTATCCTTGCCAAATTTTTGAAAACAATTATTATTTTTTCTACAGGTTGGCTTAAAATAATGGCTGTTGTTATGTTGTCTACATAATCAAGTTCTGCAACAATATGTTACATCTAGATATAATTCAGAGACATCCAGTAAACAAAAATGTTATTGTTGTTACAAATAAAAGATGTTAAGCAACATTCATATTCATATTTGGATAAAAATCCAAGGTTTAAATTCATGCTGAAATGATATGACAATTGATCATAGCCAATTTTTTTCAGGGGAGGGTGGGCAGGACCTTCATAATCTGTATTTCACAGATGAGAAGGTCCTCATTTGCATATCAGCATGATATGCAGAACTTCTGCTAGTCAGATGGAGACAATCCAGCTTTCATATACTTATGCTTATGTGGATAAATAACAATGTTCAACATATTTTGTCTCATATCTATGCCTGACTCCCTCTCCCTAAGCGATCTCCTCCTCCTCCTCCTCCTCCTCCTCCTCCTCCTCCTCCTCCTCAAGATTTCAAGCCTAAACTCTCTCTTATCCATCCATCCATCCATCCATCCATCCATCTATCCATCCATCCATCATATTTATATGGCTACCCAACTCATATATATGACTTTGGGTGGCTAAGCAAGTAAAACAGAAAGAAAGCAGAATAGAAACACAACCAATTAATACAAACAAAAATAACATAAAATAGCTCCAACAGCACTCCTACTATACCACAATCAATATAACTAAGAAAGAGGCTTACCCATATTATCAAGGCCCTAAGCTTGGTGGTAGAATTCTGGTGGCAGCATCAAGTTTTTAATGCCTTCAAAGGCCAGCAGAGTCAGAGTAAGTCTGATCTGGGGGTGCAAGGGAATGATGCTCTATAGAATGAGTAGAAAAAGCCCTCTTCTTGGATCCCACAAAATGGCACTCCGCTCATGGACCAAGACCATGTGTCTTCCGCAGATCTAGAAATTCAGAAAATTTTCTACAGTATGTGAATGATCTTCTAGAAGATTCAAAATCCTTCACTACTTGCTCAGTAGCCAAATGTTGTGTTGCCACAAGAAAAATACAGTAAGGCATAAATAGTTGCAGGAATAACCAGTGCTGACTTATGCAACTATTTTCAGATTCAATATGCAGATTCTACAGCTATATTGTTTTGTTTTAGGTGACATGTATTTTGGCTTCATACATTGTAGTATTTTAGATTTGTACTTGCAGAGTTTATTAAAATAGATTTTTACAATAATTTCTGTTATAGAGACTTCTTGCTATGTTGTTATTTTACCTCATCTATTTTATTTGACTTTCACTGTATATTTTGTAAATATTGCTGATAACCTACTGAATAAAAATCATTTACTACTAATCTACTTTTCAACTTTATTTGATGGAGAGGATTATCTTAACTTTAGAGTAATCTTTTTTCTGTATGTAAAAGTATCTTAATTTCAGCTCCTTCTAGGTATGTAAAACTGAGCATTTATCAGAGGTATTGAGTTTTTCCAAACTATAACAAAATAGATGCCCATGGGATGATCACAGAAATTTATTCCCATGAAAGAACAATAGAGTTACTTGTGCCAATAGCAAGTATGATTCACCATGTTGGGGGGAAAAAAATAAAACCAAATATTTTCTATACCTATACAGAATAGGTAATAAAAATAAATGGTATTTAGAAAAGCAACTGCCTTTTCTTCTATGTAGATAGAACCTGATTCTTCCCATCTAAAATCATAATCCTCTGTATGGAATGGTTGCCACAGACAGGATTAAACACTTCTGAAAATGATTATTTCAGAAAGAAATTATCTACTACATCCGTGGTGGCGAACCTATGGCATGCGTGCCACAGGTGACACTCAGAGCCCTCTCTGTGGGCATGCGTGCTGTTGCCCCAGTCCTAGGCCTTCAGCAGGGTTTTATAAAACCTTTTCACTTTAGGCCTCCGCCACCAAAAAAAAAAAAAAGGTTCAATCAATCAATTTCAACTTCTCGCAGGAAAAAAAAAGATCTCGCAAAGTTGGAATTGATTGATTAAACTTTTTAGTCCTACCCAGTCTGCCATTACCACTGCAGCCACGCCCACCCAATGGGCCATGCCCACCTGGCACCCGATGATATATAAGTGGGTTTTGGATTGCAGTTTGGGCACTTGGTCTCTAAAAGGTTCACCATCACTGTACTACATAATATAAATAATAGCCCAGGATCTGGCGCATATATTGATACAATTTCTTGGTATATACAACAGTTCGTCTTTCAAAGTTTGGGATTTTTTTCCCCTGGCAGTAGTAATGTTACCTCTGGTTGAATCATGCATGGTTTATAAGCACAGAAAATCTTCAGTTATCTCAAACTGAGGCATGACCCCCATTGCTATCTGAGAAATACCACCAATATCTGCAATCCACTCTATAGAAAGAGAATAGTGCATAAATTGTGCTATTGTTTCATTAAAAGATTATGAAATTTCATTAATCACTTTATTAATGTCACTGAATATTACATAAAGAAGGCAAATGAAAAAAACACATGTGGTAATGTGATGGAAACCACATGACTTACATTACGTAATTGCAATAGGCTTCACGAGAATGAACAATCGGCATTTGTACCTTTGCACCATTTGTGACCTCATGACACGTGTTTGTCATGTTCATATCATTGAAATTTGTACTGGATACATTATATGTGACATATTCACACTATCAATCAGAATAGAGCTGGAAGAGACCTTGGGGGTCTTCTAGTCCAACTCCCTGCTCAAGCAAGAGATCCTAAAACAATGATCCTGCTCCATCCTAACATGTCTACAAGCAGAGGGGTGGCACAGAGAATAAATGGTGATGGGAGAGGCAAGAATAGGGCAGAGAGCGGATGGGAAATATTTGGGCAGTGGGAACAGAGGGGCAGCAATACAAACTCTATGGAAGCATTACAGAAAACATCCAAGCCATTTTGTTCCCTCATCAGATTACACATGGCTTGAAGGCTATGCCTTTTATATCCCTAATTTAGGTATTACATGGAACCTTAATTTAGAATAGAATAGAACTGGACCTTGGAGGTCTTCTAGTCCAGCCCCCCACTCAAGCAGGACAACTATACCATCTCAGACAATGACTGCCCAGTCTTTTCTTAAAAACCTCCAATGATAGAGTGCCCACGATTTCTGAGGGCAAGTTGTTCCGTTGGTTAATGGTCCTCACTGTTAGGAAGTTTCTCCTTAATTCCAGGTTGGTTCTCTCTTTGATTAGTTTCCAACCATTGTTTTTTGTCCTGCCCTCTGGTGCTTTGGAGAATAATTTGACCCCCTCCTCTTTATGGGAGCTTCTCAAATACTGGAATACTGCTATCATGTCACCCCTATTTCTTCTTTTCTTTAGACTAACCAAACCCAAGTCCTCCATTCTAAAACCTTTATAAAACAACAACAATGACAACAAAACATTTTAAAAGTTAGTTAGTTTTGTAAGACAGGTATATAAATGAATAATCAGATGGAAGAAAGAAATGATTTGGAAGAGCAACACAGATTTTCTAAAATGAATGAGATGGAAAGCCAGGGAAGAAAAGAAATAGATATAGAAGATAAAAGAAGGGGAAAAAAACTCCTAGTAAGACTATGCTGAAGATTTTTTAACCTTGGGGTATATAATTAAGTCAAAAGATCTGCAAAGATTTCATTGGGCTTGTTCTTTTTAATCCTTTCTTTTTGAATACTAGCATTTCATTATTATTTTTTTTAAATCATATTCTATTAACATAACATAATAGTTTGTGTGACTGCTTTTTTAGCTGCATAAATAAACTACACCTGATATAACAACCTGGTCCTGTCCATAAATCAAAAATTTAAAAGACCCACAACTAATATTCTTTGCACATAGCATTTACAAAAGAGACTTGCAATTTACATATATAAAAATGATCACCCAGTAAGGTATCTATTTTTCTTTCATTGTATTTTATTTTCAGAAGGTAAACACTGTGAAAAACAATGCTGTTCATTCATGGGCCATCAGGCAACTTCACAACTGTTTAAATTACTGAACCATTTGGAAATAATAGACACTATGGAACACATATAAGTAGCTCTTAAGCTATAAATGATGTGACCTTTTCTCTGGGTCTAATAATGATTCCTCTTGAGATTCATTCCAGCTTTCTGCCTCAGGGAATCTGACACCAATCACCTGCCAAAGCAACAAACTCTTCTTGACATATTTTAGCTTTCTATGAAGGTGCAGATTCCTGCGAAGGCCGCTGGTTATAACAATTCTGAAAGTGTCATGTGAATAGAGGCTGGTATGAAGGATATGAAGATTTGCACTCTCACTAATAATACTAGTATAGGGTTACTTTAAAAGTCTCACTTTTTCTCCTTTTTGACAAGGCACATCCCTTTGTTTGGCCTTGAATGCCTTCAGCCCATATTATAAGAGAGCAGTCTAGATTTAAAATACAAACAAAGAAACATACATTAATCTTGGTACTGATCACTGCATTATCTGGGTGTTGATTCCTGGAAAGTTTTGGGGTTTTTGTTTCCTTTTTGGATTTTTGATTGTCTCTTTTGAATGCTATGTAAATGTCATTTTTCTCTATGTGCCTACTGATTTGTCTGAGTGCTAGGCTTCTAGAAAATATCTAATAGAAGGTCTGCATAGTTCAACTGAATTCTATTATATTGGGGACAAAGTTTTCAGGGGCTTTTGTGTTAGAATCATGTGGAGAAACTGTGATCCTCAAGAATGTTGGGTTTTAGCCCTAGTCAGCATGTCCAATGAAGATCTCAGACTCCCAAACCCTAATTTCCTTTGATTGCTTCAGGTTTTAAGCACATTTAAATAATTTCAAGAAGTATTGTCACCTTCAAATGTAGCAATGTGGTGCTTATTGGATGATGTTAGGCCAACTTTAAATGTTATTATGTGGTGAAATATAGTTTAAATATGAATCCAGAAACACATCATTCCCACAAAAGTGAGTGTCATGAATTGTCTAGCATTTTATTTTTTTAAAGATGCTTGTGGTTTTGTATGCTATTATTACAATTTTTATGGAATATTTTTAGTTTTAATTGGTTCCTCCATGCCTTTCAAGATAGACAAATCAGATTCACATAAAAGGAACTATACTCCTTCAACTTGTTTTAGATTATTTATCATTATTATCCCTTTTTGATGTATAAGAACTATAAATATTCTGCACAGAGATAATATACTTAATATTTCTTCAGTTCACAAAACCTATTCAGGAATGGATATGTGCTGGAATTTCTAATACATTGTTAACTAATCCTATGGATATGGAAGTTACAATCCTTACATATATACTGTAGATCATATTTTATGATACTCAGCTGATTTTTCATACTATGTATTTTTAATCTATTTAACTGTAAGCCATCTAGAGTCATATATGTGATAG
Source organism: Crotalus tigris (assembly GCF_016545835.1). NCBI lineage: Eukaryota > Metazoa > Chordata > Lepidosauria > Squamata > Viperidae > Crotalus > Crotalus tigris. The sequence goes on along the minus strand of NW_024097402.1, from coordinate 121,839 downwards.
GCAGCTATAGAAATCAAATAAATAAATGACTCAATAATTGTAAGATTAAAAAGAAGATCCTCCTGACTAAAGCAGTAACAACTTAACAAACTACTTTTACTGTTACAAGGGGACATTAAATTGAAGTGCCAACAGGAATTAAGCAGCTTTATCCAAATCAATTTAACTTCTCATGTCTCTTTATCTACAATATGGGACTCTAGCAAAGCATTTATGAGAGGATTATTTCTCTCTCTGACATCAAACAGAAAGAAAGCTATGCAAAAAAATGTTATAGGATGTACTAGTGAATGAGCTTAGGCAATTATAATTAAGACATAAGTACAAGCCATTTCGAACTTGGAACAAAAGTTTAAAGTAATTTGTAACCAAGTAGATTTAATGGAAGTAAAAGGAGACTATAGGAAGTTGAAATTTGTCAGAAAAATATAGTACTTTGAAAAAGGCAACAAATTGGATAAACTGCTTGGTTATTAACTGCAAAAGGAATCAGAAAAAAGAATTATCACTTCTGTTTGGTATCAAGGGAGACTTGTGTCTAAAGTGAAGAATAAGTTATATATGCTGATCTTTGTCCATAATAAGATTTGATTTGATTGAACAGGTTATAAAAGATGATGTAATAATAAGCAAGGTATTAAAAATTGGGATAAATACAGGATATGAATCAGACTTTTTATTCTTCCTTGTTATTGCTTGTTTATTTTCATGAAGAGGAAAATACAAAATTCACATGATGGAAAGACAACAAATCAAAACAAAACATGTGATTTGTTGCTCAACAAGGCAACAGTAAATTCTTTGAGATTTTTTTGTCAGAAAGATCAAAGCTACCTCATCAGTTTAAGCAGCTTCAAATAAGCAGTAGAGCTTTAAAGAGACAGTAAAAATAAGGAGATGCTTAAGAGACTTGACTGAACTGGAAAGCTTTAAAGCATTTGTTGAGCCTTACTCATACATTGTTGGTGAATATGACTCAGGAACTGCATGCATTCAAAACCATATGATCAAATGGTTGCAGAGTTAGGTGGAATAATTTACATGTACCAATGGGAAAGTATATTCAGGCAAAATATTACCTTTAGAGGCAATTTGTGTAAGATGTTTTATTGGCATGCTTCACATTTCATTGCAATGTTATTTATTTATGTTTGTATTGTCTTATCTATTGGAGTTGATATTTGTATATGACTTGGATTTTAACAATGATTGATAATTTTAAAATAATACAATCTAATTAGTTAAAATAATGAAATATAAAAAAATAATTATATAATGTAAAAATAAATCTTGTGATTTATTTTCCCTATTTAGTTTTTTTATTTGTTTTTTGTGTCTTTTTTTTCTTTTTTCCCCTTATTTTATCTCTTTAAAAATAAAAATATTATTACATTTAAAAATAAAATGGAAGTAGGATATATATTTATATCCTCAGTGCCTCATAATAATACATTGTCTTGAGCAAGAGTTTATTAAAGATTAATGGACCTATTTGTTCTTTATTTTTTTTCTCCTTCAAAATTCCCTGGCATGCTACATAATCATCTTTGAAAATTCATAATCCTGTTTTGGTTTTCTCCAACTTTTTCCAAGCAATCATCCGTAGCCTCACTTGGGCATTTTATTTAGAAAGTGTCTGAGAGATTATTTAAAGGAGTCTGTCTCTACTTCCTCACTCTACTTCTTTGAAATATCAAGACACATTCAATATTCACTATTCTAAGTATCTGGAAGGAAGGATGGTACCTGCCAACCTGATAAATGAATCTTAATAAAGAATACAAGTAACTATCATGCTTTATTCTACTTACAAGCTACTGCCATTAATTCTAATGTTGTAATGTCTCAGAACCAGAGAAAGGAAGTTTACAAGAAGTTTACAAAAGACTGTAAGTTCAGAAGATTTGTGCAGTCTTCCTTAATCCAGAAAATGGATATCTCTCTCTCTCTCTCTCCTTTTCCCTCTCCCACCTGTCTCTACTTCATAAAGACTCTACCCCCAAAAAATGAAGAAAGCTATGCTCTTAATATTTTTGTAACCTGATCCTCTTCCCTCTTGATAAACCTGATCAGTATCTGTCAAAAACTTGGTTTTGAATATACTTGGGGGTCAAGAATTTGACAGAAGCAAATAGCCTGAAGGCAGGACAAGAAGCAATGGATGGAAACTAATCAAGGAGAGAAGCAACCAAGAACTAAGGAGAAACTTCCTGACAGTTAGAACAATTAACAATTAACATTAGTGGAACAACCTGCCTCCAGAAGCGGTGAATGCTCCAACACTGGAAGTTTTTAAGAAGAGACTGGACAGCCATTTGTCCGAAATGGTATAGGGTTTCCTGCCTGAGCAGGGGGTTGGACTAATGACCTCCAAGGTCCCTTCCAACTTTACTATTATTATTATTATTATTATTATTATTATTATTATTATTATTATTATTATCGATCATCGCACAGTCAGCCAGATGTTCAGACTGGATTTGACATTTTGTCTACCTATCGAGTCCTTACCCAGGACCTGGGATAGGCAGATGTGGATGTTTGATGGTATTACAGATATCGTCGCAGGATGGAAGCAGTTCCTAATAAGGCCGCCTTTTGCAATTGACTAATAGCGAATTTGTCAATGCCAATGGTGTTCAAGTGGTGCTCCAGTTGTTTTGGGATTGCACCCAAGGAGCCTATGACTATTGGTACTACCCTTGCTTGCTTTTGCCACAGTCTTTCTATTTCTATTTGTAGGTCTTTGTATTTTGTTATCTTCTCCAGTTCTTTCTCTTCTATTCTGCTATCTCCAGGCACTGCCACGTCCACTATCCAGACTTTTTTGTCTTTCTTATCGACAATTGTTAAGTCTGGGGTGTTATGTTGCAGGTGCTTGTCTGTTTGAATTCTGAAGTCCCAGAGCAGTTTAATTTTATCATTTTCTATGACTTTCTCTATTTTATGATCCCACCAGTTTTTGCTTACAGGCAAATGATATTTTTTGCAGATCTTCCAATGCACCATTGTTGCTACTTTGTCATGCCGCTGCTTGTAATCAGTCTGTGCAATCTTCTTGCAACAGCTTACCAAGTGGTCCACTGTTTCTTCAGCTTCTTTGCATAGGCGGCACTTACTGTCTGTTGCTGTCTTCTCAATTTTGACTTTGTATGCATTTGTCCTTAAGGCTTGGTCTTGTGCAGCCAGAATTAGTCCCTCGGTCTCTTTCTTCAATTTTCCTGCTCTTAGCCATTGCCAGGTTTTATTATTATCTGCTTTCCCAGCTATTTTTTTCATGTATTGGCCATGTAGTGCTTTGTCTTCCCATGCCTCTATTCTGTTCTTCATTTGGTCTTTCTTGTAGGCCAGTTTGGTCTCTCCAGTAGTTAGTAAGCCTTCCTGATATACTAATTTCAGTGCATCTTCATCATTGTTCTTCAGATATTCTTCCAAAGCCATTTTTTCTTCTTCAACCATCTGATGTACTTGTAGCATTCCACGCCCACCTATTTGCCTTGGTAGATAAAGTCTATCAATGTCACTGCGTGGATGAAGGGCATGATTCATTGTCATTATTTTTCTGGTCTGCCTATCCATTGCTTTTAGTTCTGCTTGAGTCCAGTCCACTATTCCAGCTGTGTACCTAATGACTGGGATTGCCCAGGTGTTGATTGCCTTTATGGTATTTCCTCCATTGAGTTTGGATTTTAAGATCTTCTTCACTCTCTTGATGTATTCACCTCTAATCTTTTTCTTGACTTCAGTGTGCTTGATGTTGTCAGCTTGAAGGATACCCAAGTATTTGTAGTACTCTTCCTCATCCAGACTCTTAATGTTATTTTCGTGGGGCATCTTGATTCCTTCAGTTTTCATTATTTTTCCTTGTTTGATAGTAAGTGTGGCACATTTGTCCAAGCCAAACTCCATTACAATATCTTGGCTATATATACGGACAGTGTTGAGCAGCGATTCTATTTCAGATGATGTTTTTCCATACAGCTTCAGATCATCCATATAAAGGAGGTGGGATAGTCTGGCAGATGTTTTTGATGTTTGATAGCCATGTCCTGAGTTATTCAGTATTGTTGACAGAGGAAACAGTGCAATAACAAATAGTAATGGTGATAATGAATCTCCTTGAAATATTCCTCTCTTGATATTAACCTCTCCCAGCCTCTCACCATTGATCTGCAACTGTGTCTTCCATTGTGCCATCGATCTTTGCACAAATTTTCTGATGTTTCTACTGACTCCTGTTATTTCTAGGCACTTTATTATCCAATCATGTGGCAGAGAGTCAAATGCCTTTTTGTAGTCAATCCATGCCACATTCAGGTTGGTCTTCCTTCTCTTGCAGTTTTCCAAGATCATTTTGTCTATTAGGAGTTGATCTTTTGTTCCTCTGCTGTTGGGGCGGTTTCCTTTCTGCTCAGGTGGAAAGAGATTGTTTTCAACTAGATGCTGTTGCACTGCATCAGCTACTACACCAGTTAGTAATTTGAAAGTTGTTGGTAAGCAGGTAATTGGCCTGTAGTTACCTGGTGTTGCCCCTTTTGCTGGATTTTTCATTATTAGGTAGGTTTTCCCAGTTGTTAGCCACTTTTCAATTTCTCCTCCTTGTAGTATATTGTTGAACTGCTTGGCAATGAGTGGGTGTATAACAGTTAGATGTTTCAACCAAAACCCATGCAGTTCATCTTCACCTGGTGCTGACCAATTTTTGATTTTCTTTGCTCTTTTTTCTACCATTTTTGTTGTTATTACTAGTTCTTTCATTTCAACTTCTGTTTTATTTGCATCCACCTCTTTTAACCAAGCCGCATCCTTGTTGTATTTCTTTGGGTTATCCCATATCTGCTTCCAGAACTGCACTGTTTCTTCCTTGTCAGGTACTGACTGATTCCTTGCAGTTTCTCCATTGATGGATTGGTAGAAACGTTTCTGATTGGATTGAAATTGGAGGTTCTGCCTATAGTTTGCAATTCGAGCTTCATATCTACTGATTTTCCTGGCTATAGCTGTTATTTGTTGCTTTATTATTTCCAGTGCTTCCTTGATCTTCCTTGTTTCTAAGTGGTATTTCTTGATTAGGTATTCTTTGGTCTTCTTGTTCTTCAGCTTCTTTTCTTTCATCTGTTCTAGCTTGCTTGCATGTGATCTTAACTTGCTGATCTTATTTTCTAGTCTAACCTTTCTGGTGCACTGTTTGTTTGTTTTTCTTCTTTGTTGATTTTGCATCCCAGGTATTCTGTTATAACTGCAGCTGTGCTGTACATTAGTTGGTTTGTTTCTTGCAGTGAATTGGTGCTTATACTTGATATTGCAATATTTGCATCTTTTAATGCTTGTGCTAGCTGTTTCTTTGGAACAAGCTTCAATGCAGGTAGCCTTATTCTGTTGTTTTTGTGCTGTTCTAGATGCTCAGTTATTCTTTGTTTCAATTCTTTTATTTCTTTAGTTAGAGGGTTTTGTTCTTCCTGAGGAAGAGGTGCCTGGTTTCCAAATGAGAACAGTTGTATATCTCTGCTGGATTCCTTCACTGCCAACTCCCCCTGGTTTGCCTCTACATTCTGAATTACTTCTGGTAAGGCTTTGATTTCTTTGCCCTGGGTAAACCTTTGCAGTTCGTCCAATTCTGTTTCTGTGAATATTTTATTTCGTGTTATAAATCGGCGTTGATCTGCTAGTCTCTGTTCTGTTATTTCTGATTCTGGATGTTGTTCTTTCCAGAACTGGTGCATTCGTTTTAGATATCCTCTTCTTGTTGGACTTGATCTGTAGTAACAGATCATTATTTCTTTGTTTTCCATCACTGTGTATCTGCGACGGGTAAACACCTTTTCTTCCAGTAGTTCTGCAGCTGCTGGCCCTGGTTGCTCAGCCAACAGTCCTGAGTCCTGTAACCCATTTTTCACCAGATATCCAGGAACTCCAATATCTAGTGCGGACCTTGTTAACCCGGGCGACGTCCGAGCCGGTATGGCATTCTGAAATTTACGTCTCACCATATTTTTTATGGGAGAGACACTCTTTGTCTGACTCCTCTGATGAGACCTGTCCAGTATGGTTGAACCTCTGGCATAGCTCTCATCTTCCTCAGAGTACACAAGCCCCACAACCACGTCAAGGTAGTGCCTCACTGGGGGTTTTATTATTATTATTATTATTATTATTATTATTATTATTATCTATGTTCTTTACAACGCTGCCATGTAACATGGTTTCAAGTGCTATTAAGAGATTTCTCCCTAAAGCAGTATTTCTCAATCCTGGCCATTTTAAGATGTCTGGACTTCAACTCCCAGAATTCTCATGTTGGATGGGCAATTATGGAGTTGAAATCCACACAGCTGAAGAACTGGCTTAGAGAATGGATGTTTGTGCTAATTATGTTTCATGTTTTAACATTTCAAAAATAAGCCACAGGGCAAAAGAATAATCCCATGAAACTACAGTGACTAAAGTATATTCCTCGAAGGAATTGAAGGGGTGTATGGTAAAATGATTTATTTAAATCCAGTGTATTTATGCTTGTGATGATTACACAATGTTTTAGTAATGGCATTCAAGAAACTGAGAAACTTTCTTTAAGCATAAAAGATAAACATTGGGAAACAAAGAGGATTTTATACTGGCAATGACTTCTCAAGTGTGTACATTGCACATCCTTGAAACAAAATTAATGCCAAAATTCCCAGAGCAGCATAAATCTGAATATTCACTTAAAAACTCTGTTTAAAGCTGGTATCATAGTATTCTATAAATAAACTTAATCAGGAACATGTTTTCCTGATTGTATCTCAAAGAAGGGGTCTTCCAGTGACAGAAGGTGTAGAAAGGACTAAATTAATCCCTACTCACAGCATATGCTAATGTGTATAATATAAGCTACCTTGAAAAGCTATTTGGTTGAAAGGTAGTGGAGAACTTTAATTATTTTCCTGTCCACAGAGTCTCATTCAAAATTGTTGAACAGACTTATAATTTATTTAGGAATTTAAGGGGAAAAAGTACCAAGGATGGGCGCTGAATTTGGTAAAACTTCAAATCTAATTGGACATCTTTGATGAGATTCTGATCTATGTATCAATTGAGAAGCCAGTCTGATATAGTGGTTAAGGCACCAGATAGGAAACCAGGAGACTTTGAGTTCCAGTTTGCCTTAGGCACAAAGCCAGTGACCATGGCCAGCCACTTTTTCTCAGACCTAGGAAGGAGACAATGACAAACCAGTTCTATAAAACCTTGCCAAGAAAACTGCAGAGACTTGTCCTGGCAGCCTCTGAGAATCAGACATGATTCTATGAAAGAAAAAAATAACTGTACCAATAAGACTCAAATGTGTTGAGGTAGGAAAAGAAAGATCCTTTTTGTTATATTTTAATTTCCTTTGTCCAACTTGTAGACTAATAGATTCATGATTAGATTCAAAATATTGTCCTGCTTGTTATTTAACATATGAGAGAAAATATCATCCTATGGGAAAGCAATATTAAAATACAAGAAGGGAAAGATAAAACAGGAATAGGAAAAGAAAACAACCTTTCCAGAAAAGAAAATATGAATAAAATATTTTTTAAAAATGTTTAAAGCTTTAAAAGTTTTAAGAGAAGTCTTTTATTTCTCAACGTTATCCATTCTTTAAGCCAAAGCAAAATGGCTGCTTGGTAATAGAGTCTCCAGTCCCGGAGTCCAAATCCTCCACTGTCTTTATCTTCTTGTAACATTTTAGTTTTAATTCATGCTTTTTTCCCTTGCCATATACATCTCAATATTGTTGCATTTAAATCATCAAAAAATTTATTTCCCAATTTTACAGGAACTGTTTGAAATAGAAAGAGTAGCTTCAGTAGAATACCTATCTCCAAAGCGCCTGAGGGCAGGACAAGAAGCAACAGATGGAAACAAATCAAGGAGAGAAACAACCTAGAACTAAGGAGAAACTTCCTGACAGTTAGAACAATTAATCAGTGAAACAACCTGGCTCCAGAAGTGGTGAATGCTCCAACACTGGAAGTTTTTAAGAAGAGACTGAACAGCCATCTGTCTGAAATGGTGTAGGGTTTCCTGCCTGAGCAGGGGGTTGGACTCGATGACCTCCAAGATCCCTTCCAATTTTATTACTATTATTATTATTATTATTATTATTATTATTATTATTATTATTATTATTATTATTATGTTTTACATGTACTTTTTATTTCTTAATATTTAAGTTGGTTCTCCATCAAGTCTATTTCTGGTAAAGATTTTGCATTATAGTTCTGACACCAAGAAATATTTGGTTGGTTGGAATACACAACAAATATTGGGGAATGTGAAGTGGTGGTGGGGAGAGCTAGTGAGACATAAATAATGGACTTCCTTACAAAAAAATATTTGTCTGGCCCATTCCTAATCTCATTAAGCACCTCTTCCAAAATAGCAATAGCATTTAGGCTTTTATACCACCCCATCATGTTTTATAGCACACTCTGGGTGGTTTACAAAGTAAGATTTATTTGCATATTACCCCAAACAAACTGGGTCCTCATTTCACTGACCTCAGAAGAATGGAAGGCTGAATCAACCTTGAGCCCTGTCAGGATCGAACTCCAGGCTGTGAGCAGAGTTTGCCTGTAGTACTGTAACACTGTAACCACTGTGCCACCAGGGTCCTTATTTGATTCATTTAATAGTAGGTTTTTGTTCACTTGCTTTACTGAAACTTTTCTCTTTTCCTTTCAGTATTAAAGCTTTTAATATTCATTAATATTCATTATTTGTTACATGTAATCTATTTGGGAACTGTTGTTTTCTAAATAGTAAACTAATAATATGCTTTTGTAAATTCATTTACAACACATCTCTGTAAGTCCCATCATGTTCAGTAGAGTTTATGGCCGTATCAGTCAGTGCAGGATTATAATCTTACATTTCCATTTAATTAAAAGACAGTTCTTTTAATTTGATAGGTGGAAAAGCTTTGATCATGTTAATAAGTAATGGAGACAGGAGACAAAATAAATTGGATTGCCAATTTAATTTGCACTTTCTGAACTAAAATGTGGACCGGATCATAATTATCCTTCACTATTCACACTATTACATACTTTATTACATTTTCTAATTTAAAACTTCATACAAAATGCCCATAAAATTGGGAAACTCTAGACAAAACTGTGTCCATTAAAATTGTAAAAAAAGTCTTGGAAAATAGGTATATAATTAGAAAGAAACATGCATACATATTTAACTGATTTTAGAAACAGTAGCAAACTAAATGAGATACACAGTAAAATAAATATGTTTCTGATTATATGCCCAATGCCAAATACAACATCTCATAATTATTTTTTAATCATTTCTGTTTCGCAAAGTTGGAAAAAGAAGTTAATCTGAGTCTGCTATTTTTGGAATAACAGTTCTTTTTTATAATATTGTATGTCAGCATTCCCAGGTAGATGAAACAGGAAACACACTAAATGAGATAATTCTACTTTCTTGTAAGTCTTCATTAACATTAAATTTTGCAAGTCTGAAAGTACAAATCTTCTACCACCTCTTTTTACAACCTGATATGTTATCATGGATCCTTTCTGACTTTCTTTATCTGTCCATTATGCAGCTGCACCCTCACTCTTCTCAAATTGTTCCCTGGGCGGCAACTGTCCACCCTGCATCCCAAGGTCATCCCCAAATACTAGTACATGTATCCAACAAAAAGGACTTTGACCTGTTAATTGGCAAGGTAGTTTTATATGTTCCTCCTGTTCTGTTTATATGAACTGTTTTATATGCAACAGTATAGGAAGACAACTGTAGACACTGTGTTACTGTGTACCACCAACATACCCAATCTAATCAAGATCAAAATATGGTAGTTCTCAACTTATAACCAGTTGCTTAATATCTGTTTGAAATTACATGTATTTGAAAAAAAGTTACTTATGATCCATTGTCAAAATTATGATGCTCCACCATCGGTGTAGTCACATAATCACATTTTGGGCACTTGGTCTATTAACAAATATTTTGCCAGATATTTTTTTTTTCATATTCAAGCCACAAACACTAATTAAACAAACTGCATTTGGTCTTATAATCACTTAATGACCATCACTAGAACAGTTATAACATCAAGTCTAATGATGTGGTAATTTGACTTTTTGTCACAATGACTTATGGCCACAATTCCAGGACCAACTGTGGTTATAGGTTGAGAACTATCTACATCACCATTTACTTTTAGTTTGATGGACAAATACACCAAAAAATCAGAGGAACGCTCATGGGATCACTACTCTCAAGACTCATAGCAGAGACTGTAATGCAGTGTCTAGTAACTATAGCAATCTGTAGAAAAATCATCCATACTAATAAAGAGCTCCACTACCAAAGTAACAATTAATCTTCCGCAGGAAGAGCAAGAACATTATGCAGATAAGCACAAACATAATGCACCAACCCAGAACACCAGAAAAAGAAAATGGACTGCCTGTACAACATCTTCCAACAAAATGGATATTCACTCAACTTTACTAAAAAGTACCTGATCGCTCAAGCCACTACAGCACAACCAATACAAGCTATGGAAAGGATAACATTACTATATATCAAAAACGTCTCAAAAACAATCACAGACTATTACAATCACATGGCATCATTGTAGTACACAAACCAACTAAAGCTCTCCCAAACATCTTAAGTAACCCAAAAGGCCCAAAATGCCCAGTATCCCAAAAAGAACAAAACTGGAGTCATCTACAACATACAACCAAAAGACAGGCAGAAAATCAGCAGAGTATATCTATGAACGCCAGCTAGCACAACACATGGACAAACCTAAACATAATTTCAACTTGGAAACTGAGCATCTGAGACCAGGTTAAATTCCAAACCACTAGGAAATTCTGAAAGCATCAAGGACTTCAAAATATATGTGAGCTACATATATTCTCCTCTATTGGTATGATAAAAATCATTGAAAGATAGTTTAAATACCTCTGGTTAAGGGAAAGAATACATATCAAAATAAACAAAATCATAAAAACAAGAGGGGAGAAGCTCTTATAACATTTTAACCTGAAAAAAGATGACCACTAGCTTCACTCTCTCCTTGTGACCTTCAACGTGTAGATAGTCATTGCTTATAGCAGAGGTGGGAAACTGTGGTCCCTTTATGATTTGTGCACTTCAACTCCTAGAATTCCTGAGCCAGCAAGTCCGCAAATAAAAAAAAAAGTCATAGTTTCCCACCCTGGCTTACAATCAAGAACCTCCTCTGACTATGAAGGGCCTCCAGTGAACAAGCTCTCTGGAAAAACCTCAGGTGGTGAAATGTGCCTATGGATAGGGTGGCTTCCCTTGCAGATATATGCAATTTTTATGAATGGAGGGTATGAAAAAAGAATGAGGTTCCCATATTATGGGACCATACTTAGTGGGGAAAAAATAGCCACTGAATTTAATGGAACATTCTACAGAATAAGCTGACATTTTCTTGTATCTGCAGTCCAGCACTCTGTGTCAATCAGATCCCTTTCTGCATGCAGAAGAAAAGAAACATTCAATATCTCAAAAATATTGAGTTTATACCTAGGCTTATATGGAAAAGGCTAGATTAAAAGAGTCACTCAGCAATTTATATCAGTCCGTTATATCAGTCCGTTACCAATCTAGGCACACATTCTAGCAGCTGTAACTACTTTTTCTTGGACCATGAAATAGCTGTTAGATAAAATAATCTAGGATTCAAAATAATAGCACATTCATCTAGCAGCTGAAGAATACTACTCTCTTGTACTTTCTCTCTCTCTCTCTCTCTTTCTCTCTCTCTCTGTATATTGTGTATGTGTATGTGTGTTATTGTTGTTGTTGTTCAGCCGCTAAGTCATATCTGACTCTTCACAACCCCTTGGACCATAGTACAACAGGCTCCCCTGTCCTCCATTGTTACTCAAATTCATGTTCGTTGCATCAATAACACTATCTAACCATCTCATCCTCTGCCATCCTCTTCTCCTTTTGCCTTCAATCTTTCCAAACATTTAAGGTTTTAAGATATACATTTTGAATACATAGCGTAAAGAGGAAACTTGAGAGTTTACAAGGTTGATACTATATGGAACAAAACTGTGGCGGAATCTAGACATTCTGCTTTAGATACCACAAAGCCTCCTCCCAGAAGATAACAAGGAAAGCAGGTCATGAAGTGGACATGTAGCATCCCAGACAATATTGTGGATCCTGGTCATGCAGTGCTTATATATCATGTCCTGAATAGAAGCAAGTGAACTACCAATAACCTTTTCTGCCATCCTCACCTCTATCTTCACCGCCTTCCTGTCCAAAAAAGTAATGCTTCCAAACCAGTCAGTAATGAAATATGACAGGATGCTCTCAATCGTTCCTCTGTAGAAAATGGTAAGGACAGAGGAAAGAACATGAACATCAGGGTCTTTCCCAGTGAGTCCTCTCATTTCACTAGGTGGCCAAAGGATTTGAGCTTCAGCTTCAGTATCTGTCACAGTCAGGATTGATTTCCTTCAGGACTGACTGATTTGATCTTGTGGTCCAAGGGACTCCAGTACCACAATTCAAAAGCATCAGTTCTTCAGCATTCAGCCTTATGGTCTTTCACTTGAAGTGGAGCCTAGGATGAGTGTGTGAAGATGCTTCAAATGGCCAATTTAGCCAACTGTCAGGTCAGTCAATGAACAGGTTGTAGGTATGTAGATGTTTCCCATCTGTGCCCTGTCAGTTTGATTAGTCTTTTGAAAGAACACTAAATTCTTATCCAAAAACAGCTTGTAATTCTTGTGTGAAAAAGTGAGTGTTATTAAGATATAGAAATAGAAGGTTGGTGGATCCAGAAGGCCATGATTTGGATGACTATGGTATGATAAAATAAAGATGAATGTGGATTTTAAAAATCATTAGGTTAGACAGACTGTATTTAGAGTATGGAATAAATATAAATTCAGGTTTTGCACAAAACTCCTTTTTGGCTTTCCTGCATTTTACAGATGAGAAATGATAAGTGATAAATGGTTAACTTACCATGTGGTGCTAGACTTTTCTGAAGGGGACTGAAAGTGAAATCAAGAGAAAACCTGATAACAAGGATATTCATGTCAACGGTTTTGTTATGTACAATTATCGGAAAGATCTAAAGTAGATAAAAGATGTTATGGTTATGAACAAAGTAAGACTAAGTTGGAAATGGAATTATATACTAAATAGGACCATGTTATTGCTAAAATGTATAAATATTTGTTGAAATATGAGACATAAGTAGAACAAGAATGTAAGATAAAATGGGCTAAAAACTATAATATACAAATGGAGCAATGGGAGAATTGTGATTGAAAAGACTAAAATTTACTCTATGTTCAAGCCTTAAAGAGATTTTTTTATATAAAATGAGGTATTATTGGTATTTGTCATCTGATAAACAGTCTGGAATGTATAAAGGCACTTCAAATCTTTGCTGAAAATACGAACAAGTTAGATATTTTATTATGTTTGGGGAACATGCAAGAAAAGCTAACAAGTGTTGAATACAAATACATTAATCCAAAATATTTTAAAGGTTAAGTATAATTGAACAAGAGTCTTTTGTTTTGGGATTAATGGATAGTCAACTAGAAAAAAGTTGTGGTTTTGTATATGATCTGCAGGTAGACAATTACATGCTTAAGTATGGAAAAGTTCAGCACTACTCACAATGGAGAGATGGTTGGTGAAGATAATGGCTAAACTAACTTCTTTGATTAGAGAAAAAACAATATATTCATGTTTGACTGGAAACTCATTATAAATGTTTGCATGAAAGAGAAAAATGCACTCATCATTTGTAATTTTAATAATTATAAAAATAGAAATTTTAGATAATAGAAAAAAAGTGAGTTCTGTCTTTTAATTTTAAAGTAAGAGTTAATATTGTAAATGTACTTATATTTGCTGCAGAAGAAATTTGATGCTTCTTTTCTCTATTTCTTTTTATTCTCTCTTTCTGCACTTTTTATCCTTCCTTCCTCTCTTCTTCCCTCCCTTCCCTCTTTATTAATTTGTGTTTTATGTTCTTTGAAAATTTTGTAATGAAATGTATAAAAACAAAAAGTAAAAAAAGAGCTTGGCTAAAAAATTATGGGGAAGAAAAAGGGGAGCAGGCTGAATTGAGAGGAAGCCCTTTTGGTGCTCCTGGTACATCTTATCTTTTCATGCTCACCTCAAGTTTTCAATACTGCCAACTAACATAATGTCATGGCAGGTTGCCCTAAAAGCAAAAACCAGAATTAATAACATGAAATAAAATTTAAATTTAGCATATCTAAAGTTCCAGCAAGAGATCAGATTGTCTGATTCAATAGGTAGCATGTTCCAGAGATAGAGATAAGTAACATGACAAAGTTTAAATCTGTCTGGTCATTAGGGAAACTTGCAACAATTTTACTGTAGCTAAACATTTTTCACAGATATGAAGGAACAGCACAATATTACATGCCCTCTCTGTAATTTGTCTGATTACCTGCCCAATCTGTCATATTTCCATCAGTTATATCCAGTCCAATTAATAGGTTATACCTGGCCTCAATCACTTTTAGATATTTGCCATATATCACATATCACTGAGTAGCCTCAGGGAAAGATGGGCAGCAAATAAATTTAACAAACAAACAAATATCAGTGTGCCAGGATTCCTTAGTACCTTAAAGGTTGTTCCTCAGAACTAAGGTAAGTAAATTTTAAAAGTTATATCTAAGATTATTCAAATAGGGAATTAGATACAGTATGTGTGGCTCTGAGACATTACTGTCTAATTAACCTAATACCGCTTTGCTCTGCTTTTACAACAACAGAAACTATTTCTTATATTCACATCACCTGTTATTCTCATATTGTAAATAACATGTTTACTCCTGTTTAAGTTATAGCATATTTTTAAAAAGTGTATTGATGCATATACATTTAATTACATACATTTTTTACAAAACATTTCTACCTTTTTGATAATACAGCTCTCTCTCTCTCTCTCTCTCTCTCTCTCTCTCTCTCTCTCTCTCTCTCTCTCTCTTTGCTAACACTTAGTAACTACCTTTTCATTGTGCCAAAGTTCATTTAAGCAAAAACCTTCTCCCTTCTCTCAATTTATATTTTTCTTCCTCCCAGAATTTATTTTGCACTGATTTATAAAGCACCACAACTGTCCATGCTGTTTTTTTCTTACAAACCTCCTTATTGCTTCATTAGAGTTTCCACCATGAATGACAATAATAATGTCACAGTGTGGGATAGTGTGTTGATAACATTGCACATCAGTAAATAAAATCAGATGCACCAATGTAATCCTTTAGATTTAGTTGTTTTCTGAATCTGCTATGTAGAACAGACACTATAACTAAAGAAAGTAATCAAAAGGCTGGAGATTTGTCAGTGTTTGGGTAAAGTGGCATACAAATCAATGTATACATAAATAAGTAAAAATGTAAATGTTTTACAGATTTTTAAACTAAAGACTCTTGAAGAAGTGGCTGTAGATCTTACAGAAGGGTGAAATCTCCCTCAATTTGTGAAATCTCCCTCAGAATGTCCTCCCCAAGTCCTTTTATTTATTTATTTATTTATTTATTTATTTATTTATGAGACTTATATACCGCTTTAAGTGCGAGCACTCTCTAAGCGGTGTACACCAGTAAGCAATGTATATATATATTTACATTGCCCCCAACAATCTGGGTCCTCATTTTGTCCTCCTTTGTGCAATTTTCGCTTACCTCAAGACTGTAAAACAGGACAAAGCTGATATCTTACACAGTTGCTTTCACTTGGATGTGATGGCATGCAAATGGAAAGCTGGGAGGGTCATTTCCTCAGTTGATGGATTAATCCTCTGCAAAGTCTTAGAAAAGAGAAGTCCTACTTAATTTGCAACTGTTTGCACACATATCTTGGATTAGTGTCTACTGAACACTGCAAATTACTTCAGGTAGAAAAATGATTCCGTGTGATTGTGCTCTTAAGCTTTCAGCATAGCCTACCGGCTCTCCTATTTTATATTCAAAGATTATTTTCTCCATCAAAACATAACTGGCTGAATAATTTTGTGAGCTTCTAATTTGATTCCCATTATACTGCCTTTGTCAATGATTGAGTTAAATGCTGTGTGCAAACTGCAAGCCGAAAGCTATTACTACCTGTACATTTTCAAGTTTTATTTTTTTTCTGTGCTAAAACATCTCCATCTTCTGATATAAATAGGATCAAATATTTCAGCTCTGAGTTTTGAAAGGAAAATAAAACGTAATCAGTGCCTAAGTATTTTGAAGGTAGTAGGTGATCATCCTATTTCACAGCAATACAGTTTAAACCTCAGGAGGACTCAGTAGATGGTTCCAAAACTGCATTACATTTCTGCATAATCCCTTCTCTCATTTCATACTGATGACAGAAAGTCTTTTATTTTTCTTTATATACCTTCCACTTGATCACTTACACCTTGAAATATGCCAAAAAGAACAAAATGTATAACATATAATCATGCTCTGGTCTGAAGTGAACACCCTTAATTGTAATGGATTGTGTCACCAGAAACAGGCTGGTTAGAAGAAAGCAGATACTACATCATGGAGGTTTTGACTTTGTGCACGAAAGAACTGCACCCTGAGTAAATTAGACAGAAATCCAAAAAACTTCTGAGGATCAGGCAATAAAACAGAAAGGCGTTCTTACCTGAACGCCTTTTCTCAGCATGATGATGGAGAATCCATGGATGGGTTGTCTTAATCTATCTGCTCCAATTAGACTAAGTCTGAAATTTAGTAACGCCCCCTCTGTGCCAACTGCACCCCAGTTTTAGGCTAAGGCGATACTCAGACTTTAGTCCGACGCGTCTGAACAAATGGGAACCAGGCCAACTGACCTAATGGGAGGGAGTGGATTCTCCATCATCATGCTGAGAAAAGGCGTTCAGGTAAGACAACGCCCCTTTCTCCAGCATGATTGGATGGAGAGCCATGGATGGGACATACCAAAGCCCTGTGTCCCTAGGGTGGGGAATTAGATTGGGCCTGGGTCCCATCCAATGCTAATGCGTGTTCTAGAACCTTGCGGCCAAATGAAGGCGTAGAAGATGCATATATATCCATCTTGTAATGACGGACAAAGGAAGAGGGCGATGCCCATGTTGCTGCTCTACAAATTTCCTCTATGGAGGCCTGGGTAGACCAGGCAGCTGTAGTAGCTGCGCCCCAGGTGGAATGGGCCGTGATATGCCTGGGAGCTTGTAGTGACTGAGTCTGGTATGCCAGAGAAATACAAGCTCTAATCCACCTGCCTATAGTGGGTGAGGAGACCTTTTGTCCTAATGACGAAGGGTGAAATGACACAAACAGAGCCTCAGTCTTGCGGAAGGATGAGGTTCTCTGTATATAACAATATAAGGCCCTGCGTACATCCAATCTGTTCCACTGAGCCTCTGTGTTATTAGATGGGTTCGGACAGAAGTCTGGCAAAACTATGTCCTGAGATCTATGATACAAGGAGTTAACCTTGGGCACGAAGGAGGGGTCTAACCCTCAGGTTACCCTGTCCCTATGGAAAATACACAGGTCCTTCCTTACTGACAGGGCAGCCAGCTCAGAGATCCTTCTGGCTGAAGTTACAGCAACAAGGAATGCCACCTTCATTGATAACTGTTTGAGCAAACAAGTGTCAATAGGCTTAAAGGGTGGTGAAACAAGAGCCTGTAGAACCTGATGAAGGTCCCAGGAAGGGTATCTATGCACAGTTGGTGGTCTGGCATTGTTACCTCCTTTTAGGAAGGAACATAACATAGGGTGATGTGTTAAGGATTCATTGCCGCAGGAAATAACTGTGGCCAGTGCTGCTACCTGCCTACGGATGGTGCTTGTGGAGAGCCCTTTGTCCAGACCATCCATCAGGAACTCCAAGATGACTGGCACTGTAGCCTGCAAGGGGTCAATTTTGTGAACTAAACACCAATTACAGAAGCTTTTCCACGTGGCATCGTATATTCTATTCGTCGAGGGTCGCCTGGATTGTTGGATCATGGCTATGACCCTTGACGAATATGAGTCTAGGCCTAGGGCCTGCCTCTCAAGTGCCAGACAGTTAACTGGAGCCATTGAGGGTCCGGATGACGCAGCTCCCCCTGAATGAGAGAGATCCGATTGGCTGGAATCCTCCATGGAGGGGATGCGGAGAGCTCCATCAGGTCAGTGAACCAAGATCGTCTCGGCCAATGCGGGGCGACCAGGAGGACCTTTGCTCGTTTGCGAAGAATCTTCCTGATCATGGCAGGTAGAAGGGGTAGGGGAGGAAAGGCATAGAGCAATTCCCTGGGCCAGGAACTGTGGAGTGCATCTGTTCCTTCCGCTGATGGAGACGGGAGCCTGGAAAGGAATCTGGGAAGTTGTGAGTTGGCTGGGGAGGCAAAAAGGTCTAAGGTTGGGGAACCAAACCTGTCCACGATCTCTCTGAAGACCTTCGGGTCCAGCTGCCATTCGGAGTGGTCCACGGTGGCTCTGCTCAGTGAGTCCGCCTGCTGGTTGGCCACTCCGGATATGTGCTCCGCCCTGATGGAGGCAAGATTCAGTTCCGCCCAAGACCCCAGCAATTTGGCCTCCTGCATGAGAGGCTTGGACCTTGTTCCCCCCTGTCTGTTGACATGGGCCTTGGCTGTGATGTTGTCGGTTAAGACCAGGACATGTTGGCCCTATACTAAGCTGCTGAATCTCTTTAGGGCCATGTGTATGGCTCTGAGTTCCAGCCAGTTTATATTGTTCTTTAGGTCCTGCCTGGACCACTGAACTTGGGCCCAGTGTGTGTGGACGTGTGCCCCCCACCCAAACAGGTTTGTGTCTGTGGTGATGGTGGTCCTGTCTGGTTCTTTGAATTCTGTTCCCTGTGACAGTGCCGGAGAGTCCCACCAACGAAGGGAGTTCAACACCGACCGTGGAACTCGGACCTTCTGGTGGGATGTGCTGGTATGAAGTCTCTGAAATGGAAGGAGAAGCCACTGTAATTCTCTGGCATGGAGACGTGCCCATGGCATAATTTGCACGCAGGACACCATCTTCCCTAGTAGCTGTGATAGGGAGGCCAATGTGACTACTCTGTCTCTTCGGATCCGACGTGCGAGAGTCTGAATAGAGTTCCGTCGGTCCTGAGATAGGTAGACCGTACAGTTGTCTGTGTCTATAACAGTGCCCAAATGGAGGAGCCAAGTTGTTGGTACGGTATGACTTTTCTGGAAATTAATAGAAAAACCGTGCTCCTGAAAAACCTTGATGGCTAGGGCGAGGTCTGATTGGGCATTTTGTAATGTTGATGACTGAATTAGAATGTCATCTAAATAGCATTGAACTCTGATGGGAATCTGTCTAAGGTGGGCTGCGAGCACTGCCAGTACCTTTGTAAATACTCTCGGTGCAGATGAGAGGCCAAATGGAAGGGCTCTGTACTGGTAGTGGCGTTGGGCATAACTGAATCTGAGGAATTTGCGGTGTCCAGGAAATATAGGAATGTGCAAATATGCCTCAGTCAGGTCTATCGAGGTAAGAAAGTCACCTTGCCTGATGCTGGCCAGGATTGATTGAAGTGATTGCATCTTAAATTTCTTATACCTCAAGTAAAGGTTTAGACCCTTTAAGTCCAAGATCGCCCTCCAGCCCCCTTGGAAATGACGAAGAGGTTTGAGTAAAACCTTCGTCCTTCTTGGTATTATGGTTCTGGTTCAATTGCTTGTATTTGCAATAAATGAGCTATTGCTTCTGACATAAGATCAGCTCTGGTCCTGCTCGTTGGAATAGGGCAAGAGCGGAATCTGTCAGGTGGTTGGGAACAAAATTCTAGTCTCAGACCTTGGGTGACGGTGTCTAACACCCACGCATCTGTAGTGGTGGCTGCCCAAATGCTGGAATAGAGGGCCAGCCGGCCACCTATGGGAGGTGAGACTGCAAGATCACTTGCCTCGCTTAAAGGAATGGCTCCCTGCGCCTCGAAAGGATTGCTTGGTCTGGAACTGTGATCTGCCTCTGTATGCTGAATGATCTTGCTGACGTTCCTGTCTCTGAAAAGAGGGGCGAGAAGCCTGGGCCCAGTCCCAGGTTGGGGCTGGCCGAAAGGGCTGCCTTCTGTAGTTATTCTGTGACATGCTGTTCCCCGAGCGCCTGTCACCTTTCTTTGATGTGTTAACCAAGGTTTTACGTTTGTCCTTACCTTCGGTTAGGTATGGCTCTAGTACCTTACCAAATAGATGTCCACCTGCGTAAGGTTTAGAGGCCAGGCGCCACTTGGCCTTGGTGTCTGCTCGCCAATTTCTGAGCCAAAGGAGCCTTCGTGCTGAGATGTCTGCCGCGATGGTCCGGGCAGTGTATCGGGCCATGTGCAGGGAGGCATCTGCTAGGTACTGGGACGTGGCCACTAACTTACCCAGATTCTGGTGAGCTCTGAGCTGGTCTGGAGGGATCATGTCCTGGAGCTCCCGTAACCACAGGACCGAAGCCCTGGCAAAGAAGGCCATGGATGTTGCCGCCTTTGTTGCCCAGGCTGATGCCTGGTGGGACTTGCGTAGGGCGGACTCAATCTTTTTATCTTCTGCCCTAAGTGCCTCATTTATGTCCCCAGGGATGTTAGCATTAGGAAACAATGAGTTCAAGGGCTCATCAATCTCAGGAACCTCCAATAGGGAGGCCAGAGAAGGGGCAACAATGAATAATGTTCTCTCTACTGTACCAGGGCTTAAGAGGGATCCTAAGTTCTCCCATTGTTTTTGAACTATATTCAGAAAAAGGGGAGGGCAGGGAATATGGTTCTGCGAGACTGAGGGCTCGGTGTATATGACGTGGGGACCTTTGGACGTTGTAGGTGGGGTCTCCTGTTCTTGGGGGAGGTTTGCAGTAGTGCAGGCCTTGAATAGTAGGGAGTTAAAGAATGAATGGTCAAAGAGACCGACAGGAGGGGTGGGGTCAGATGGAGTGATACCCTCGTCCTCAGACAAAATCAGGCCAGATTGTTCAGCCCCTGTAGATTCCAAATCCGATGAGGGATCATCCATCAAATCAGGAGATTGTGGATGATACGTGGCCTGGGGGGGAGGCTGTGGAGTGTTAGGGGCCATAAATTGAGCCACAGCCTGGGCTATCATGGACTGAAGGAGGTCCGGGTTCAAGGCCTGGTTCTCAGGAGGGCGAAGCCCTGCTGCAGTTGGGGTGAATGTGGCCTGGGGTCCCAAGTTAAGAGTGTCCTGGCTGGTTATGCCCCTCCCTGGAGCCACTCTTGTGGTTGAATCTGATTGGGGAATTCCCCTGGGGGGAGACCAGGCCCCTGGGGCTGAGGCACAATGTGAGGAAAGGGGTTCAAAAATGGACCTTCCCATCGTGCCTCTCAGATCTGGGGAGGCCACTCTCAGTCTTTGGGACTCCTCCTCCCTCATCTGTGATATATTGGATTCCCTGCTTGGCCAGGCTTGCTTGGTGGTGCTCTTTCCACTTGCCTCTGTTTGCTGTTTCCTCTTGGCCGGCTTGCTGGTGGTTTTCTCCGCCATGATGGGTCTGCTCTGGGCTCAATCTTAGCAAAAACGCCCCCCCTCAGCGTTGTAAACTTGCCAAGGGAGCCGCAGAGATGATTCGGCCCGTGAAGGGGGTGGGCAATGGGGATTGGTGGGCACTGCATCCCTCAGGAGCGAGCTGGCCCTCCCCAGTCCAATCCATCTGTGGAGACAATGTAGTTGAATCTCGAGGCCTCTGCCTCAGGTGGTCATACACTGTCCTTGGTGTTACAGGCAGTCTGGGCCTCAGTCAGATACAAAATGGCCACTGAGAGTCAATTCAAAATGGCGGCCGCCAAATTCGTGCCGAAAAAACGGCCATTAGAAGAAGGCCTTGAGGCCTGGGACCTAAGCTGCACGAGCCCTCGTTCCGAGGAATCGCCTGGGCTCCTAGTGCAGCGGATGGCAAGTAAATAGGCCAGCTGGGAGACACTGAGGTAGTCCGAGACCTGGTAGGCCCTCCAGGCTCCGAAAATTGGGTCGGTGCCCAAAACTCCCACCTGCTGCTTGGGGCGGTCTGCTGGGGCCGAGGGACCTAGAAAGGCTCCCTCCAGGCCTGACGAGCCTCGTCGTCGCTTGCGGAGCCCCCCAGTCAATTGGTAAGCTTACCCTTGCTTCCGGAGCCGTCGGCAGTCAGCGTGTGGAATCTGCATCCTCCGATGATCAGCTGGCAGCAGGGAGCTCGTCGGAGCAGCGTTTGCAAAAAACCCGAGCCTTTGAAGCAGAGGAACGGCCCCTGGTAGGAGATCTAAGCTCCCTCTGGGAATTTAATTTTGGGCTTGATTCTTTAAGGCTGTAAAGCTTTCAAGAAAGGAAAAATGGAAAGGGAAAGGTTCCCCCCCCCCGGAGGGAGAGGTCTGTGAGCCTGTCAGCCTGCTAGGCTACAGGCTGGGGATGATAAATCTTTGTCTATATTGTCAAATCTAATAATAAAATGGTTAGGCTTAAAGAAATAAAATGGAAATACACAGTCTTCTGTTCCAGGAGCGAAGAAAAAACGCATCTTAGAGCAAAGAGACTAAGTCTAAAACTGGGGTGCAGTTGGCACAGAGGGGGTGTTACTAAATTTCAGACTTAGTCTAGTTGGAGCAGATAGATTAAGACAACCCATCCGTGGGTTCTCCATCCAATCATGCTGGAGAAGCCTATTTCACAGGGGAAGAGACCCTGTGGGAATCAACAGAATTTTGTACAATACTAGGGTACTAGGGGACACAGTTTGTATTCCCTGTCTGACATGAACACAGAATATATTTTGATGATCTAACATTTTATTCTCAAGAGACAGGAAATCAAAATAAAGTCAGTACAGAGTTTCAGTATTAATAAAAATATTTTAATAAAAATACTATATAATAACTGCATCTAAACAGAGTGAGTTCTGTAATTTAATAAATGGCACATTAATAATATGCAATTTTGGAGTGACAAAGGAAATATTAATATGTTGATAATAACAAAAGAATGCACAAGAGCAGGAAACTACATTATTAAGTTTCTCACAAAGAAACAGATGAAATCAAGTGTCGACAAAGCTCTGCTTGATTGGGTGTGAAGTCCTGGGTGCTCCCTGAGTTTGACTGGAAGTGAAATACATTTCATACCACAAGTACTTTAAAATATATATATATATATATATATTATTTGTAATATTTTATTGATTTTCTAATTTTACATTTAAGTATTTAAAAAGCAATGTAGTGGCTGGGTTAAGTGATAATTCAATAACATACAAAAATCTTTAGTACAAATCTCAAGCTACCACATCAAATACTTCGTCTCTTTTCCCCTTAATATCTACTGTCTCATATTTCACTAATACAATTCTTCTTATATCAATTAAGTAAAAATAACATTGTTACATTTATCAATAATTTTTTAGCTTACACCTATCCTAGTTACTTTAACATTCAATCTTTACAGACAATCAATATCCTGTAATTAGTTTTTCCCAATTTTTAGTTTCCCATCAATATTTAAATTTAACATTTGATATTTATAATTTCCAAGTTTTAGGTAACCAAAGTTTCCTTTATCATAATTTGTAACAAAGTTGAATATTCAAGATACACATCTATTTGAGTATATTCTATTTCCCACCATCTTACATCATCTAGTTAATAATAAAGTATAATATCCTTATTTCCAACTAATTTCCAAATGTCTTAAATTTAATAACCAAAATTTCCCCTATTTCAACATCAAATATTTCCTCTTTTTCCCTTAATATCTACTGTCTCATATTTAAGCTAATACAGTTCTTATTATATCAACTAAGTAAAAACATGTTTATTACATTTATCAATAAATTTTAGCTTATACATATCTTAATTACTTTTACATTCAATCTTTATAGACAATCAATATCTTATTTGTTTCCCCAATTTTTAATTTCCCATCAATATTCAAATCTAACTTTTAATATTTATACATCCAAGTTTTAAGTGACCAAAATTTTCTCTATCTCAATTCATAACAAAATCTAGTATTCAAAATACATATCTTGCCTATTTGAGTATATTCTAATTTAATTAGTAATATAAAATCCTCTCTAATAAATCAAAACCCCAATTTTCTTCAGCTTTATTCTGGCTTTCTTCCTTTGCCAGCTCACCTTCTATGTCACTGCTTTTAAGTCATCAAATAGATCTCCCTCTGTTGTTATATATATTATATGAAATAAAAGAGACCATCCAGTCGCCATTTTTTTGGGAAGGGCTAGCAAATCATCTCTCTATTATTCCAGATCCCCATAGTTGTCCTGATATGTTTGTTTTCCCTTCGGTCTGTTCTTCTTCTTGCTCCTCAAGTTTCTTCTGACTTATATAGAAAGTCTTTTCCATTTTCAGTGTTGTCAGTCCATTTTCTGGATTTTCCATTAATTGTATCAGTTGAATCCTCTGTCATAGTATTTATTTTTTCAACTTCTTCTGTTATCTTCTGCATAGTCTATTCTCTAATTGTAGTCAAAATTTGGGTTCATATATCTAGGCCACTATGGCAAACCTATGGCACATGTGCCAGAGGTAGCACTCAGAGCCCTCTCTGTGGGCACATGCACCGCCTCCCCTTGTGGCCCCCTCACCAGCAGCCTCCCCTGGAGGAAAGTCGCCCCTGAGCACAGACCACACGGAGCAGTGCAGCCAAGGACATGGCAGCCAAGCAGTGGGGACAAGACTCCACCCTCGCACCCTGTCACGTGCAGTTGATGCTGTGGGGCGTGGGTGGAGGGCATAGCTGCCATGGCACTGCTGGGCTGACTGGATGATCTGCAGTGGGCCATGGAGGCAGTGAGTGGTCCTGAGGGTGGGTGGGGCAGGACGGCTTGAGCAGGTGTGGGAGGGGCAGGGAGGGCCAGAGCAGGTGGGATGGGGAGGGGCTGGTTTTTGGGAACTCATCATTGATCTAGGCTGACATCTTGTTCTTTTCTGTAGCATCTTATTTCATCACAAGCTGAAATAATGGTTTCATGTATTGCTTTCAACATAAAAAGAATCTGTTCCTGGTCTTCATCCATATTCTCTTAATGGTGTGTTAAATTGAGGGCTTTAAAATCAGAGAATGAAAATAATTTTATAACTGAGTATAGAACACAGCTGAGCTTCTCACAGCTGGTATTTGTCAAGGTTGAAAAAGTCTTATCTGTAGTTTGGGCTTCAAGCCAAGTCTCCTTTAGGCAATAACAAGTTGTAATATCAAACATGGCCACAAGATGTCACCAATGCCATTTAAGGTTTTTTAAGTCTAAAATTTTTATAATCCTTTTTCCAATTTATAAATAAAAACCAAAGTCTTCAGTAAAGATAAGAAATCTTTTGGTCCCCAAATTTTAGAAGCATATAAATCCAGTTAGATTAAGGTTATTTTTTCAGTGTTTTAATTCCCCTGGATAGTCAGTCACTGCTATTCTTTCACAGGAGGGAAGATACTTTGGACAGCTTTTACAGGAGAAGAAAATACTTAGGATTGAACAGAGGATCAGATCTCACCCAGTCTCATCTGCACAGCTTTAGAAGTGCCTGGTGGTAAGTTTGACTTTGGCTGTCTGCAGCCTAGTGACAAGCCATATTTCTATGGCTGGTCTTTCCTCCGCCGGTTTGGAGGGCTGCCCCGGACTGAGTGGAAGGGCTACCATCCTCCCGTGATCAAGTGGGTCCCCTCCTGGCTTGTCACCCCTACAGGGCAATTCTTGACCCTTTCCGGGGTCCCCCAATGGAGTGAAACTGAATGTGGAAGATGGAGCTCATTTTCCAGCGGCTGCAGTGGCCGCGATGGCAAACTGGAAGTCTATTTATACATATATATTTTTGGGATATTTCTTTATTAAATTTATATGCTGTCTGTCTCACTATCCAGGGTGACTCTGGGTAGCTAAATAAATGCATAACAAACAGAAATTTTACTGCATTCTGTAGCAAAAAGAGCATCCTGTTTATCTGGCTGATCCTAAAATAAATCTCTATGTTTCAGAAACTTTTCTTGACATTGACTTTGATGCTGAGTAGTGAATGAAATGTAGTGTGTCATTATGCTCTTACAAATTACATTGCATTTTCAGTGTACAGAATAGCAGCCAAAAGGCCCAGGAGCTCTTGAAGGATGCCCTACATACGGACTCTGTCTAGATGTTTCTTCTCTTATTTATTTATTCAGACAGGTCCCCAAGAAATGTGGTATGTATCTTATATCCAAATTACATTTGAGAAATCCTAGTAACAGAAAGAATTTTATAGACCCAACCTGGAGCTACCCTAGACTGAAATATTGGATCAACGCAGACAGTATCAGACACTTTATATTAAAGCCAAAATGAGAGAAGTACACAAGGGTGGGAAGGCATTTTCATTTGGCTTAAATTTGCATCAAGCTAGAAATATTTTTCAGCTTGTGGTATTACTGTCAGCCTGGGCACAGGAGCTAAACAGAGTTCCACCTGATTACTTTTTGAATGGAAATCCACCAGAGAATCTAGCTTAGACTCATCCCAGATTCAGTGTATTTAATAAAAGCAAATGTCATTGATTCTAATGGGTTTTTCATATAAGTGTGCTTAAGACTTTAGCTGAGAGAGACAGAGAGAGGAAGATGGAGAGGGAGAGAGAAAGAGAGAGAGGAAGGGAGGGAGAGGGAAAGAGAGGGGGGGAGAGAGAGAGATCAATGATTGGTAAAAGCAGAAGAAAGCAATTCATTTTCTTTTCTATTTGTCAGCATTTTATAATCATGCATTCCAACAATATTTTAATCAAGTCTAACAGTTTGTGTGTTGATTGTAGATCAGGAATACTCCCTTCAATTCATCATCGTTTCTGTAATTTAGGAGTAATTGCTGGGGGGAGGGGGATCACTCTAGTAATTAAGGTTCTTTCTTAATGAGATATATATATATATATATATATATATATATATATATATATATATATATATATATATATATATATATATGGAATGAATAAAGTGCGTTCACCAGGAGAGTTTAAAGTTAAAATACTTTAATTAAAGTATTTTACTATATTAAAAGGTTGCCAAGCTTTCGTTGGGAAAACTCCCCAACATCTTCAGGGCTGAGAGACCGTTTCTAACAAGGTGATTCAAACGAGTTTTCCCAACGAAAGCTTGGCAACCTTTTAATATAGTAAAATACTTTAATTAAAGTATTTTAACTTTAAACTCTCCTGGTGAACGCGCTTTATTCATTCCATTTATAATTATGCCCGGGAGTCGCATTTTCACCATCATTATTGAATATATATATATATATATATATATATATATATATATATATATATATATATATATATATTATTAAGAATATTAAAAACAAAACAGTGATTCCTGGGTAGACTCATATTAAACAATAAAATATACGAACACCAGGAAGTTATAAAACTATAAAAAGTTTTAATAAAACCAGAATAAAACCAAGCTTTCGCTGGCATCTGCCAGCATCATCAGGGTAGTCTCCAGTTGATGGGAGAAGCTATTTATAAGTGTGGTGTTCTTTGCGCCCGGCTTCTTGACCTCGTCATGGGTCCCAGCCAATCCACCTGCGTTTTGATCGTAGAATTCACGAGCATAAGTTGGCGGTAAGGAGAGGCGACCAGTATTCCCAAATCGGGGCGCATATGCTAGAATCTAGGCATAGGTTCGATTTTAGCAACGTGCAGGTGATGGCCAGTGACAGCACGAAGGGGGGCCGGCTCCTTAAAGAGGCGTGGCTCTCTAACGAAGAATCCATCAACAGACATGTGGACCTATGCCCAGCACATGTAATGTTAAGAGCATGGGCAATGCACGACCGTCCCTCCGGAGAAAAACGATGGAACATTACGTGCCTTCGGCAAAGAGGGTTGACGGAGGAGACGGGTCTTGGAAACACCCAGACAGGGAATAACCATCAGCAGAGTAACTCCCCACCTGCTGAAACATATGCCCCTTCCTCATGGACACAGGAGTGGATTGACAACCAAGAGCCAAGTGCCGATGAATTGAGGGTCTCCCCAGGAACAGCGAGGAGTTTGACAAAAAAGCGATCTGGGATAGATTTTGGGTTATTAAACACCATGATTCGAAGGATTGGAATGCCACGTGTAATTCCACCAGCGATCCTGCAACTAACTTTATTAATGACATTCCTTTTTTGAATTGTTATTGCCTTGGGAACGCAGGAAAACAACGGGGAGATGAGAAGCCTGTTCGCTATAATCTTAGAGCTTCCACACGCTCCTACAGACATTTGAGAGTCGTACCTCTCAAATGCTTTCTTTCTTCTTCTCTACCCACAGCGTTAGGCTGCAGACTCCTCATGCTGGATCTTCCACACTCTCAACAGAATTCTTCAACAGAATTAAGACCCTTAGGGTGGAGGATGATGAGAGGATGGTATCGTTTGACGTTACCTCCCTCTTCACCTCCATCCCCCAGGACTTAGCTATTTCAGCCCTGGGAGAGCGCTTGAGGAATACAGAAGGGAGCCACCACCAGGACTCCCTTCAGACAGATGACCTCCTGAGATTAGTGGAAATATGTCTCACCACCTATTTCACCTTCCAGGGTACCATCTTCGAACAAGTTAACACCTATGGGCTCCCCCATCTCTAGCACTATAGCGGAAATAGTACTCCAACAGGTAGAACACAGGGCTATGGCCTTATACCAACCCAAATTTTGGGTTCGGTACGTGGATGACACGTTTGCGGTTGTTAAAAAACAACATGTAGCTACCTTTATGAGAGTACTAAACTCGATCTGCTCCGACATCCAGTTTACAGTGGAGGAAGAAAAACAAGGTCACCTAGCCTTCCTGGACGTGTCAATATACCGCCAGTTGGATGGGACGTTATTTACAGGGGTGTTTCGTAAACCCACCCACACGGACAGAATACTCCACTATAGGAGCAACCACCCCGTATCTCATAAAGCTAGCTGCATTAAAGCATTGTTTAAGCGCGTGGACTCCCACTGCAGCACTGAGGAGTTTAAGAAGAAAGAAAGGCAATACCTTTTCCGGATTTGTCAACGTAATGGGTATCCTTTGAGGTTTATCAGACAGTACGGTTTTACACCCCAGTCCCGGAACAACCAAAAGAGAGAGGAACCATTATTACAAAGAATGCGTGTCTCTTTGCCATATATTAATAACGTCTCGGAAGTAACAGCCAGACTGCTGGCCCCCCATGGAATAGAAGTGGCCCACAGACCCAATCAGACATTACAGTTCAAAGTCATTCGCCCCAAGGGCCCACTCCCTGCAATGGATAGATCAGCAGTAATCTATAAAATCAATTGCAAGAACTGCGATGGCAATTATGTGGGTGAAACAGCTAAGCGTTTAAGATCTCACTTGCATGAACATCAGTTAGCTATAAGAAGGGGCGAGCAGCATTCTCAATTGTGGATGCATATGGCACAACATGGCCACCAGTTTGACTTTGTGAATGTTCGCGTTATGTCTGAGGATGCCACTAAGGGAGGCCGGCTATTGAAAGAGGCATGGTATTCCAACAAAGATGCGGTGAATCGTTACATTGACTTACATCCAGCGCAACAAGCATTGAGGAAATGGGATTTTAAACACCATGCCAATCATTATAAGTGGTCTGAACAATGCTTGTACAGATGTAAATGTGACGAGACACCTGGCCTCCATCCTGAACAGATAGATGGAACCTTGGCTAACCCTCGACACTCCAGGGGCACCCCCGTTTTGCCCAATCAACACCAATACCGCTCTAATGAACGTCTGAGGAGGCCACCACTGTCAAACACACGTAATCATCCACCGATGGAAGACCTCCCCCTTCCCCAATATCACCACGATAGACCCCCACCCCCAGAACTTAACAACAACTGTGGAGAGTGTGGAAGATCCAGCATGAGGAGTCTGCAGCCTGACGCTGTGGGTAGGGGGGAGAAGAAGAACGAAAGCACGGCTCGATTGCCTAGGCATACGGTGAAAGGGAGAGACACGGTATTCTGCCTGGACCCTCTGCAGACAAGGAATACCCCCACCAATAATACAGCCCCCCCCGGATGAACACTTTGAAGTCCCCCCAAAGACGAGCACAGGAGGGGAGAGTGAGAACGGGGGAATCAGAATGCAGAGATCTGGAGACCTGGTGTCCACCTGAATACCGTTCCTATCAGCAATGGGGAAGAGCATGCGATAGGGAGGAGGGGGGATGATGAATTGAGAGACGGAGTAAGCACCTGATCACACAGCAAACAAATGGAACGGTGGAGAACTGTTGACACGAAGATTGCCAGGATGGAGGAGGAGGGCATAGACCCCCAAATATGCAACACCCATATGAAAGTTACTTATGACAGTGGAGGAGTGAGAAGAAAGGGTGTGGAGCAGGGATTGAGAAAAGCGTGTGTGTGGGGGAACGTCTGTGAGCTCAGGGAAGCTTGTAACACTGATAGAGGAGAAACAGATGCCCCCAGGGTGGAAAATGAAAACAAAAAGTGGAGGAGGGTCAGTACTATGGAAGGAAATAAGGATAAAGGGGTGGTGGAGGAGATGAATGCCAGTAATGAGATAGTGGAAGGAACGATCCGGAAGAACCATAGGAGGAAGCGTAAGGAGAGTAATAAAGAAACATCTGGAACACTAATTAACCGGCCGGGACTGGTGACGCGGTCCATGAGCCGGCTGCAGATGCCGGCAAAAACCCATTTAAGTCATCATTGTTTACTGGCTCCTTAGCCCTGATGATGTTTGGAGTTTCCAAACGAAAGCTTGGCAGCTTTTAGTAAAGTATATTTTTATATTTATACTCTCCTGGTGTTCGTATTTTATTTGTACCATAGACATGCCCAGGAGTCGTATTTTTATTCAAATTTTCCATATATATGCTGGAAAATTTGCATAAAAATACGACTCCTGGGCATGTCTATGGTACAAATAAAATAAGGCACCTTGGCCTTATTTTCTCTTTTTAACAAGAATGTTCAGATAAGAGAAGTGCAAAACTGGCACAATGAGGGACCAGAAAGCAAAGAAATAGTTTGGCCATTAAAAATTCTCTTTGCTATGGCAGGGGAAAAATGTATCATTAAAAGATCGAGAATAGGCTGTCAGAAAGGAACGCGCTCTTTTCTCCTGAGATGCCATTTGCTGGACCATCTAATGAGCTTATGGTGGCCTACTTTCCCCCTTTCTATTTTGCCATCACAACAGTCCTATGGAATAACCTGGACTGCAAGGCCCCAAATTGTCTAATGACCTTGATATCTGACTGGGGGATTTGAATTCAGGCTGTTGAGTCAGCTGAGAGACTGTTGCCAGGGTCTGTTCAATAACAAACAGGATCACTCGTGTAAGATGCTTTTTCTCTTGCTCTATTTGTACTCCAACACCAGTTGTCAGTCAGCATTCTCCATGCTGCCCTGACATCCTTTGGCTGCTTAAGGAGATAGGCAGTAGTGTCTCCAAGATGCCCAAAGATCACTGCCTGAGCTATTGTTGTTTTTTTTTTTTTTAAAAAAAAAAAATTGGATAAAAACAGCATTGTGCCCTGTAGAGCAAAGCTGGCCTGTATTGGCCTGCTTGATATTAAAGCAGAAGAAAGATTTTGCATTACACCAACTAAGAGCTTGAGGGAAGACAGAGGTGAGAAATGCTTCTTCAGGTGCTTGATACTGGTTGCAAAAGCCCAGCAGGGACCTTGGGTGGAATTGGAGAACTGGCACCAAAGAAACCCTTCTCTGTTAGTTCTCTCCTAACAGCCATGGCAATAGAGTGAGAAAAATGAGATTCATTCCCCCTTCTCTTGCCCCAGGTAGCAGGTGAAGGAATAAAATAAATATCTGAACCAAAACCTCCAAAATACAAGATTCCTGAACTCAAGCAACCTCCTTAATAGCTTGCTTAGGCATTTGTAGATGCTGGCTCCTGAGCTGAGTTAAATCAACACTTGTATTTGTAAATGGGAACTATCTACAAAAATGGTGGCTATCCACAAAAACTGACCCATGCTAACCTCCACTTTATCGTTCTGCTGAACCCTCTATAAGCAGAAAATCTAACCAATGCTATGATTGGTATTTGACATTGTTGCCGGTCAACATTTATTATACAACTACTGTATATAAAGCTTGTTTGTACCCACCTTAATGGGGCTAATAAACTTGGTTCAAGCAAATGGTTAGCTCTCCACTCATAAATTGGTCATGGGGAATTTTTAATCCCTCATAGATATGGCAGAGAAGAAGAAAGGCAGGAAGTTTTCCTATCCTCCAGTATGTCTTTAGCATTTTAGTGCTTCTGGAGATGTGTTTAAATTAGACCTGTGGTTTCAGTACTATAGTTCCTAAGTCAGCCAACCAGACACAAAACACAGCTTGCATCTACTTTATTGTAAGGTCACATTAACAGAATCTTGCAAACTTCCTATTCTAACTGCTAGACCCACTAGATTAGGTCTTAAGTATCTTTCTTTAACTGTTAAACAATTGCAGGCTTCTGGGTCCTTTGTCTGGTGGTTTCCTAATCAGCATCTCATCTCCCTTTTCTTCATTACCTTCCATTACAACTTCGGTACCCCAAGAAGAACTGGAGTCTGAGCTGAAGAGATGCAAGAGCCACATCCCTTTCTTCTGTTCCCAATTCTGCTATGCATGGATTAGCAAGAGAAGTAGGGGAGATGGCTTTTTCTCCAATGGGAAAGTTTTCTTGTGGAATAAAGGCAAATGGAAATGAAAATCAATGGTCAGGGATTGACAGGCATGCTTACAATTTCCTGTAAGCTCAGACGCCCAACAGCAGCAGGTTAGGCCCCACCACTAAACTTAACTTGGAACAATTTGCTGTAGACCGACTCATAACACAGCTTGGCAGAAGTTCAAAAACATCATTTTCTAGGAACAGAAATTAAAGGCAGGTGGAGGTGGCCTTTGTAGTGGGAGATAGTTGAGATAAAGTTTTGTATGTGTGTCCTCAACAAAATTAGTGTTGTGTCTTTGTTCCAGGCAAACAGGTCATATAGATGAACTCACAGCGGAGCAAAGAGAAATGGAATAGTGAGGAAAAAATAAACTCTGACGTTGAATTATCGGGAATCAATGGACTTCTCTTCTTCGAGGACATCTTGCCTACCATCATGGTAATGACAGTGGGAATGAGTTAGCATTAGTTAGCTTTTACCTCCTTAGTCAAAGTGCTAGTAATTATAGATAAGCTTTGGATGACAAAGGTAATTGGAGCCTGAATTTCCATCACTAAGCGACATAGTCATGAAGTGCACATCATGCGATCATGCTGTTTAACAAGAGAATTTCCACTTACTGCTAAGTGAATCCATGCCATCATTAAGCACAATGTCACATGATTGCCATTTGAGACCTCCTGCCAGCTTCACCATTGGCTTTGCTTCTTCTAATCCAGCAGCAAAAGCCACAAATGACCACATGAATGCAAGATGCTGCAATATTATAATTGTGGGTGGCCGCCAAGCTCATGGATTGTGACAGCAATAGCACTTAGACTTATATACCACTTCACAGTGCTTTACGGCCCTCTCTAAGCGGTTTACAGAGTCAGCCTATTTCCCCCAACAATCTGGGTCCTCATTTTACTGACCTTGGAAGGATGGAAGGCTGAGTCAAGCTTGAACCATCAATCAGCAGAAGTAGCCTGCAGTACTGCATTCTAACCACTGCTCCACCAAGGCTTGTGTGATCATGTGACTGCAGGCATGTTATGGTGGGCACAGCTACAAGGATCAGTTGTGAGTAGCACTTGTTCAGCGTCATTGTTCAAATGGTCACTGAACAAGTGGTTGTTAAACAAGGGCTACTTGTACACCATTTGGCACATCATTTGTCTTATTTACAAATGACAGCATGAATACTTATTAGTAGTTTTGCATTGCTTTCTCACATTGTGAGACATTTGGGTCACTTATGTGGGAGTGCAAAAGAAAAATTAAAGCAATAATACTGCTATTGGATCCATAAGGGAGGGAAACAGGTCAGATGAAAAAAATTGTGGATCAGAAATGTTTGAAGAATATATGTGGATCTAAAGTATCTTTGTATCTGCCAAAACAAATTATTTCCTAAGCACATAGAATAAAACCATTATTATGAAACATGAACTATCTTTAGCCTAATTAATATTGCAAGTGATATTGTGACCCTCCTATTTAGGGCAACCTAACACATCTACCTTATTTTAAAACAGACTTTTAAAGTCTTTAATTTTTCAAGATTAAAAGATGACAACACTCTCTCCCATTCTCCCTCCTGACCTACCACTTCTTTTTCATTTTCATTTAAGCTGCAGTCCTGCACTTATTTATATGGAAGTAAGTATTGTTGAAATTAATGAGATTTCATTTTGAGTAGGTGTGTATAAGAATGTGCTGTTAGGCTACAGTATCTTTGGAAAGGGCTGTCTTTTCATAGTCTGTTTAAAGCTGTTAATCTTTTTTTTTTTAAGTGTGAAATGAATACATGGCATTAATAATAATTTAGCAGGGCTGCTTAAACAGTACAAATAAAGCACAAGGTTTATGGGTTGCTTCATGCACGGTGTGATTTCTAAGATATTTCTGTTCTGCTTATTTCCCTGCTAACCAAACTCCATTATTAATCCAATCAAGCAGTCCTTTTTCAGGCACTAGCCTGCATCACAAACATAAAGTGTTTTCCAGCTAAAGTGTTCCCATTACACCGGTAGGGCTCGGAAATTAATGCAGTATTTTCTAAAATGGAGTAAAACACATCACTGTCATCTTGAATTACAATGCATTCAGCCTGCACATTTTGAAGAAGGCCTTAGAAAATAATCCTTGATATACCATTCACAAATACTCCTCCTCAAGACAATTCAGACTTGTGAAGATAATAATGGTATCATTTACTGAAACTCCCATTGTAGCTTGCAGAAGTGAGAAGTTTGGACCAATGCGCAGAGCTCATAAGAAGGGCTAAAACTATCTTGGCTGTGATGTCCTCATTATGGAGCTTTGTGCTTTGAGGAGGTCAAGCATCTTTCCAGAGGTCAGCATGGTGCGTAAAGTTACACTCTGTGATGATAGCTTTCCTTTGCTACAATTTTGATGGTCATGTTTAAATCATGTTTCTGTGTTGGCAGTAAGAAAGTCAATTATATAGAAATAAGAGAATTGTTGGGATTCAGGAGGTCCATTGATATTATAATTCAGCTCAGATGACCCAGAGGAATGAAGCAGAAGGGAGATTACAAGGTGCAGACTTGCTGCTGAAGGAGAAGTGTGAAAAAAGGGTCAACTTATCATAATATTAAAAGGAATGTCTACCCATTATATAAATCAGAGTTGACAACAAGATTGAGATACCAGTCTCAGGGCTAGGATTGGCTGACTACCTTAATGCTGATATAGAGTTGAGGGCTTTTGTGCCTGTGTAATGTCATTAATTATGAATTTTGATGCACCTTTTCTATCTCCTTTACTGTATAATCCCTTCCCAATATATTGTCAGTGTTCTTGGACTGTTTAAGGACAGAAACTTCATTTCAGTTCTTCATTGTTTGGGTGATATTTGCTTGAATCACTATTTTTCCACAACATCAATTGTATCAGTTGCTTAAATTGTGCTCCTTTATCCAAGTCTTGGGTTCTGTTCGGTGTATTTGCAGTTGTGTTTGACAGTTATGTTTTTCATTCTTTATTGGATTTTTTAAATTTTATTTTACCTGCATGCCACCCTGCATTTATTTTAAAAAGGAACCACAGAAAATGAATCAATAACCACATCTGCATATTTATATCCCACAAACACATCTAATGATGTCTGCCACCAAGAGACACCAACAATCTGGTCAAAGCAGGAATTGATAAACTGGAGTCTGTTGAAATTAAGTGGCATCTGACATGATATATTGAAATCTTCTAGCATAGAAGCAGCTAAGCCATATTACTTCTGTCAGTTGCTTTCTCAAAGAATACACTTCCTTGAAATATTGTTAATTTTTAGAAAATATGTTAAATTACACTGTACATCAGCAGAGTCTTACAGACTGCATCTCCAACTCATTACAATGCTGTCATTCCAGTCAATGTAGCTTTCTGTTATAAATGCACCAAAGAGATTATGCAATTTTCTTCCCCATAAAAATAAGATCCAATTGACTAAACACAATGTTGGGTATCGAGCAGAATAGCATATTCTTCATCAGTTGAAGGACTATGCTAGAGAGATGGCAACATCAGTATTCATGTCCTTTTCTATTTAAAAACAAATTGCCCCAAATGCCATAGATCTCCAGGTGGCTGGAAGTTCCAGCAAGAAATAAGAGTCTGCTAGAAAGAAAACATGGGTGAAAGCAATGCAAACAAAAACTTTGCACCCTGATGTTCATATCAAAGTTATAATGATCTGGCATTAGCTGCTTCAATAAGATCACAAGCCTTTTGGGGTAGATAAGGTCAAGAAGCAGATCTTGAAAGTCCATCCAAAATCTTCATTGAGGACTTATACATCCATTTGTGGATGCCAGCAATAATAATGATAATGATAATAATGATAATGATAATAATGATAATAATAATAATTTCCAAAAGAATCAGGATAGTATACCACAAAATGACCTAGTAACAGTGATAACAGTGATAAATAATCTGTAACAAGATTACTATTAAAAAAGGATTTTTTAAAATTAGTAGTTTTCTAACATTATTTTAATGGTTTTTCTTTTTCCTTCTTATATAATTGCATGCATTTGTTCTTGAAATAGTGATAATTAGTGAGTGGTGATACTAATATGGTCTAAGGTTTTTACAGATTTCTGTTTCTTAAAAAAATGAGCAATGAACATAATTCTACAGAAAGAATAAATAAATAAATAAATGTCATATTTCATGATAATCATAAATCTTTTGCTTATTTACTATTTTATTCCTTCATCTGCTACATTTTTTGTTTTCTTTTTCTCCTTTTTATACTTATCCAATTTTTCCCATTTTTAAATAAATTAAAGGATAAAAAAGAAAGAAAACAAATAACTCTCTTTCCTTCTTATGCATACCCCAAAACAAGGAGAAGGCATCAAATAAAACCCCCAATAGATACCCTTCTTAAGTCAGCTGAGACTAAAATATTTATGCATCCATCACTGAAGGGATTAAATTAGGTTTAAAGTTTAAACTAGGTTTACACTGAAGGGATTAAACTAGGTTTAAAGATGATTGCTATCATCTTTAAGAGCAAAACTGCATTTTAGAATATATATATATATATTTTCTTAGAGTTTGGCTTTCATTATTCAAGGCCACATGGCCCACACTCAGGGAACTGAGAGGAGTTGAGAGGCAGAGTGGATAAGAGTTTAATTTGTTTGTGGCAGAATTAAGTTGAAGCAAACTGTTTGGATTCGTATCTTAGCAACAGGCAGACCAGCTCTCAAACTAAGAAAACCCCATAAAAAATGTAACCATCTTTGAGACTCTTCTTCCACATGTTCAGGCTACATATCAAGTAAGTACAAATTTGCTCCAGCACATCTGGAATATACTCACTGTGTACGACAGGGCCAAATTCCTAAAGTCAGAGGGTCCTTTTGTAATAATGTGCTGAATGAATCTGAAATCTTAATTTTTCGTATGCCTTAATGCTAGAAAACACACTGTACCTCAAATATGTGCATCAGATTCATACGCTCCTACATTTACTTTCCATAGATGCAAGCAGATACATCTATGTATCTACTTGACAATAATCATACAAATAAGAGCAATCCTGCAGGGGGGACTACAAAATTTTACACCTACATCATTGCATATTCCCATATGGAGTCCCTCAGCCACATGCTTCTCTGTGGCTTTTGGTACAAAGAATCTCAGGTGCCATTCATCTGTCTCCTATGGAAATACTACAGCAGAGAGTACAAAACTTATCTGTTGTATCCTTCGTCTGATGTCAATTCCATTCTGAATGATTGGACACTGGGCAAATATGCTGAGTAAGATTTATCCTGCTTCTTCTCATCCTTTAGAAACCAACAGATCTTTTTAGAAATAACTAACCATCATTTAGTATAACTTCTTCTGTTCTTGAGAAAGAGGTTATAGAATCAGAGTGTTCAAAGGAACTTTAAAGGTCATCTAGTCCAGCTTTCTGCTCAGTCCAAGAAGCACCAAAACATATCTTAAATATCCTGGTCAGTCTGAGCAGTTTCATTTTCAGATCCAAATGATTCCATATCCGTAGGTGTGGTAAAAAATTGTCATGGTGATGTGTAAGATGCACAGCAGTTTGATTAATCTGTTTACTTAATTGGTTAATCAGTATCCGTTTTATGCATGCAGGGTGTTTTATGAATTGCTCATTGACCATAGTACAGATTCTTCTTCAATCACAATCTCTGACAGAGGACTATCCAGTCTCTCTTTGAAACTAAAGGTGAACTCTTCACATTATGGACCATTTTGCTCCACTGGCTGACAGCTTGTTCAGTCAGAAGATTTCCTTTGATATTTACTTACTTATTTAATCAATTTATTTAATCACCCAACACACAACTTACAATATTCAGTCCAAATCTTTCTCCATGTAGGTGTAAGGCCCTGATTCTGGTCCTGTCCCCCTAGTCTTGTATGAAGCCCTTCAGATATTTGAAGATTGCCACCATATTTTTCCTCAGACCGAACATATCTACCCAGGTCCTTTAATTTTTTCTTGCATAGCTTGACCCGAAACCTATTTGGTAACCCTCTTCTGAACTCACTCCAATTTGTCACTACTTTTTTCTTTTGCCCTGAACTGGACTGAATTTATGAATGGAGCCCGAATAAACCAGATTAGAATAATTGCTTCCCATGATATGATCAATATGCTCCAGTTAATGCATTTGTCTTTTTTTAAAAACTTCAACACATTTGATGCATAACTCCACAATTTGTCATCATGTAGACAAAATGTAATTCACCTTCCCTAGGTTTTGTTGAAAACAAGGGCTGGTTTTCAGTATTTAAAACAGTGTAGGCATGATGTAAACTACAGGTATCTGGTAATGGAAGTGAAAGATTCAATTTCCTTTCTCAAGTCCATGCTGGAGTAGAACTCAAAGGTTATATTCCAAGTCTTATTCACAGAAAGCAATATTCTATTCTATTCTATTCTATTCTATTCTATTCTATTCTATTCTATTCTATTCTATTCTATTCTATTCTATTCTACTCTACTCTACTCTACTCTACTCTACTCTATTCCTATATTCCATTCCATTCCATTCCATTCCATTCCATTCCAAGAGAAGAGAAGAGAAGAGAAGAGAAGAGAAGAGAAGAGAAGAGAAGAGAAGAGGTCTAAGTAGATTAAATTCCTAATGGCAACATTCAGACAGTTTGTGTGCTTATTCCCAAATAATATTTTTAAAGTGCAGATTTATAAATAATAAATATATTGTCTCCAGAATTTGTTTAGGCTTTACTGCCCCGAAGTATAAACTATGAAAGCCCTGTAGGCTATTTTATGTATATGGGCTCCTTTAGTCATCTGAGATCCTATGTCCATCAACAGATTTATTTGTTACTAGAATATAACTGCAAACTTGCTTCTGAAAGACAAAGTTCTGAAAAAAATATTCCACTAAAAAATCAGCAGTGAATTTTACCAGTAGTTTTTATAATCTTCATTTTTTGCATTCACATAAGAAATACAGATGGGATAATTGCCAAAGTTGAAAAGGTAGCCCATTACATATGCTTCTAAAACTGTAAATAGTTTAAGTGGATTGTTTTGTTGATTTTCTGAAACACTCTCAGAGAAACTTGAAATCAATATTCTCACATGAAACCTCACAGAGTTTTACCATGTTTATGCAAGATCTCAGCGTCCACATGTGATTGGCTGCACACATTCCTGAACCATATTGGCCGGTCTCATGACATGTTTGCAATTTTAAATCTTTATTTTTATTTACTGGTGGGGAAGGGCTCCACAGGCCTAATGTCCCAAATCTCTGTGTAAAGAAATATTGCAGCCATTTGTGTAGCCCCACATGTTCTTCCTAAGCCATGCAATACCTTCCTCACATCCCTGTGCACCCTTTCTTATCCTCTGTGGCCCTCGCACACCTCTTTTTCACCCTCATGCATCCTTCCCATCCCTTGCTGCTCTTCCTTCACAACTCTGGGCACCTTTCCTACCTTCCATAACCCTCAACAGGCCTCTCACATACACTTGTGCAACTTTGTGCAGCCTTCATATTTCCCTTGCACCACCATGCACCTTCTCACAGCCTCCCAACCCTCTCCACATCTTCTTTACACTCTTGTACACTGCCCCACACCCTTGTACACTCTCCCTGACCCTTGTCGCACCTCCATCACATCCTTGTGCTCTCCTTAGATCCTCCCTCACTTGGCAGCAGCCATTTCTCTGACTTTTCTGCAAACAACATGACTGTCAATATCAGGGGTGTCCAAACATGGCCGGTTTAAGACTTGTGGACTTCAACTCCCAGAATTCCTCAGACAGCCATGTTAGCTGATCAATATGCTAGCCAGCAAAAGAAACTCCTGAGATAATTATTTTTTTTCCAAGAGTGAAAAGCCATGTGGGTACAGAAGTGGAAAATTCAGATCTAACATTTTGCATGTGAAAGCATAAGTTAAATTCCCCTCCCCCCCGCTGGTCCACCCATTGTCCTTTGTCTACCAGTCAATTGTACTTGGGCTGCTTTGACAACAATCTGTTTGCCTTGAACATTGTCAGAGTTGGTGACCTTGGAATGGAACTGCCTCAGGCTTCTAGGTGGCACACCTGGATTCCAGAGTTTTCCTCCCAAACCACCCTCACATTCCAATGTCTTTTTTCCAGTAGTGGGATTCAGATAGTTCTCACCAGTTCAGCAGAACTGGTAGCTAATATTTGTTGCCCAGGCCCAGAATGGACTTCCAGAAGCAGCATCTACATACAGAGAACTGGTTATTCATATATTTGAATCCCGCCACTGCTTTCCTCCTCTCCTCCCATTATTTTTTCTTTGGTTGCAAGCAGGCTACCTAGTGAGTCAACCACGACAATGACGCACCTATATATTTATAATTGTAATGTGGTAATTATGAGGGCATTTATTAAGTTCAAAGTATTCAGTGACCAATGATTAAAGCCCCAGTCATGTCATGTATGTTGCTTTCTGAATCTTCTATATGTAGGCCATATTGGATATGAATGATATCTATTTCCCTAGGAGAAATTTTGAAGAAAAATGATTTTTCAACAGATATTTCTCCAAACTATGAATTCAAAGTACACATGTGATCTTTTTAAGGAACAAAATATAAAAATATAAAATATTTCCTTTACTGTTTCCTTAATTTTTTTTTTAAAAAAGGAATAAAATACAGAGAGTAATAAGATAATATTTCCCTGTATGTATAGGTGTGCAGATGCACACATAAATGTCAGCAATATAAATCCTGCTCTCACCCAATTATGATGATTGATGCAAGGTTTTATTTAACAAGGCATGCACACCATTATAATTAAATAAGTGTCTGGAGTAAGGTAACCATAAGGGTTTAGACCTAAAGCAAGTAAGAGCAAAACAAGTTACAGGAGTAATGTCAGACAAACAGTTTCAGGCAGGGTAATTTTTTTAAATATTCATTTTTATAAACATAAATTGAAAGGTCATTTCAAACAAAGGAAAAGCATACCTGATGACAAAACATAAATGTTATATTGATTGATATATTGTGATTGTTATATTTTTGGACAAAGTTATCTCTATTATATGCATATGGCCAATTGTGGTGTTTAGCAGGATGGATGCTTAAAAAGGATATGGTTCACTACCAAAAAAACTTGGTTTGCTTCAAACAGGTAAAATGGATTTACCAGGCTCAACAACTTAGTGACTATGTTCCAAATGGGAGGCTATTTATAGATATCATTATCTATAAATAAAATGGGAGGCTATTTATAGATATCATTATCTATAAATAAAAACTACAATTGAAACCTACACCATAAAACAAAGTAAATAGCCACTAAATAAGACCTGGGAATTTTAGGGCCCACTGGCCCACTGACCACATCTGGCCCTGGGATTGTCCTGTCCAGCCCATGGTGGTGTGGCATGGCAGCGGGGAGCAGTGGTGTCATGGCAAGGGATAGGATAATGCCCCCCCACAACAGTCCCAGTTTTTCAGGGAGCTCACTGGGAAAATTAATTGCCAAATAGTCAAATTAAATATGCTGCAGCAGGATCCTCCAAAGTGGTCAATTCACTAAGGGTTGATGTGATTATCCAAAGGGTCAATGTACTACAGGTAGTCCTTGACTTACAACTGCTCAAAGTTACAATGGCACTGAAAAAAGAGACTGGTGACCAGTCCTCACATTCCTGACCATTACAGCTGTCAGGCACAAGGAACTAAGAATGACACTATTAATTGCTCAGAGTAGTTTCTTTATTGCTGTTCACCTATAGACAGGAATCTTGCCAGACTAAAGCACACTCTATATAACCAAGAGATAAATCCTATTAAGATTTTAGGGAGGATGTCAACGCTGCTAATATTGAATATTCTTGCTTTGACAAAATATGCAGAACTGTCTGGTATTTTTAGAGTTAATTCAGATGACAGAGAAAAGGGAGGGGAAATAACAAAAGCCAGGGAAAAGGAACAGAAGTGAATCTCTGCCCTCTGGGCTAATTGGAAGATGTGACTTGTGAGTGCAAGATAAGGGAGGGGTTCAGCAAGAGGAATTCAGATTCTGGCATAAACCTCCATGATGTGCCGTCAATTTGTAACACTGTTAATAAAGGCTTTAGGATAAACATGCCTGGAAGTTCTTTGAAGTGTTTCATTAGTCGGAACCATGACAGAGGATCTGTTCTGGGTTTCTTTGAGCAAACCAAGGACTCATTGCCCATCTGCCTTTTAGCTCCCAGGGAAAGACTCCCTCCCTCCTGCGTTCAGCATCAGATTCCACCACAAAGTATCTATGTGGTCAAATGATTGTGATTTGGGCACTTAAAAACCAGCAGGTACTTTTGATAGTTGCAGCCTCCGGGGGTCACATGATCACCATTTGCAACCTTCCCAACTGATGTCCAAGAGGCAAAGTGAATGGGGAAGATGGATTTGCTTATCTTAAACATTTGCCCCTCCCCTTTCTCTGTTGCATGCTTACCTGTTTTTTCTCCGTAACTTAACAATTAAAATGTTTGAAACATCCAAATGTATTTTGAAGCATTTTCCAAATTCCAGCAGTGAGATAGCAACAAACCATGGTTGGTAATCTTGACTTGGAGAGATTATTCAAATATATTTTGTTGTATGTCAAATCATTTATTGCAGACATCTTCTAGCAATGCAGCAGCATCCATTGAGTTTCTTTTCCTTTTTAGACGTTCATGCATGCTACATAGAAAGCTTTGACAGTGAATAAGAAATTTTAATAAAAGGAAACCACTTAATTAATTTCTTATCTGTCAAATTATTTTAGAACAAGGAATATGACATCTGATTGTGAAC
This sequence comes from Crotalus tigris, assembly GCF_016545835.1. NCBI lineage: Eukaryota > Metazoa > Chordata > Lepidosauria > Squamata > Viperidae > Crotalus > Crotalus tigris. Next base: position 78,330 of record NW_024097402.1, on the reverse strand, counting down.
AACATCCATCATCTTACCAAGTATTAAATTACAACGTTCTTCTGCCCATAATTAAAGAGTATTTTCACATTCTTAAAGTAGTATAGGGGGCTTCCCTCCTATTTTTCAATTCTTCTGACAAAATCTAGACAGTTGGAAGATCTAATTGTTTCTCATGTTTTTTCCTTTAGAGGGAATTCTACAGAAATCAAAAGGACTAGCTAGGTCAGAAGTTAACTTCTACAATTCTTCCAGCAGTTGAGCAGATGCCTCAGTCTAAAATAAGAGGAAATGAATGATCAGTCTCAAAGTGCTGTTCTCCAGGTTGCAAAGAGATATCATTCATCTGAAATTAAAAAGATATTACAAAAAAACTGAATGTGTTAAAGATTTATTTTAAAAATCAGCAAAAAAATAATCCTATGCTTTTTGTGCAATGCGTGTTTTTAGATGAGCAATTAATTCATAAATTGAATGTACAATCCTTTCTTCAAGATTCTAAATATTTTACATACATCTAAAATCTCAGATATTATCCTGATAAAGAGCTATCTTGGTCAAAATACATTGTGTGAATCTATTCAAAAAGTCTCTATCATTATTCTTTATGTCAAAACAGAATTGTTTCTGTCTTGGGGGAAAGTCTTAAATCATAACTAAGAATCCCATATCTCTTTTGTTTTCTTGGTCATGACCCATCAGCAATTTCTTGTTGCAAGTTACTTCAATTCTACAAGATTGCTGAACAGCAACATTAATTGGAATTCAAAGTTAATATTTCAAATGAATCAATCATCCTTAAATATCCTTATCATTTGCACTCACTGAGCCATTATTTTTCATATCTGCCAGAACAAAAGTAAAACAAGTTCACAAGGCATCAGTAGGGGCAAGTTATCTTGATGGTGCTTTCAGATTCCCTACAAGGCATACCCTGTAGATGATAGTTCAATGCCAAAATCAAATGATGCTTAGAAGCACTTTAAGCCTGGATGGTCATCTATCAGAGATGATTTAGCACAGAGGTGCGGTCCCCAACCTTTTGGGCAACAGGCACCAGTTCCGTGAAGAAAGGTTTTTCCATGGACGGGAGGGTGCATGGTTTTGTGTATTGCCTGCACCCCATGGATGGGGCTTTGCTTGTTTGTGCGGACCAATTGCTGCATGCCACGGCCCAGTACTGGTCCACGGACTGGGGATTGGGGCCCCCTTACTTAGCATGTCTTGAGTTTAGCAGGTATTTGGATTAGATGAACTCTGTGGTTTCTGCTCATTCTATGAGTCTAAAAAGCAAGTTGAGAAATGCAAATTACAGTCAAGACAATTACAAATAAAAATTGATCTGGATGCCCATGATTTTTTTTTATTTAAATATAACAAAGTATTTTTTCCTATGTGAAATAAATTGTTATATTTAACCCCTCCCCAAACACAGACAACCAGAGTCAATTTTCATTTATAACATATATTTATAATAAATATAATGATTTCTTTCTTTCCTACGGGAAGCAGTGTGGTGGCCTAATGGTGAAGATGCTTGCTTCCCATTTGGAAGGTTGAGAGTTCAGTCCTAGATAGTGGCAGATGTTTTTTTTCTCAGGATGCAAAGAGAAAATATCTGCTGTGAACTCCGCATAGGCATCTGGAAGGGCATCTAGCTAGTAAATGCTCAGCTCCCTCCAGTCACTTGACTCTACCCCAAATTAAGGGATTGCAGGGTTGTAAAAAGAAACAAAATCTTTACTATGTTTTTCCCCCCTTGGCAACAGCTATGAAATTATCTGATATTATCACATTGTAATGCTATGCACAGTGCTTTATCAAAATTATCTAAAATCAATAGATAACCCCTATTGACCTCTGTGGTGATAGACACCTTTGCTATCAATATTAACTAGACCTGTTTCAGTTGGGTTTCAGGTCAGGATTCATTATAAAGTGTTTATGGGTCATGCTTATAGATGTTATGAAGGGAGATAGTGTATTCATCCTTGTGCTTTTTGATCTTTCAGCAGTTTTGGATACCATTGAAAGTGTTATCTTTATGGGCTGGTTCCTGGGCTTGGGAGTAGGAAGCATCATTTTATTATGGTTCTCTGTATTCTTTTGGGGCCAATTTCAGTCAAGATTGGTTGAGGAAGAGAAAGAGGTCACTTCTCAGGTATTCCTTTATGGGTTAGCATAGGATTTTCTTCTAGGTGACAATCTCACCTAGAAGTTTCATGTAAATGTTGAGTAAAAGAGGAGAGCTCTTTTACTCAACATTTACATGAAACTTCTAGGTGAGATTGTTTGCCAGTTTGAAGTTGAATGTCATCAGCATGCTGATGATGCCTAATTATTATTTGCAATACCGGACAGCCAAGTAAACCTGCTGAGGTTCTCTCTCAATGCCTAGATGTTGTGCAGGTCTGGATGGGGAGAAATTGTTTCCAGATTATACCAATACTGAGTGTATGGATGTTAGACCCACCTAGATCTGGGGTCAATCCATCTTTAATCATAGATGAGGTAGCACTTCACTATTCAAGAATGGCACAGAATTTAGTCACTTTCCTGGCCTCAGAGTTCCTGTTCAATGAGCAGATGGCACCAGAAAGAACATTGCATAGTCTCATCTGGTATTTCAGTTGTACCCTCTCCTAGATTGGAAGGCCCTTTAGACAGCCACTCATTCCATAGTCACCTGGATTACTACAATGAGCTTTATGTGGGGCTGCCCTTGAAGTTCACTAAGAATCTGCAACTGGTCCAGAATGCAGTGGCATGAACAGTGATGGGCACGCCTCAGTATGCCCGTGTGACAATCCTATTTTACAAGCCACATTGGCTGTCAATTTCCTTCTAGGTTGAATTAAAAATGCTGGTTATAACATATAAAGCTTTACAGGACATAGGATTATTTGGGAGACAGTTTCTCTTGTGGTGTCATCCTGGTTGACCCAATCTAATGGCTTGCATGCTCCATATTTCTTTAATTAAGTACAGCCATCTATTGAAAGTGTGTCCACTGTGTTGCAGCTTTTGACTTCTGGAATACAATTCCTCCTGAGATCCAGGTTGCTTCTACCTTGAGGGCATTTTGGAGACCTGCCTCTTCTCCCAGGCTCTGAGCTAGGGTTATTAGAGCATCTTGCTGGGTTTATGATGTCTGCTGTTCCTGACCAGATTCACTTTCTCGCTTACTGTTCTATGCTTTATTTGGATTGTATACTTATTATTTTGTTGTAATGTTTTGAGTCACCCACAATCAATTGGAGTCAGGTAACATGTAAGTCAAGTGAAACAAACAAACAAGAAAACAAACTAATAATACCTTATTTTGGACTGCATCCAACCAAATTCACAGAGCAGAACAGGCCCTAGACTAATTTTTTTTCCTTGAAATAGGCTGATTCTCTTGTTTTGAATGAACAACTTTCTTCATTAATATTGTATGACTGTGTAAATAAGTTTCAGAAGAAGAAGCATATAATACAATGCTTTAAAGCTGACAGTACTATGGAATGCTCTAAGGACATTCCCTGATGCATTCATGTGATATGGCCATAAAATGACCATAATTGGCTTGGATATAGATTGGCCAATAAAGATCTAATTTAGTACTTGCTTTATAAAGTTGGGGTTGCTGTCTGCTCTTTTCAAAAATAGCTGCAGACAAGCTCCCCCACTCCATCCCTTTGGCATTCATCCATTCATGGCCACAACTTTGTGTTTTCAAGGTCGTGCTGACTAGAGGCAGCCTCACCCCACCCAGTTTTTTGAGCTTACAGAAGCAAATGCTAAAACAGAATGAGAAGAGAGATGTGTGTTGCAGGATAGGTGGAAGCAAATGACCTACAGAAAGAGAAAGGGAGAAGATGATTGGAGATTGGCAGCTATTACAAGGAGGTGAGAGGACTTTCATTGCTAGGGCTACAAGATAGGCTATCCTGTTGGACATCTTGCCTGGAGCTTGGAGCTTAGCTAGGAGCTCAGTAGGAAAGGAGCCCCTCACACTAAAACAGCAGCTCATCGTAACTAAAGTAAGAACTTTTGGAAAAAGGCAAAGGTTTTATGTCACTTTTAGACTAGAGAATTAGCAAACTGACTTGGTATTCAAGGCATAATTACTGCATGTGGCAACATCATCCTGCAAAGTCCTAGAAAGGTAGAGTTGACCAAGAGAAACAGCCTGTTGTTGGGAGAGTCATGTTGTAATAAAGTATTGTGTGCAGATTTACTATGCTGTATTGGGTCCAGTCCTTGGAGAGCAAAGAACCCTCACAATATAACAAGTTCATCTTTTAACCATTAAATGTTATTGTACTGTTTGAAGTTTTAACATCAGTAAAGCATTTTTCCCCAATGCAGATAACAGCTTCAAATTAACATTATTTACCAAAGCACAATAAGTCAATCCCTCCTGCTGTGATCCTGAAATTATTGGTCTATTTCTCCCAGTACCTACTATTCATATTTGTTGCCTACATGCTTATTAAAAGTAAAAATGCAGTTAATCTCTTAACCTCAATGAGAGATCTAAGAGCTGTTGACCATAAAGGGACCAATTATATTCTCTTTTGAAAATCTAGATATATTCTCTCCACAAAATGTGGGAGTGATCTTGATGAACTGTATCCATTATTTTTAGAATTAAATTCTTATATGAATATCATTTATCTAAGGAAATTTAAAAAATCCTGACTTTTACATCATTAACTGTATCTCTGAAACAATTATTTTCTTTAAGATAAAAATGCTTGTTAGAAGAAAAATGTGTTATAATAACATCTTTGCTAATGATTTTGTATGTTTATGTGATGAGGCAGACATATCCTGTATTCCAACTTTCCACCATTTATACTGATGCTGATTTTACACTATATTTTGTATCAGTGTTAAGATGGATAGAGCATATTTTTTAAAAACACACACACACACACACACACACAATAACACAACCTGTTTCTAGTTGGCATTTATGTCCAAGCTCTTATATCTCTGTTTAAGATTATAAAATGGCAAGAAAATTGAAAAATGTAATGTATAGATGAAGAATGGGATTGGTCTTGCCATACTAAGAAGATTAAACATTGGCCCAGACCATCTAGGATTTAACATCTAGTTATCAAAGCTACATCCTGATTCTTATAAAGAGACTAGATTATAGCTTTCCCAAGGTCAGAAAAGTCCATCCTGGCAAGGGAGAGATTTAAAAGTGATTTATTGTTCAGCATCATAGATTTATGCATTTTTATCTGTCTATAACAGTGGGTCTCAACCTTCCTAATGCCGCGACCCTTTAATATAGTTCCTCATGTTGTGGTGACCCCCAATCATAAAATTATTTTCGTTGCTAACTCATAACTGTAATTTTGCTACTGTTATGAATCGTAATGTAAATATCTGATATGCAGGATCACACTCTAGAGTAGACTCTAGAAGATAGAACCATCCAACAAAAGGAATTCCACAACTACAGGTAGTCCTCAACTTACGACCATGACTGAGCCCAACATTTCTGTTGCTAAGCAAGGCAGTTAAGTGAGTTGCACCCATTTTACAACCTTTCTTGCTGCAGTTGTTAAGTGGATCACTCCAGTTATTAAGTTAGGAACACAGTTGTTAAATGAATCTGGCTTCCCCTTTGACTTTGCTTGTCAAAAGATTGCTAAAAATAACCCTGGGACCCTGCAACCGTCATAAATACAGGCCAGTTGTCAAGCATCCACATTTTGATCACATGACCAATTGAAGGAAAAGCAGCAAGAGAATGGAAGAAAGGAAAAGGGTTATAAATAAAAATTCAGAACCCCTGTAACATTTTGTGGATGAAGCGAGGGATTATGTGACTACTTTTTCATGGAAGTTTCCCAAAACAGAAGGATACGACTTTACAGCTGTCCCAGATTCCAGCTATTTCATTCCTTCCTTCCAACATTTTCAACTTCCACTGAGCGTACTTGATTCTCATCTAAATGTTTTCTGACAGGTCCCTCTCTCAATGCATTTCCTTTTTCCTAACAATTTCTGGCAGTGGAGTATACACTTCCCCAATCGGAGCCTCGCCTTTGGATCCCGACCAGGCAGGAGGCAGAATAAAAGGAAGCCATTTAAAGGTGGGAGGAAGGAAAATGCAGAGGTTGGCTTGCTCCTGATTCATGACAAAAAAGGCAAAGGGAAGCTCGCAATTCAGGCTGGCAGGCTGGCTTAATGGCTTTCTCACCCACGCCAACTCTCTTCTCTTCACTTGCAGCTGGGCGATTCAGAGTTTAAGCACAGCTCCTTGCAACCCCAAGGAAAGGGGTGGGCAGACTCAATTAAGGTGCTTGCAACCCCCCCCCCCATGCAAGGGCAGAGAACAACCCCACGAATGGCCATCCTGGCTCATGCCCGCGCAAAACAACAACTCCGATCTAGACCAGGGGAGTTCAACAGAAAGGAGGCGAGTGAGTGAACAACACCTTGGATGCACCAGCCTGTCTTCTGCTGCCCACAGTAGCCCCCTCCCTTGCAAGCCACTATTCATTTAGCAGCTGTGAATCCGATTTTGCCAACCAAAAATAAAAATACCTGGGGATTGGAGGGCTGTGGGGGAGAGAGACAGAGAGAGAGAGAGAGAGAGAGAGAGAGAGAGAGAGAGAGAGAGGAGTACCAAGTCTGTGCCTTGCTGTAAGAATGCACTTTCCACAGCTAACAACCCTTCCTTCCTTCCCTCCCTCCTTCCTCCTCCACCTGTCTCACCCCCCTCAACTCCCCACCAGCCCGTCTCCCCTCTTCAACCAAGGTGCGAGCAACTGCACACAAGCGCTATCTGGAGCAGCTCCGCCGGCTTCACAGATTCCCCAGGAACATACGTCATGGACACCAATGTCCGGGCTGCGGCTTCTGATTGGTGAAAAGGCTGGGAGAAGGCGGGCTGAGTCGTTGGCTCAGCTTTACCTGAGAAGTGGGGAGTTGCTCCTTTGATGCTTTAAGTCTTACCATTCTCTGTGTTGTTTTTATCCGCTTGGAGACGGCTAGAGGAGCGGTGTCTCGATTCCTAAGACCATCAGAAATATATGTTTTCCGATGGTCTTAGGCGACCCCTGTGAAAGGGTCGTTCGACCCCCAAAGGGTTTGCAAGCCACAGGTTGAGAACTGCTGGTCTATAATATAAATACCTCAGAGGTGTTTGAAGCAATATGAATGAGGGTTCTAAATGAATTATAAATACTGATAAAGTATAAAGTATAATTCAATTCACAAGAGGCAGGGCTCAGCATTTCCACTAATATAGGGTGAATTTTAAAATAAGCAGATTGGTTTACTTTGATTAGTCTATTTGCTTCATAGTGTGTGTGTGTGTGTGTGTGAGATCAAGCTCATTTAAAAGGAGCTACTTGGAAACAAATAGAGCCTAGCTGTGGCTTTGCATTTAGCACAGCTTTGCATTTAGCCTGTAGATAATAATTAGCTACAAAGAACTGCCCCTCGGCATCCTTATCAGAATAAAACATTTGCAGAAAAATGGTACATGATAGATAAAATACCCATATGTCAAAGAAGTGTTGAGATTTTGAAGTTACATTCTTATTCCGATTTACTGAAGTATCCATCAATTGCTTTCCACAAGCAAAGGACAGAGTTTATGGGACAGCTTGACCAATATCATTTGACCGGATTCACGATTGCTCTGGCAACTTCTGCAAAGCTCCCAATAATCCTTTGGAAGCACAGTTTGACAGAGCCCTGCTGCTTTCTTCAATCTCCTTGGTGACACTACTTAATATATTGAGAGAGAGAGTGCACTAGCACTATAAATATGGCCAAAATGGTATTAGAGGGGAGAGGAATATTGTTTTGAAGGACAAAATGAGCCATGGTGGTGCAGTGGTTAGAATGCAGTATTGCAGGCTAACTCCCTGCTCACTGCCAGGAGTTCAATTCTGGTTGACTCAGCCCTCCATCCTTCCAGGGTCAGCAAAATGAGGACCCAGATTTTTGTGGGCATATGCTGACTCTGTACACTTCTTAGAGACGGCTGTAAAAGAACTAGGAAGCGATATATAAATCTAAGTGCTATTGCTAATCTAAGCATTATTACTAAAAGGCAAAACAAGGGCAGACACCCATACACACAATGATAGATTTTAATTTATAGTCTACTGCAGTGTGTCAGGATTCTATTCTGTATGATATTAAGCAATTATAACCGCTGAGACAGTTTAAAATATTGACATGATATATAAGTACTGTATGTGTTGTGAAAGGATGGGAGGAAGAAGAAAGATAGCAATAGAAAATTATATAACAAAAGAAGGAATATATAGAACAATTGGTTGTAATTTGTTCAGAAGTGAGATTGCCATTGTGATAGGTATAATTATAAACTAAACTGGAAGTGATACACACACAAATCCCACAGAAAGAACACCATCTATTAAAAAAACTCTCTTATAGGAGATATAAAGATGGTGAATCTTATTGGATTCCCTGCCTATTTATTACTGTACTTGGAGGCATCTCTACAAGAATTAAAAAAAACACCAAGATGGTGGTTCCATTTCTTGTGGGAACATCTTGTTTTTCAGCAGCATTTTCAGCACCCAAATTATATATCACAGGAACAATTTTAAATTTCATTTTAATGTATGCCGATTAGCGTACATTCAAAGTGACAATAAAGTTAATATTCTTTTATTCTAAAATATAACCAGACATTTCACTCTCCACTTTCTTCACTGGCTTTATATATTCACTGGCTTTATACATTCCTTACTTAAGGAAGGTGGAGTAAAGTTTATGATTTAAAAGAGATGTGATGGAGCTTATACGATAGGAGACCAAAAAAAAAAAAAAAGAAAGAAAGCTTGGGCTATTGTAATGTTGTATATATGGGACTAAACTTGGAAACTTCAGTTGGTGCAAAATACAACTATTCATAGGAACCTCCTGATACAGTTATGTAACACCAACATTTCAGAGACAGCAGTGACTACTAGTTTGTTTCTGAGTGCAATTCCAGGTACTTGTAATAACATACAAAGTCCTCTATGGCTTGAGAGCTGGATATTTATGGGACCACTTGCTCCAACTAAAATCTGCCCTCTTAAGGTCTGCTGGTAGAGAAACCAGGCTAAGAGATCCCCACCTGTGGGAGGGATGGTGATGTAGACTTGGAACTTGTAAAGTCCCTGTGGAAATAGGATTACCATCCCCATTGTAAGTATTTAGAAAATTAGTGAAAACCTGGGTTTTTAAGAAGACATTTAGGGATTGAACTGTGAAATATGCATGTTGGCTATGTTAATGAGGTTGTCATTATAGTTCTCATTATGAAGCTGACTTATTTGTATTATAGATAGTATAAAGTTAGGGTCTTTTGAATAAAGTCTCATAGAAGCTATTCTAAATATCTAAATATTTAGAAATGAATTCTGTGTATCCAGTCTCACTCTGTTCCTAGAGTAGCCATTCTTCTGTTTCAGACAGAACTCACTTAATTTTACTGCCCTCAGTACTTTTTCATATGACAGTTTTAAGACATGGACCTCAACTCTCAGAATTCATCAGCCAGTATGGCAATTCTAGGAACTGATGTCCACAAATCTTAAAGTTGCCAACTTGGAAAAAACAATGGTTTAATTGAAGAAACTGCAAGGTTAGACAGCCTTAGGTTTGAAGTTGGCAGCAGATTTTCTGCTTGTATTATTGTTTTATTGCTTGTGACTCCACCTCATCACCCAAGTGATCATAGATATTTACAGCTCTAATTTACGCAAATATTTTTAAGTTCAAATTTAATTTGCTTCTCTTACTTTACTGTTTACCCAAATTTTCCTTCACTTATCTTTCTGAATTCCTGTAGCTAGCAATCTCGAGCCTGAGAACCTGGAAGCATTTATTTTTAATCATCTCTTACAAAGACATATCAATTGAATTGTTTCAGAACTGGCTTTGAGAATCCAATCTTGACTATGGCCATGGTTTAAAGAAAATCAAATGGGGATGCAGCTCACTGAAGTGTGCAGTGGTTGAAGGTGCAAGCTAAAGCTATGAAATCCTAGTTTATCATGACATTTTTGCTTCTGAATGCCTCTAGAGTTCCTGAACCTGCATAAGAAGATATTGCATCTAATGATAAAGTAGAATATTTGCAGCTCAGGGTTGAAATGAGGGGCCCTTGTTGTTCTCTGAGCTTGGTTGTTGTTGGGTTTGTTTGTTTTAGTTTTTTTGTTTGTTTTTGTGCATTACCTAGCTTGGATAATGAAATGTCTGCAGGAAAACAACCAAGCTCAGAGAGCAACAACGACCTCTCAAGATATTACATTTTTATTTATTGTCAAGCTCACTGGAATATTTAACATTCAGACTATTCTAGGAAAAGGTACATATCCACACATTCTCCGTGAATGAAAACCACATGGTGAAAACTGTTTTATTACTGCTTTGCACTCAAGGTTTATTTATAACAATAGCACTGCTCATTCTTTTGAAGAGTAAATTAGCCCCTGCAGATGTTGATATTAAACAACAGCCATTCCGGATAATAAATCAAACACTGAGTAACAATCTTGATTGCTAGGTAAGTAAAGTGTATTTGTAGCCATAAATTATATCAATTTATCTACAGACAAAGAGCTTAATTGAGGCAGATTTTTTGTTGCTGTTTTTGTGCTTGATTCAAAAAAGAGTTTTGGAAATGTTTGCCATACTTTGGCCAAGATAAAGATCCAACTTTTGTAAAGAGTTGGTGGCCCTTTGTGTCAGTGTTGAGCAATTTCACATGTTCTCCACCCCATCATTGAGTACTGGATCACTAGGTTCTGCAACACACAACATTCTGGAATGACAGAATCTCTGAAAGGATTGATGAAAGCTCCCTTTGTAATGTTTATAGCTTGGCACCTCTGAGTTTAAGACCAGTCCCTAGAGCTGAGGTCAAAAGATACATAAGGAGAAATATTTTCACACATCATCCCTATGCCTGTTGCCCTTTCTGATGGACAGTTGGTTAAATTAGTACCTGTGTTCAGAGAATAGGGAACTTTTGGTCCTTTGTGCTTCCTTTCTTCAGGATGTATTTTAAATGGAAAGAGAAGCATTTCTATCTTCACCAGTTCTTAATAATGTATATCTTTACTTCAAATGCTAGGAATATCTGCTAGCATTTCCTGACTAAGACTAAGGCCATAATCTGTGTTCAAGCAATACCAAGAACATTATTCTTTTAATAGGATGTTTTGTTACTTAATTACTCGGCATCCTTTCCCCGCTTTGCTTATGTCTCACAAGGGGTATTGCTGGATTCATATCTCAACAATCCAAGACACTCTGTGTGAGATATTTGTACCCTATAAGCAGAATGAGATAAAGAGTTACAGCCCTAGTATTACCTCCGCTTCTCCCAAAGGAACATAAAGGAGAATCAATTCCAAATTGTTTGTACCTATGAAATAACGTGAGTCCTTGAAATAAACATATATTAAAATGGCCTCTGCTCATGTTAACCAAAGATGTTTTACTTCCTTCCTGTTCCAGATCATAATAGATACTTTATAATGCAGATGAATTGAAGTGGCTCAGGAGTTCATGGCTTCCATGACAATCATGGTCCTGACCCAGATAATTCAGGGTCCAACCCATAGGGGAGAACACACGCTCGACTTGGTATTCCTCTCGGGGCAGTGGAGACGTGATTTCAATTTAAGGGGTATAGTTACTTCTCCCTTGTCATGGTCGGATCACTTCCTGTTGAGGTTAGATTTCTCGGTCCTACTCCCCCACTGCAAGGAGGCAGAACTGATTAGGTGGTTCCGCCCCAGGCGTTTAATGGACCCAGAGGGGTTCCAAATAGCGCTTGGGAGTTTTCCTGATTCCCTCCTCCACGAACCAGCTGAGTCCTTGGTCGCTGCTTGGAATAAGGCAGCATCAGGGGCGTTAGACCGGATCGCGCCTTTGCGACCTCTCCGTGATTGTGGATCCCGGAGGGCACCTTGGTTTACCGAGGAGCTACGGGAGATGAAGCGTCAGAAGAGATGTCTAGAGCGACGCTGGAGGGCTAGTAACTCCGAATCTGACCGGACACTTTTAAGAGCCTATATTAGGACTTATTTAGTGGTGATACGAGTGGCAAAATGTTCGCATTTTCCCACACTTATTGCGTCTGCAGAATCTCACCCTGCCATCCTGTTTAGGGTGACCCGTTCCCTACTTAACCTTCGGGAAGCCGAGGAGCCCTTACAGGGTAGGGCGGAGGAATTTGTGCAGTTCCTATCAGACAAAATCGCTCGGATTCGGACAGACCTAGACTCCGATTGGGCAGGGCCTTCTGAGATGACTGGGGCAGGTCTTAGCCCAGTTTTATGGGATGAATTTGAGTCTGTGACCACTGAGGATGTTGACAGAGTGGTGGGAGCGATGAGCGCCTCCACTTGTTTATTGGACCGTGTCCTTCCTGGTTGGTCTCGGCTGCCAAGGAGGTGACATGAGGCTGGCTCCAGGTGTTGATCAACGCTTCGTTGAGGGAGGGGTCTTTCACGCGATCCTTGAAGGAGGCGGTTGTGAGGCCCCTTCTCAAGAAGCCTACCCTGGACCCAGCTGACTTAAATAACTTCCCTCCAGTCTCCAATCTCCCCTTTTTGGGGAAGGTTGTAGAGAGAGTGGTGGGCTCCAGCTCCAATGGTCTCTGGATGAAGCGGATTATCTAGACCCTTTTCAATCTGGCTTCAGGCCCGGCTTCAGCACAGAAACTGCTTTGGTCGCGCTGATGGATGATCTCTGGCGGGCCCGAGACAGGGATTATTCCTCTGTCTTGGTGCTACTTGACCTCTCAGCGGCTTTTGATACCATTGATCATGGTATCCTTTTGCAATGACTTGAAGGGGTGGGAGTGGGAGGCACCATTTTACGGTGGTTCTCCTCCTACCTCTCTGGCCAGTTGCAATCGGTATTGGTGGGAGGGCAGAGATCAACCCCGAGGCCCCTTGAATGCGGCGTGCCGAAGGGGTCGGTCCTCTCCCCCCTCCTATTTAACATTTACATGAAGCCGCTGGGTGAGATCATCAGACAGCACAGGGTGAGGTTTCATCAGTATGCTGATGATACCCAGCTATATATCTCCTCCCTGAGCTCTCTCAGTGAAGCGGCTGATGTGATGGGCCGTTGCCTTGAAGCCGTGAGGGTCTGGATGGGGGTTGACAGACTCAGGTTCAATCCTGACAAGATGTTGCCTCCCAAGGATCATGTCGACTGTCCAGTGTTGACTCTAGCAGGGGAAAATATACCCCCTTCGGAGCGGGTTCGCAACTTGGGTGTCCTCCTTGATCCACAGCTGAATTTGGAACATCATTTGACAGCTGTGGCTGGGAGAACCTTTGCACAAGTTCATCTGTTGCACCAGTTGCGACCCTACCTGGACCGGGAGGCTCTCCTTACAGTCACTCGTGCCCTTGTCACCTCATGTCTGGACTATTGCAACATGTTCTACATGGGGCTACCCTTGAAAAGTATTCGGAGACTACAGTTGGTCCAGAATGCAGCCGCACGAGTGATAGTGGGTGCTCCTCGATACATCCATGTTACACCTATCCTCCGTGAGCTGCACTGGTTGCCTATTGGTCTCCGGGTCCAATTCAAGGTGTTGGTTATTACCTTTAAAGCCCTATATGGCTCAGGGCCAGGCTATTTGTGAGACTGCCTATTACCTCATAGTTCCCTTCATCCGGTTAGATCCCACAGGCTGGGCCTCCTTCAGGTCCCGTCGGCCAAGCAGTGCCATTTGGTGGGGTCGGGGAAGAGGGCTTTCTCTGTGATGGCGCCCACGTCTTGGAACCAGCTCCCCCTGGAGATTAGGTCCGCTCCCACCCTGTTGGTTTTCCATAAGCTGCTTAAGACCTGGCTTTTCTGGCAGGCCTGGGGTTTATAAAATCTGACCCCTGGATGACTGTTATTGTACTGTTTGTTTGTCATGTTTTATGGTGTTTTTATGGTTAGCCGCCCAGAGTCCTGCGGGAGTGGGGCGGTTTATAAATTTTAAAAATAAATAAATAAATAAATAAATAAGTCAGGAAATCAGGAAAGCTAAGCACCATGGCAAGGAAAGTTGAACTTGAATAGTTGGCACATTGTCCACATTGTTTTTATTTGATATTTATTTATTCAGTTTGGATGTCATCTGACTCCAATCCACTCCAGATGGCTCACAATAATAAATAACATAAAGGGAGCATAATATAGAACATTTAATCAAAAGAAAATAGAAAAAAATAACTACAGAATAATCACAACATGTCAATCCAACACCAAAGTAAATACAAATCATCACAATCAAAGAAACCCTACCCATCCAATCACAAGAACTGGGTAAATAGTCAAGTCTGTAAGACTTTTCAGAATATTATCAGGGTGGGAGCTATCTGCATCCTAGGGGGAACCTCAATCAAGAGAGACAGATATGGTTCTCTTGCCATTATAGGAGAAATTATTATTATCCAAAATGCCTTTTCAATCTCTTAGTCTAGTCTACAGTTCTGGGATGTTTGAGTAGTCTCCCTTCCAAGTATAATCAAATCTGACCTTACTTAGCTTCCCTGCTTGCTTGGCTTTTAAATTGATCAAGGTCAGTTACTTGCTTGTAATGGAAAGTATGAAAGACCTTAGGAGAATGGCTCAAGAAATGCTGTCTAGGGAGCAATCAAGTATGACAGTGGTTCTGAACATGAGATCCCCAGACCCCTGGGGGGAGGCTGATGTCATCACAGGGGGTAAGCAAAGGGATGAAGAAATTTTATGATTTAAATCTTGAGTTAAGTCTCAGTGGTCCATGGCCATGGTCCATGGCCACAAAAGGTATTTAAAAGGGGTCCATTGTGAAGAAAAGGTTGAGAACCACTGAGGTAAGAGACAGCATAGCCTGCAGCTAAAGAGTGGGCAGAGCAAATGGCTCAGAAATAATCCCTACTGGCTTTTCAGAATGTAAAGGAGATGGCAGGAGAATTGTACTTTCAGACATGTTTCTATTATTGTTGCTTTAGGTTTTATTTATTTATTTATGAGACTTATATACTGCTTTAAGTGCAAGCACTCTCTAAGCGGTGTACACCAGTAAGCAATGTATATATATTTACATTGCCCCCAACAATCTGGGTCCTCATTTTACCTACCTCGGAAGGATGGAAGGATGAGTCAACCTTGAGCCGGTGAGATTTGAACCGCTGACCTGCTGAACACAGTCAGCTAAAGTGGCCTGCAGTACTGCACTCTAACTGCTGCGCCACCTCAGCTCAGGAATTCTGGGAATTGAAGTCCATGAGTCATAAAAGAGCCAAGGTTGCCTACCCCTGCTTTAGCATCATGGTTGTTAAGTGAATGTGGGTTCCCCCATTGACGTTGCTTGTCAGAAAGTCGCAAAAGTTGACTCCAGGACTCTGCAACCATCATAAATACAAATCAGTTGCCACACATTTGAATTTTGATCACATGACCCTGGGGGAGTGCTGTTGCAGCAATGGTCATAAGTGTGAAAAATGGTCATGAGTCACCTTTTTCGGTGCCATTGTAACTTTGGTCACTATAAACGAACTGTTGTAAGTTTAGGACTACCTATACTGGGTATATCAGTAGACAGAAAGCAGTGGTCACTTCTATTTTGAGAGAGTGGCAACAGCATGTTTTCACATGCTAAAACATGCTTGCTGTTTTCCTCCAGATGCCTTTTGCTAGAGGACAAAAAAATCAACCAGCATGCATGTGTGTTTATTGTACCCCAGGAACTTCTCAAGAAAAATCAAACTTAAAATTGCAGTAACCCTAGTAGGTGCCAATTCCTCAAGTCATTACCTTCTAAAAATTAAACTGTGAGGCAGGTAGAGTGAAGGCACAGAATAATAAGAGAACAGAAAGTGGGAAATCTGTTCACTCCTATTACACAAGAATGTTTGTACGTGTGTGTGTGTGTGTGTGTGTGTGTGTGTGTGTGTGTGTATTAGGAGATTGGTAGCACTATCTGAATTTTCCATATGTTTGACTATCTGTCTATACAGTAGTTACTAAAGAGAGATGATTCTGCTTCATTTTAAATTGGTTGAGGGCTTAAACATGGCTAGTGGGATAGTGCTAAGATATCCTGCTTATTGCCTAAAGCACTATCACAGGCTGGTGTCTTTCCACTTTGTCAGTTTGTTAGGCAAGAACTACAGCTAGAAGCTGCTGCACATATTAATCTCCTCTCTTAAATGGTCACAGTGTGCAAGCGTGAAATTCCAAAGTATGGGACTGGAGCATGAAAGTGATACACTGCTGCCTTTTGGGAGGAGGCAGATGTGTGATAGTTTCACAGGCTAAATGGACTTTGACAAATCTTCAAAATTGCTCCTGGGTGGTCTTTGTGCACAGTGCTTTGCTGTAGCTCGAGCAACATCTGGACTACAAAGACATAATTCCACTGTTCTTTTTATTTCTAGTAAAGGAATCCATTTCTGTTTGTAATGATGATTGAAGCAGTGTGTTGGATAGCCAAAACAACACAAGTGAAGTTTGGTACAAAAGAATGAGCAACATCATTAATTGTTTTCATGGTTGGTATGGAATGTTAGCAATTGTCAGAACCCATCACTCTGCTGTTCCTGTTTCCTGACACTATAAGAAGGAACTATAGTTCTGTCTGTCTATCTATCTATCTATCTATCTATCTATCTATCTATCTATCTATCTATCTATCTATCTATCCTCCATCCATTCAATTCATATAACACCATAATCTACTAAGACTCTATTAGCTAGCAACCATAATAAAATTACTACTTAAAATATCCATGGTATACAATTATTAATATATCTGTAGCAGATAGGGAATAAATTAAAGTGAAAAATCTTCAGAGCCATCATACAAGAACAGTTGTAACACAGAGATCATCGACCTCATTAACCACGTAAGTGTTCTTCAGAAGATCCTTATCTTCACCAAATTCTAGAAAGCTGCCTGGAAGCCTTCCTAAAGGTTTCTGAAAACCAGTCTCCAAGGAAGAAAAAAGTGTTTGTCTCTCCTGGTCAACTTAAGCAGTTGGTTAATCAAGAAATGATTAATTCACAATATCTGGTTTGATTCAGAGAACAGCACCAAGAGAAGTGTCATGATTATCCCAACCCAACATGCACAAGCAATCTTGGAGGAATATATCCTCCAATATGGTGGATGCACACTACTATAAAACGAACTACATAATGTTTGTCTATGTGAGACAGAAAGGTTGTCACGATAGTACCTAGGTAATGTACAAGGCCACCACAGCCTCTTTATCTATATCCTTGAACACAGATTCTAGGAAAAAGGTTGCAAATGTATTGGCTTTATCTTTATGGTCTTTGAGTCTTATGTACACTGAAATACCTGTTTGGGGTTATGTATGGAAAATTCCTTTTACTGAGTCTTGTGGGAAATGGAATGTCTGGCTGAACTAATCCATCTTTCACTCTTTAAAGCAAAATGTCAGACAGCATCTTGTTCACAGTAATATATTAAAGAAAAAATCCAGGGAAGTTTTTTTTTTTTCCCCTAAAGCTTGGTGTTACAGAATTATTATTATTATTTTAAAAAAATGTATTGTATAGCAGATGATTTGTCAAAATCCAAGACATCATCATCTCCTCATAGTCTTTTCAATATCAAGTAAATATATATTTTAGTTACATTGGCCAGTTCAAGAAA
Source organism: Crotalus tigris (assembly GCF_016545835.1). Lineage (NCBI taxonomy): Eukaryota > Metazoa > Chordata > Lepidosauria > Squamata > Viperidae > Crotalus > Crotalus tigris. Next base: position 60,680 of record NW_024097402.1, on the reverse strand, counting down.
TTTCAGTTGTGGGATTGCTTTTGTTTTAATTATTTATTTTATGTTGGATCTGTGCATTCCCACAATTTTTTTCCCCAGTGAGATGTTTATGTAATACATTTTTTTTTAATTTTGCTATGCATTATTTATAATGGAAATACTTCTCTCTGAAACCAAGAAAATCAAGATGGAATTCTTGCCAAGATAGTGGGCTGAGAATCAAAGAAAAAGATGTGTTAGGGATGTAGGTAATGAGATGCAGTGAATTTAAAAGAGAAACGAATAGCTAGATGTGAGTATGGAGCTGAGAAGATCTAAAAGATGAGCCCACATGTTGCTTATCAAAGGTGCAAAACTAATCAGAACAACTTCATAGACCAGTAGCCCCCAACATTTTGGGCACCCGGGACCAGTTCCGTGGAGAGAGGTTTCTCCGCAGATCAAAGAGGGAGTGTTTTCACGTGCTGCCTGCATCCCGCTGATGGGTTTCACTTGTTTACATGGCCCAGTTGCTGGCATACCACAGAGTGGTGCCAGTTCAAGGACCTGGGGATGGGGACCCCTGTCATAGTCTACAAGATCTAGCTACAAAAATTCAGATACCCCCAAGAGAAGCAAAGGGTTTTATTTTCCCATATCCCAGGTACCTTCTAGTGGCCATTTGTATTTATGCAACCAATTTCAATAGCCTAGTGCAGATGCTTCAGATTCAAGGCCCGTGGGCCAGATCCAGCCTGTGATATGTTTAGATCTGGCCTGTGGGGCCACCCTGGAGATGGCAAGGGGCTGGCCCCTGCTACTTTGACCCCGGCCAACCCCAGCCTGGCTAGGCACAATCCCTGGGTGTGCACACAGAAGGTGGCGAGTGGGCGGGAGCTGGTGGTGCCCGGCAGCAGATGTAGCTCATTGGGTCCTCGACCACTCATCAGCTGGCAGCAATGGCCAGCTGGATATGAGTCACTCCACCTGCACTGCAGTCACACACCTTGGGCCCCCACAGCCAAGCCACCCCTGCCCCGCCACTGGCCTTGCCTTGGCTCATCTTGGCCCTGTACCATGGCACCAACAGCAGCAATAGCCCCATCTAGCAGGAGCCCTACCACCCCTCTGCTCTCCCCCAGCCTGGGAAGCCCACAAATCCAGAGGGGAAACCACCATCTCAGCCCACCTGGCAAAGCAGCCACCTTGAAGCAGCTCCCGCAAGCCTTACTCCCCCCCCTTGCTGCCCTCCTGCACCCACCATGAACAATCTGGCCAAGGAGAATAAGTATAGCAGCAGCAGCCTCAAGGAGGAGGTAAGTGTGGCTGGGTGCCCTCTCGGGGAAGCTGGTCTGGTCTGGGCTGGGCTATGGGGTCAGTGTGGATGTGTCTTGGTTTTTTTTCTCCTACAATCAAAGACCGAAAGGCAGCCCTGAAAATATCCTAACTCTAACCCTAATCTTAACTTCCAATATGAATGAACTTGTAGGTACAAAAAGATGCCAAACATCTGGCTCAGACAAAATGACACAAGAGAGAGAGAACTAAATAGCTTATGTTTCTTTATTTGTTTTAAATTTGTTTTTGCAGATTTATTTGAAATACTTGTTCATACTTGAAATGTTAAGCCTGTTTGGCCCAAGTCTTAGACATAATGCACTCCTGAACTAATATGACACATCGTCTCACATACAATTGGCCCTTTGAGGCCAATCCTATTGCTGATGCGGCCCTCAATGAAATTGAGTTTGAGACACCCCTGCCCTAGTGAAATTGTCAGAGAATAAAATGATAGGCTGAAAAATGTTCTTAACTCTGTGGTAAAGCACATACTCTGCAAGTGAAAAGCTCAACTTTAAACCTTGCCAGGTGATAGTCAGATGTTGTAAGGCTAGCCATAATATCTGAAATTTGAAAAACACTTCATGATTTGAATGGGGATTGGCAATTAATTTTCCCAAGGAGCCACAAGAGAAACTGGGATTGCTGTGGAGGGTCATCACTGTACCACCTGCCCCATTGTCCCCCATAGCTGCTCTGTCATGCACCCCTATCTCCACTCTCCTGCTATCCTGCCCATTTCCGATGCCTCCCTGCCCCCCAATGCTGAGGCTGCCAATGTTGTGGGCTGGATGTGACCCAGGTGCTGTAAATTGCCCAGGTTTGATTTAGAGTGTACAGTATAAGGATAACCAGATAAACAATTCACTTTGTATAAATATGATTTATATGTTTGATGTATGTAAAGTCATCTGTTTACTTCATGAATTAGCACATTGTTTCATATATTTCCATAAGTGTCCAAATTTCAAACTTCTCAGTGTGTTTTGTGTATATATATATATATATATATATATATATATATATATATATATGTAGGGTCTTTGGTTGTTCGGGTTTTCTCCCGCGTAAAATTGGAAATGTGCTGGAACATTTCGACGAAGTCTCATTCGTCATCTTCAGGCTGTGGTTCAGCTTCGTGCTTTGAGCCAGCAATGTGTGGTCTTAGCTGTTTCTTCCTGTTTAATGGCCAGTGGGTATGAACTGAATGAGAGGGGTGTACCATGGGTGCTCATTCTGTTATGTTTGTATTTTTGTCCAGGATAGATGAAGTATGTGTGGGATAGGCAGTGGGTGGTCAGATCTAAGATGTGTTTGGGGGGGTTATATTTGTTTTGAATAGCTGTCAAGGCTTCTTTGATAGGCACTTGGGTGAAGAGGGATATGACATCGAAGCTCACTAGTAGGTCGCTGGGCTGTAAGTTTTGTTTCTTTATGATCTCTATAAACTGGAATGAGTTTTTACGTGTGAGGTGGATGGATTATGCATAGGGCTGTTTCCAACTGAAATTCCACTCCAACTCTGCAGCCACCAAACGGATCCTGAAAAGAACAGAATTGGCCCTAATCAGACATGAACTTCACACAAAAAGATTCCTCCTAGACCGAATTAACAAAGATCTCCTCACACTCCACCTCAAACTCAGCAACAAGATCCACCCCGCACTTTGGGACAAATCCAAACAACACGCCGTCTGGAGAGCCGAAACACAGACCACCTCAAGACAGATACACACACCAACAAACTCCGAAGACTACAAGAACACCAGAAACAAACCCCTCCTCCCTCACAGCCACACATGAAACAAACAGTGCATAACATCTCAGATAGGATCCTCACCAAAGCCGAAACCAATGTCCTTTCCAAAGGATTCAACTTTGCAGTCGCTCCCAAACACATCCCCACCGAAACCATTATATGTGGAGTTGAAACCAGCCTGACCAAAATCAACCCCGACGACGCTAACAGAATCAGACTCAAAATCACCAACATCCTCTGCACCAGCAAGCCACCCAAAAGCAACTTACCCAAAGAGAAATAGACAGCACTACGTAACCTGAAAGAAGAAACCAGCATAATAATCCTACCCGCAGACAAGGGCAATGCCACGGTGGTTATGAACACATCTGACTGCCAAACCAAATTAACCAACCTACTCCAAGACTCCACATACAAACCCCTAAATACAGATCCCACCACCTACTTGGAAAAAACCACCAGATCCAAAATAAAAGCCTCCCCCATTAACGAAGAGATCCAGCAAAGAATCATTCCCAGAGAGAAATCATCCAGATGCCCCAAACTCTATGGTCTCCCCAAGATACACAAAGAAGGAACACTCAGACCTATAGTCAGCTCCATAGGCTCACCTCTACAAAACCTAGCCAAATATCTCGCCAAACAACTACAGCCCTATGCAGAATCCATCATCTCACACGTAAAAAACTCATTCCAGTTTATAGAGATCATAAAGAAACAAAACTTACAGCCCAGCGACCTACTAGTGAGCTTCGATGTCATATCCCTCTTCACCAAGTGCCTATCAAAGAAGCCTTGACAGCTATTCAAAACAAATATAACCCCCCCAAACACATCTTAGATCTGACCAACCACTGCCTATCCAACACATACTTCATCTATAATGGACAAAAATACAAACAAACAGAAGGAGCACCCATGGGATCACCCCTCTCACCTGTCATTGCCAACCTCTACATGGAACACTTTGAAACCCAAGCTCTAGAAAAAATCGGATCACAAACCCAAACTCTGGCTCAGATACGTAGACGACACCTTCATAATCTGGCCACATGGGAAAGAAAAACTGGACAACTTCCTCACACACCTCAACAGCCTACACCCCAAAATACAGTTCACATGGAAACAGAAGCTAATAACCAACTTCCCTTCCTGGATGTCTTAGTCTACAAGAAATCCAATGGCTCCCTAGGACGCACCATCTACCAGACGAAAACACACACAAAACTGTATCTCGCACGCCTCTCACACCACACCAGCACAGATCAAACTACTGTAGCCAAAGACACTCATCTCCAGAACAAAACGCGTAAGCTGGAGAACAACACCTAAAGCCCGAACTACACACTCTCACCAATGTACTAACATCCAATGGATTCCATAGAAATAAGATTACAAACCTAATCCAAAAAAAAAAACCCCCCCACTAAAATCCAAGACAAAGAACAAGAAAATGGCAAAGCCATCCTCCCATACATAAAAGGCATCACAGACAGAATCAGTAAGATCCTCCATAAAACACAACATCAAAACAGCATTCTGCACAAACAGAAAAATATCCACCATCCTTAGAAACCCCAAAGATAAAATTGAATTAGAAAATCAAGGAGTATACGAAATCCCATGCACCACTTGTCCCACCACATACATCGGACAAACCAAAAGAAGAATAAGTGCACGCATTGAAGAACATAAGAACTCAGTCAAAAAAGAGGAACCAACATCTTCCCTGGTCCAACACCTTAAAGCCACAGGACATGAAATTGACTTAAAAAATACCAGAACCATTGCCAAAAGTGAACATTTTAATAACAGAATAATCAGAGAAGCCATCGAGATAGAAAAACACCCACACAGCATGAACAAGCGAGATGATACCTCCCGCCTACCAGTCATTTGGAAACCCGCCCTTATTGACAAACGACTCCCTAACACAAAAAATGATACCAGACCACACTCACAAAAACCACACAGGATGTCACCACCACACATCCACGCAAAAAACAAACCCAAAGCCACACCGATGACGAGGCACGACCACAAACCAGAAGCCAGACCACAGCTGCATCATTAGCCACTTTAAACCCCTCCAATCCATACATGAAGCAAACTGACACCCCCATGAAGAGGAGGCACGACCACGAACGCGAAGCCAAAAAATAGCAAGGCAGCCCAAAATCTTAAACCCCTCTGCAACTCAGACTAACCTGAGCACAACCAAACAGAACACTCCCCCAGCCAATCAGAGCACAGCCAAGCCCATAACCATTCAGAACACACCTCCACCCAATCAGAACACAGCCAAGCTCCCACCCAATCAGTTCATACCCCCACTGGCAGTTAAAAGGAAGAAACAGCTAAGACCACACATTGCTCCTCGAAGCACGAAGCTGAAAAACACCAGCCTGAAGATGACGAATGGGACTTTGTCGAAACGTCGTCAAGACACTTCCAATTTTACGCAGGAGAAAACCCGACTAACCAAAAACCTACATACAAATACCCGCAAAAAACCCAGAATATCTATAATATATATAATATATATATATATATACTATATATATATATATATATAATTAAAATTATATGTAGGTCTTTGGTTGTTCGGGTTTTCTCCCACGTAAAATTGGAAGTTTCTTGGCGACGTTTCGACGAAGTCCCATTCGTCATCTTCAGGCTGGTGCTTTCAGCTTCGTGCCTCGAGCAGCAATGTGGGGTCTTAGCTGTTTCTTCCTTTTAACTGCCAGTGGGGGTATGAACTGATTGGATGGGAGCTTGGCTGTGTTCTGATTGGGTGGAGGTGTGTTCTGATTGTTTAGGGGCGTGGCTGTGCTCTGATTGGCTGGGGGGTTGGCTGTGCTCTGATTGGCTGGGGGGTTGGCTGTGCTCTGATTGGCTGGGGGAGTGTTCTGTTTGGTTGTGCTCAGGTTAGTCTGAGTTGCAGGGGGGTTTAAGATTTTGGGCTGCCTTGCTATTTTTGGGCTTCACGTTCGTAGTCGTGCCTCATCTTCATGGAGGGTGTCAGTTTGTTTCATGTATGGATTGGAGGGGTTTAAAGTGGCTAATGATGCAGCTGTGGTCTGGCTTCTGGTTTGTGGTCGTGCCTCATCATCGGTGTGGCTTTGGGTTTGTTTTTTGTGTGGATGTGTGGTGGTGACATCCTGTGTGGTTTTTGTGAGTGTGGGTATGGTATCATTTTTTGTGTTAGGGAGTCGTTTGTCAATAAGGGCGGGTTTCCAAATGGCTGGTAGGCGGGAGGTATCATCTCGCTTGTTCATGCTGTGTGGGCGTTTTTCTATCTCGATGGCTTCTCTGATTATTCTGTTATTAAAATGTTCACTTTTGGCAATGGTTCTGGTATTTTTAAAGTCAATTTCGTGTCCTGTGGCTTTAAGGTGTTGTACCAGGGAAGATGTTGGTTCCTCTTTTTTGACTGAGTTCTTATGTTATTCAATGCGTGCACTTATTCTTCTGTTGGTTTGTCCGATGTATGTGGTGGGACAAGTGGTGCATGGGATTTCGTATACTCCTTGATTTTCTAATTCAATTTTATCTTTGGGGTTTCTAAGGATGGTGGATATTTTTCTGTTTGTGCAGAAGGCTGTTTTGATGTTGTGTTTATGGAGGATCTTACTGATTCTGTCTGTGATGCCTTTTATGTATGGGAGGATGGCTTTGCCGTTTTCTTGTTCTTTGTCTTGGATTTTAGGGGGGGTTTCTTTTTGGATTAGGTTTGTAATCTTATTTCTATGGAATCCATTGGATGTTAGTACATTGGTGAGAGTGTGTAGTTCAGGTTTTAGGTGTTGTTCGTCAGCTAAGCATTTTGTTCTGGAGATGAGTGTCTTGGCTACAGAGTTGATCTGTGCTGGGTGGTGGTGTGAGAGAGGTGCGATAGCGGTTGAGGTGTGTTTCTTCGTGGTAGATGGTTGTGTCCTAGGGAGCCATGGATTTCTGTAAGACTAAGATATCCAGGAGGGAAGTTGGTTTTCGCTTCTGGTTCCATGGTTGACGTATTTTGGGTGTGTAGGCGTGAGGCTGTGTGAGGAAGATGCAGTTTTCTTGCCCCAGTGCCAGATTATGAAAGGTTGTCGTCTACGTATCTGAGCCAGAGTTTGGGTTTGTGATCCGATTTTTAGAGCTTGGGTTTTCAAAGTGTTCCATGTAGAGGTTGCAAGGCAGGGAGAGGGCGTGATCATGGGTGCTCCCTTCCGTTTGTTGGATTTTTGTGATGAGAGCATGACCACAAACCAGAAGCCAGACCAGAGCTGCATCATTAGCAACTTTAAAGCCCTCCAATCCATACACGAAGCAAACTGACACCCTCCATGAAAATGAGGCACGACCACAAACGCGAAGCCAAAAAATAGCAAGGCAGCCCAAAATCTTAAACCCCTCTGCAACTCAGACTAACTTGAGCACAACCAAACAGAACACTCCCCCAGTCAATCAGAGCACAGCCAACCCCCCAGCCAATCAGAGCACAGCCAACCCCCCAGCCAATCAGAGCACAGCCACGCCCCTAACCAATCAGAACACACCTCCACCCACTCAGAACACAGCCAAGCTCCCACCCAATCAGTTCATACCCCCACTGGCAGTTAAAAGGAAGAAACAGCTAAGACCACACATTGCTGCTCAAAGCACGAAGCTGAAAACACCAGCCTGAAGATGACGAAAGGGACTTCGTCGAAACGTCGCCAAGACACTTCCAATTTTACGCGGGAGAAAACCCGAACAACCAAAGACCTACATACAAACACCCGCGAAAACCTCAGAAAACAAATATTTAACCTCTACGGGGAGGAAATCCACCATCTGACCAGGACCTATGAAAAACTTGAAGTCCAAAGAGCTTCCATTTTATGCGACCTCACATTCCTACGCAACTGCCGAGATCAAAATCTAATCCCCACATGTTTCCAACTGAAATTCCACTCAACTCTGCAGCCACCAAACGGATCCTGAAAAGAACAGAATTGGCCCTAATCAGAAATGAACTTCACACAAAAAGATTCCTCCTAGACCGAATCAACAAAGATCTCCTCACACTCCACCTCAAACTCAGCAACAAGATCCACCCCGCACTTTGGAACAATCCAAACAACTCGCCGTATGGGAAGAGCCGAACACAGACCACCCTCAAGACAGATACACACACCAACAAACTCCGAAGACTACAAGAACGGCCAGAAACAAACCCCTTCTCCCTCACAGCCACACATGAAACAAACAGTGCATAACATCTCAGATAGGATCCTCACCAAAGCCGAAACCAATGTCCTTTCCAAAGGATTCAACTTTGCAGTCATTCCCAAACACATCCCCACTGAAACCATTATATGTGGAGTTGAAACCAGCCTGACCAAAATCAACCCCGACGATGCTAACAGAATCAGACTCGAAATCACCAACAGCCTCTGTACCAGCAAGCCACCCAAAAGCAACTTACCCAAAGAGGAACAGACAGCACTACGTAACCTGAAAGAAGACACCAGCATAATAATCCTACCAGCAGACAAGGGCAACGCCACGGTGGTTATGAACACATCTGACTACCAAACCAAATTAACCAACCTACTCCAAGATTCCACATACAAACCCCTAAATACAGATCCCACCACCTACCTGGAAAAAAACACCAGATCCAAAATAAAAGCCTCCCCCATTAGCGAAGAGATCCAGCAAAGAATCATTCCCAGAGAGAAATCATCCAGATTCCCCAAACTCTATGGTCTCCCCAAGATACACAAAGAAGGAACCCCACTCAGACCTATAGTCAGCTCCATAGGCTCACCTCTACAAAACCTAGCCAAATTTCTCGCCAAACAACTACAGCCCTATGCAGAATCCATCACCTCACACGTAAAAAAACTCATTCCACTTTATAGAGATCATAAAGAAACAAAACTTACAGCCCAGCGACCTACTTGTGAGCTTCGATGGTATATCCCTCTTCACCCAAGTGTATCAAAGAAGCCTTGACAGCTATCCAAAACAAATATAACCCCCCCAAACACATCTTAGATCTGACCAACCACTGCCTATCCAACACAGGAGCACCCATGGGATCACCCCTCTCACCTGTCATTGCCAACCTCTACATGGAACACTTTGAAACCCAAGCTCTAGAAAAATCGGATCACAACCCCACACTCTGGCTCAGATATGTAGACGACACCTTCATAATCTGGCCACATGGGAAAGAAAAACTGGACAACTTCCTCACACACCTCAACAGCCTACACCCCAAAATACAGTTCACCATGGAAACAGAAGCTAACAACCACTTCCCTTCCTGGATGTCTTAGTCTACAAGAAATCCAATGGCTCCCTAGGACACACCATCTACCAGAAGAAAACACACACAAACCGCTATCTGCACGCTCTCTCACACCACCACCCAGCACAGATCAACTCTGTAGCCAAGACACTCATCTCCAGAACAAAACGCTTAGCTGACGACCAACACCTAAAAAACGAACTACACACTCTCACCAATGTACTAACATCCAATGGATTCCAAAGAAATAAGATTACAAACCTAATCCAAAAAGAAACCCCCACTAAAATCCAAGACGAAGAACAAGAAAAAGGCAAAGCCCTCCTCCCATACATAAAAGGCACCACAGACAGAATCAGTAAGATCCTCCATAAACACAACATCAAAACAGCATTCTGCACAAACATAAAAATATCCACCATCCTTAGAAACCCCAAAGATAAAATTGAATTAGAAAATCAAGGAGTATACGAAATCCCATGCACCACTTGTCCCACCACATACATTGGACCAACCAACAGAAGAATAAGTGCACGCATTGAAGAACATAAGAACTCAGTCAAAAAAGAGGAACCAACATCTTCCCTGGTCCAACACCTTAAAGCCACAGGACATGGAATTGACTTTAAAAATACCAGAACCATTGCCAAAAGCGAACATTTTAATAACAGAATAATCAGAGAAGCCATCGAGATAGAAAAACGCCCACACAGCATGAACAAGTGAGATGATACCTCCCGCCTACCAGCCATTTGGAAACCCGCCCTTATTGACAAACGACTCCCTAATGCAAAAAATGATACCAGACCCACACTCACAAAAACCACACAGGATGTCACCACCACACATCCACGCAAAACGCAAACCCAAAGCCACACCGATGATGAGGCACGACCACAAACCAGAAGCCAGACCAGAGCTGAATCATTAGCCACTTCAAAGCCCTCCAATCCATACACGAAGCAAACTGACACCCTCCATGAAAATGAGGCACGACCACAAACGCGAAGCCCACAAATGCCAGGCTCTAGCCCAAATCTAAACCCCTCTGCAACTCAGACGAAACCTGAGCACAACCAACAGGAACACTCTCTTTACTCCCCAGCCAATCAGAGCACGCCAACCCCCCAGCCAATCAGAGCACAGCCAACCCCCCAGCCAATCAGAGCACAGCCAAGCCCCTAACCAATCAGAACACACCTCCACCCAATCAGAACACAGCCAAGCTCCCACCCAATCAGTTCATACCCCCACTGGCAGTTAAAAGGAAGAAACAGCTAAGACCACACATTGCTGCTCGAAGCACGAAGCTGAAAACACCAGCCTGAAGATGACGAATGGGACTTCGTCGAAACGTCGCCAAGACACTTCCAATTTTACGCGGGAGAAAACCCGAACAACCAAAGACCTAAATACAAACACCCGCGAAAACCTCAGAAAACACACACACACACACATATATATATATATATATATATATATATATATATATATAGGGATGTGAGATGGTGAGCTGCATTGCTGTTGTTTGGCTTCACATTCGTGGTCATGCCTCATCTTCATGGTGGGTGTCAGTTTTCTTCATGTATGGATTGGAGGGGTTTAAAGTGGCTAATGATGCAGCAATGCAGCTCACCATCTCAAATCCCCCTGCAACTCAGACTAACCTGAGCACAACAAAGCCCCCACCCAAACAGAACACTCCCCCATCCAATCAGAGCACAGCCAACCCCCCATCCAATCAGAGCACAGCCAAGCCCCTAACCAATCTGAACACACCTCCACCCAATCAGAACACGGCCAAGCTCCCACCCAATCAGTTCATACCTCCACTGGCAGTTAAAAGGAAGAAACAGCTACGATCACATATTGCTCCTAGAAGCACGAAGCCGAAAACATCAGCCTGAAGATGACAAATGGGACTTCGTCGAAACATCGCCAAGACACTTCCAATTTTACGTAGGAGAAAACCCGAATAACCAAAGATCTACATACAAACACCCGCGAAAACCTCTGAGGCTTTCGCGGGTGTTTGTATGTAGGTCTTTGGTCCTTGATTGCTCCTCGAAGCATGAAGCTGAAAACACCAGCCTGAAGATGACGAATGGGACTTCGTCGAAACGTCGCCAAGACACTTCCAATTTTACGCGGGAGAAAACCCGAATAACCAAAGACCTACATATATATATATATATTTGTAGAAAGTGGTGTAAAATTTTATATTTGTTGATATTTATATTAAAAGATTACCTCAGTATTCTCATAAAATTCCATCAATACCTTGAAAAATTTCATCTCACCATCACTTATTTATAAAAGTAATCCACTTTTTTGATGGCACAATCAAACTACACAATGGAGACATTAACAGTACATTCTACAGAAAACTTACAGATGGCCATTCACACCTGCCTACTTTCAGCTTGCATTCACAACCCACAATTAGATCCATTGTCTATAGCCATTCTCTATACTCAAACTGCATTTATTCTGATCTTCTGGACAGAGATGCTCAACTGATGGAATTAAACCAGACATTCAAGAGATTGAATTACCTACTCAGTGAGATCCCTGGACAAATCAATAGTGCCAAACCAATTCCCAGGAAGAGCCTACTGAATAGCAGACCACAAAAATAGAACAACAGTATATCACTATATTGTTACTTGCAATACAATTGCTACAAACACCATTTTGACCTACAAGTCATAGTTCAGATCAATAAAATGCATTATTAATAAGTTAAACCCATAATAACCAATGAAATAGAACTTTCTCAGGCACAAAATGGCAAGCCCATACTTGTAAATAAACTAATACCCAACCTGAAGCAGATTCTCACAAGCAAAAGAAACACACAATAATTGCACACATGGGAAAAGATCCTTCAAAAAGCCCAGATATCTATTTTTCCCCCACATTTGCATCAACAGCACTATACATGTTTTTGTCTAATGTTGTATACATCTTCATCAGCCACCAATGCCTCTCTGAAGATTCTGGACAAATAAGTCAGACTAGGCAAAAGAATTGAATAAGCTAACATCAGAAATCAGAACAGAGAGAAAATAATAACAGAGCATTGTAATTTTCTAGAATGCTCCAAACCAAATGTCAAATAAGTAGTTTCAGAAGAAAATAAGTTTGCTACCACATTTGTGCATTAGACATCAATAGGTTTCTGGCCATCTCAGGAAGTATTAGAAATGTAATAGGTTTTTAACCCATTGCAGTTGTTAATTTATAAGGTACTTGTAATCACTCTCACTTTGTAACTTACAACTGCATAATAACACTTTCTTTATCCTCACCCTCCCCTCTTGAATCATCACTGTTTTAATTCTACATCAGTTTAACCATTTCATGCTTCTCATGTAATAGGCTACAGTTTACAAAATCTTAGTCTGAACAATTGATCGCAGATTCATCTTGATAGTAGTACCTGTATTTGTACTGGTATTAGTAGCACTTTATAAAGCCTTAGTAATACCACACTTAGAATACTGCATCCAGTTTTAGTGACCATAATATAAAAAATATGTAGATTCTGGAAAGTGTGCAGAGAAGAGCAATAAAGATAATTAGGGGGCTGGAGGCTAAAATATTTAAAGAACAGTTGCAGGAATTGGGTATGAATAGCCTAGTGAAAAGAAGGGGTAGGTGTGGCATTATAGCAGTGTTCCAATATTTTAGGGGCTGCCAAATAGCACAAAGCACCAGAAGGCAAGGCAAGGAAAAAAAACAATGGAAACTTATCAAGGAAAGAAGCAACCTAGAACTAAGAATAAATTTCCTGACAGGGATGGCTTGCCTTCAGAAGTTGTGGGTGCTCCATCATGGGAGGCTTTTAAGAAGAGACTGGATAGCCATTTTTCTGGAATGGTATAGGGTTTCCTTCTTGTGCAGGGGGTTGGACTAGAAGACCTCCAAAGTCTGTTCCAACTACGTTATTCTGCTCTGTTCTGGTATTTGTAATCTTTCTCTTGGTTCACTGCTAGAAAGCTGTAATGGCAAAAGCAGTGTTAATTTTGAAAGTTGGAAATAGTTGGTTTTAACCATAATTGTCGAATGATTTGCCTATTTAGAACATAGAAGTAAATAGTGCTAGTTAGTTCTGGATTAATGCTGAACAATGCAGTCCTACACAAGTCTACTCAACGTCAATTTTAAATGAAGTCAGTGATAACTATTCCTAGGGAAAGGAATGCAAGATTGTGACTTCAAGAATTCTGAGTGCAGCTTATCCAATATCCATAACTGAGGATGTAACAGAAACACTTGCTTCTTGGGTATGTGGCCATGTTTTGTTTCCTCTTATGTAACTAGAATTCTGACTTTGCCTCTTTTTTTTAAGCTTTAATTAAATAAAGTGGAGCAATGGAATTTTAGGTGCTCTGCTCTTTGAATTGATGAAAAAGGGTGTACCAGATGATAAGCACTTGAACTTGAAAGAAAATACATCTTTGATGTTAAGTGTGTCTAAAGGATTCTCAAGGAAGAAAATGGGCTCAGCACCACTCAATCTATTCCCCATAGTTACCTGCCAGTTTGAGTGCCTCAGTACCATTATAAAAATCTGTCAAGCATTCAAAACCAATTACATACAGGATGTCTAGAGCTGTCATACCAGATGTCCCTTCATGTCCAGAGAGGTTCTTATTGCCCACTTTCTTTTTTTATATTTTTTTATTTTAACTGCATTCAATTCTAAGATTATATTTCTAAATGATACTGGAGTATACAGTGTGAATTTGTAACTTCATTCAACCTTGCAGGACCAATTCCATGACTGGATAGTCACAGATATAAAAAAATACTAAGAAAATGTTCATATACCTCAAGCCCATTTCAGTAGACGGGTTCAGTTGCCAGCTGGGTTCAAGTGCCTATCTTGAGATGATAGTCTATCTTTCAGGATGGTAATGCAGATAAAATGGGAAATTTTATTTGCCTCAAGTCTGAAGGGCCATAAAAATGCTGAATTTAAAAGAGCTCACCTCACTGCAAACCACATAAATCACCTGTCAGTTAATGCAACCATATCAAGATAATATACAAATCACTTTATAGCTGAACAGATATGGTTATATTCGGATACAAAAAGATATAATTCAAAAATTCTTCAGTCAGTAGCTCAAATAAAGCTTTTTGATTAAGAAGGCCTCTGGATAGGAAACTGTAAAATAATCTGAACGTAAAATAAAAAAATCCCAAAAATGTATAGTAAAGCATAAAGTGCAGAGATGCAACAATAACATGTCAATGCTAGGTCCTTCCTTAAGTCATCCATAATTCCATTATGCTTAGTTTCCATATAAATGAGCACAAAAGTACAGTCTAAGACTAGCAGAAAACTCATTTAAATAGGTTTTGTGCTGATTAATGACCACAATAAAGTGTTTCATTCTTTTATTCTTTAAGCAGGGCCTGTCCATGAACCTAGTCCAAGAACTATTTCATAAACAGAATTAGAATAATTAGAATTAGAATAATTGAGCCAGGACCTCTCATTTATGGTGCCCTGTTCTCATACAATGAATAAAGCAAAATTAAAATCTTCCTCTGATTTTGGATTGGAGGCAAAATACTAATTCCCAATGCTGTAATTCTTCATTTAAACATGCACACACAAACACACACACACAAACACAGAGAGAGAGAGATAGAGAGAGAGAGAGAGAGACACAGAGAGAGAGAGAGACAGAGAGACAGAGAGAGAGAGAGAGAGAGACAGAGACAGAGACAGAGACAGAGACAGAGAGACAGAGAGGTGGAAATGAGAAGAAAAAGCCACCCCACCCCACCCACCCCAAAATGCTGAATTTATGCTAGTTGAAATGTGCAAGTAGTCCTTGGGTTTCAATGGCAATTCTGACCAGTGTTGCTATCACTAAGTAATGTGACCACAAAGTGTGACATCATGTGATCACAGTACTTAGTAATCACTAAGCAGCCCCAGTTGCCACTTTAATCCCAAAACACTCAGGTCACTAAAAGGCAGAAGTCCCAGGTAAGGAATGCAGAATTGCCATGGGGAAGATTAGGGAGATGTGTGTGTGTGTGTCCTGTTTCAGGTTTTAGACTTATACAGTTGCTAAGTGATGAAAGCAATTTACTCAAGGCTAAGCAAATTACAGCAGGCAAGGGAAGGAATGTAAATCAAAAAGACTCTGGAGAAGAAAGCTTGATTGGGTAGTTTCCCTTTCAGTAAGAACATGCAGAAGAGAAGTCAAATTCAGAAAGCCAAGTCAGATTTGTTAGCCAGTCTAAGGTCAGAGTTTCACAAGCAGGATTCACAGGGATGGCACACCAGAGCATTGTTTACAATTGAGAAACAGGATCAGGTCTGTCTCTTAAACCAAGCTCTAAGACAGGGGTCTTCAAACTTGGCCCTTTTATGACTTGTGGACTTCAACTTCCAGAATTCCTCAGCCAGGCTGAGGAATTCTGGGAGTTCAAATCCACAAATCATAAAAGGGCCAAGTTTGAAGACCCCTGCTCTAAGAAGTTAGTCTTTTGATTGGCAAGGAGCCTCACTGAGCCTTTTTGCTCTCCTCTCTGCTCTATTTGCAGAGCCTGAAGCTTTAGAGGCTACACCACATCATCTGGTTACTTCAGCTGTTCTGATGATACCTGTGTTTGCTCAGTCTCAGGTGATTTCTGGCTTGGTGTCTCCCAAAGCTGATATTTCACTGATTCAACTGGAGAACCTTCTTCAGAGTCTAAAACCTGGACCGTGAGACTGCGAGTCCCGGTGGCTGCATGGGGTGGGGTGGGGACTGTTATGGACAAGAGAAAAACTGGGAGCAAATTAGAATTACTTGCAATCTTTGCTGCCAGCTTCCCCCATTGACTTTGCTTGTGGCAGGCAGGTAGCGAATGAGTAAATGGTGATCATGTGACCACAGTTCTCTGTGACATTGTCAATATTAACTGGTCACCTGAGTACTTGGATTACAATCATATGACCATGGGGATGTTGAAATGATCAGAATCTCAAACACTGGTTTAACATTCATTTTTTCAGTACGATCATAATTTTGAATGGTCACTGCACAATGAATGTAAGCCGAGAAGTACCTGGTAGCCATTTTGCTTCCTTGGTGATATTCTGCTATTGCGTGTTCCTCAATTTACATACATAAGTACATCTATGTAGTATGTACTACTAAGAGTCTTGTGCCTGTTTGATACTTTATAATCTTCAATTGAGTGAAACAATGCATCAGTTTTTGAATCAACATTCTTCAACTATGCTAACTTATAGAATGTGTCCAAAATAAAACACTCGTGATTCCTGCGGGATTGAAATTTGGCAACATTGTGGCTGCTTCAGGGTCACCATGTCTTCCAATTACACTTCCTACAAAATCCACAGGTTGTACGAGGGAAGATGGGAGGGGCATATCCTCACCCTCTTTCCCATCTCCCTGTCCTGTACACCCAATTGGCTGATAGCAAGTCCCAATGTGGGCGAGCATCTATTGGCTGCTTTGGAACTGAGGCTGAAATTTGAAATCTCTTAATGGCGGTTGCTGATGAGGGAAGAATGAGGGAGTGGATGCCTCATTCTTGGATGCCTGCTGGCAAGGTAGAGTTGACTAGGGGCAATGCATGAGCCCTCTCCCTTCCTGGAGGGAAAGGCCCTTGGGGACACTCCAGAATGTGGAGCAGGGGTGTAGTTCTCCTTGCAATCTGCCATTCCCTTTGTTACCCTCCCATCAGCAAAGTGGCAAGCAGTTCCACAAGTCAAGGAAAAAAAGAGAGAGGAGCAAGCTTCACAAGGGCTCTTCTGAGGGGAGGGGAAATGGTGGAAGCCTATATTATATGTGTAAAGAATAACCCAATTCTGCACTGGAGTTGGTAATACATTTTGAGTGCACTAAAATCTCAGAGAGCTAGAGTAAATATTTCAGTGTTCCTAAGGAAGCTTTCTTGCACTCTTATATTACATCTATAACATGAGTTCTGGTGAATTTGCATTGGAAGAATACCTTCAATTGTGACATGTCTTGGCAAGGTATGTTTGTGTCTCTGCGGGTTGCTGTGTGTTTGGATATATTCAGTTGCAGATACCAAGAGATCTTTAAATCCATACAACTATATGCTAAATATTAAAACAGTAGTTTTACAAATCTTGTTAATATCAGTTCAATACCCATACCAAATCTCTCTATTGTTTTTATATAGCTTATCAATACAAATGAAGTTTACCAGAATTATTAGAAATTCTTGATGGAAAAGGGCTGCATAAATTATTCAACCATTTCAGTAATCTCCTCAAGGAAAGGACAGCTTTGATAAAATACAGGTGATTAAATTTAATTCTCTTGTTCATTCAGCTGAAGTTCACAGCCTGCATCTCTTAGCTGAAACCCAATCCAAGGACAAACATTAAAAAGATAATATTTTAGTAGCCTGACACCTATTGACTACCAAGGAAATGAATAATATCAATTTAAAAATAACAAATATTAGGGGCACAATCCAAACAGTTTAATTAATTTGTGATTTGTTAGATGTTAGTTCCTCCATAGAGGATTTCATGAAAAAGCAGCTAGATTTACCAGGAAATTTAAAAGCATATCATTAAAGGTTTGTACTATTCAGAATTGAAGGTTAAAAACAATCTTATCTTATTCTTCCAGGAGGGAGGGAGGGAGGGAGGGAGGGAGGAAGGAAGGAAGGAAGGAAGGAAGGAAAATGTGCACCATACCCCACACCAAAAAATATTTTTCTTTTTCTTCCTGAACATGTTTATTTTTTATGAAAAATAACAAATAAAAACACATATAAAATCAGCCAAAAGAAGAGCAACTTACAAGCAGGATCAATATTTTTTCTCAGTTATGCTATTCTAACATTAGAGACTAAATGAAACAATTAAAAAAAATCTATTGAAAATAATAGCCAACAAGAGCAATGAAAATTGTCAACAAAGTATTGACAAGAATTGATATTGAAATAGCATAATGGTGTTATATAAATCATTTGTGCAACCACATCTGGAATATTGTATGTAAATTCTGGTTGTTCTTCAAATATATATAAGACACTTCCAATATATAAGACACTTCCACTTCAAATATATATAAGACACTTCCAAGTGCCAAGACACTTCCAATTTTACATGGGAGAAAACCCGAATAACCAAAGACCTACATATATATATATATATATATATATATATATATATATATATATATATATATATATATCAAAAGATAAAGACGAGCACCAGGAGGTAAAACAATTAAATGTTTAATAAATAGATAAACCTAGCTTTCGATGGCTGTATTGCTGCCATCAAGGGTGTTAAACCAGAGGGTGGGGGAGCTCGTTTATACTCGTTTATACGAGCTCCCCCACCCTCTGGCTTTTAACACCCTGACGATGATGGCAGCAATACAGCCATCAAAAGCTAGGTTATCTATTTATTAAACATTTAATTGTTTTATCTCCTGGTGCTCGTCTTTATCTTTTGAATATGTATACACCCAGGAGACTACGTTCCTCAATTTTTAGGTTAATTTTTAATATATATATATATATATATATATATATATATATATATATATATATATATATAGAGAGAGAGAGAGAGAGAGAGAGAGAGAGAGAGAGAGAGAGAGAGAGCACTAGAGAAAATTCTAGGGAGGAAATTAAGATGATCAAGGAACTGGAACAAGGAAAGTTTTTTTGATATTTGGGACTTTTTTAGTCTAAAAAGCACGAGAGAATGAATGGTGTGAAATGAATGATGTGTGAAATGTGTGAAAATTTATGAATGGTGTAAAATGAATGGAATTATGTGAAAGGAAAAAAAACCAAAATTATGAATGGTATAAATAAAGTGGACAAGGAGAAGATATTTTTCCCTTTCTAAAATATTAAAACCAGAAATCATCCAATTAAAATGAACCCTGGAAGAATTAGCACAGTCAAAAATATATATTTTTCTACACATCACATAATTCAGCTTTGGAATTTACTACCACAAGGTTTGGTGCTGTCTCCCACTTTGGCTGGCCTCAAAGAAGAGTTGGACCAATTCATGGAAATCATGAGGATTATTGTTATTATCCTGAAGGCCTTCAGCTAGGCTTTCTTGAACAGTTGGATGTCCATTGTGAGAATAGACTGTTGGATAAGACAAGCCCAGGGGTCCAATCCAGCACTGTAATGCTTATATTCTTAATACCCAAATATCCTTATACAAACGACATTCAGGAAGGAAAATACCTGCTTTTGTTAATATAATAACTTTACTATTTTGTAACAATTGCTGTATTAATTGAACTTCTAAATCCTCTCTTTTCAATTAGTAAGTAGTTTTCTAATATCTGACAATTGTCAGCTCTGCTGCCATTAATAAATGACCTACCAGTGATTTATTGCTCAAAGAAGCATTTTGATCTATAAATAAGTATAGTAAACCTTTTGAAGGTGGCTAATAATGAAATTAATCTCCTGAAAAACTTTAAATGTGCAACCCTATTTCATTACCATTATATAAGTACTGATGATTCAGGTTCATTACAGCTCTCCAGTTTGTGTCTTTTATCACATAAGCAAATCTCAGCGGTGCATGCCTATTATGTATTTTTTCAAGAATTCTGTCAATCCATTTACAGTTTATTTTCAGAGTTATTTCAGAAGAATATGAGTTTAATATGCTATTAAACATTCCTTGCTACAAAAAATGGCAGCAAGTATTTGGCTGCTTCTTTCAGTACAGTAGAGTCCAATAGAATATGATTGACCAATTGTTATGGGTGGTATTCATGAATGAAAGGATCGCAGCTACTTTCTTTGAGCATTCAAAGTTTATTTTGCCTCTACTTCTAGGCATGTGAGTGGGGATGAAAATGGACTTTCTGCTGACCTTTGTTACCCAATCAAGGGCAAAGAGTCATATATGTATGTTCCCAACAGAAGCTGATTGCATAAACAAAGCTCAGCATTGGGCTTTTACATATCACCTCATTTCATGCAAATTCCCAGTTTTCAGAATGATAGTGAATGAGAAAAAATGTCTTCCCCAGAAAATTTAGCAAGCTTCATTCCATAAGAACCTGATTTTATGCAGCTTTATTGTAAGCAGGCATTCCTTCATCTCATCTTATTTATCCATCTAGGACAGTGTATTTCTGCTGCTATGATAACAAAGAAAATTGGCAGGCAGGCAGGCAGGCAGGCAGGCAGGCAGGCAGGCAGGCAGGCAGGAAGGAAGGAAGGAAGGAAGGAAGGAAGGAAGGAAGGAAGGAAGGAAGGAAGGAAGGAAGAACCAGGGTAGGATTATCTGTCCTCCCCTTCCAATTCTTCAACAAAGTCATATAGTCTTTAAGAAATAAGCAGTTTTAAATATAATAAATATTCCCGGGAATGTAGAGGGGCCAATTTTGCCTACCATTTTGCCATCCAGAAAAACCAAAAAACCCCACAGTGCTAATTCAAACAAAGGTATTTACTCCCCACAAAGAGAGAACTGCGAGGAATAAAATGCAGCCATTTCAAGAATGTGAATACTTAAAAAACTGATCTGGAAAATTTCAACTTCACCTATAAAAAGACCAGTTCTCAGAATTATGTCACACTTTAAGAATAGAACCTGGTGTGAGCAGTATAAATTAGAAACAGAAGTCTTGTTTATCAGAGTAATTTGGGTCAGAGAAAAGGTTCAATGCCTGCCTTATTATGCTTCCAGATTCAGCTCTCCATAGTTTTCCTCTTGGGAGGAAAACATAAATAAATTACTGCTTTTGAGAAAAAATCTTGCTCATAACACTGGGAAATGGAAGACTTTTCAGTATAGGCTCTCTGGAAGCAACAGAGAACTCCCACAATTATTTGCCATTTGCTACCTGGATAGGGCTGATTAAATTTGGATGAAAACATTTAGATCAATCTATGACATCATCCTTTGAGCTGGTGCAAATTCTGGAAAAAATTAAAATCCACTTCAAAAGAAGAAGGAAATCATACTACCCATACTTATACATCTATTATATTCAGTCTTCAGGTCATTGTGTGCATTTTTCTAACCAAGGGCAATAACAAAAAATGTATCTATGGAGTGGTTGCTAGGATTCTATGCATCTTGAAAGTAGCACTACTTCTCTTTTTATTTAAACACAACCTTGAAGCTGGAAGAATTCTTGCATGCGGCCTTTTTTCAAACCAAGTATTTCCTCCATACCTCTCCCCATAGTGTTTTATTCTTGAGGTGGCAAGATTAAGGAAGGCAGTTGGATAGACTTAAACTCTTTCAATTATTTATACATTCTTGAAAATCTTTCTAAATGGCCTGTAAGCTAAAAAGAGACATGGTGAAATTGACAATAATTATATTTTCTCCTTTGTCTTCATTTGCAGACTATTACCGGGGGGGGGGGGGGTTCTGAGTTTGCTTGTTGCAAATGGCTGCTTTCAAACAAATCCTTGAAAATTGCAATCTACTCTGAAACACAATGGCAACAAACATCCTGCTTACACAATCAGTTGGCCTGTTCCCAAGAGGGAGGAGGTGCTCAAAATTAGGTGATTTGCAGGATAAAATTAACAGTTTAACACTTGAATATTTTGGGGGACCCATTTCATATTTTAAAATCCACCTTTCCCACTCCTGAAAACAGACTGCTGGGAGAAAAGATTTTTACCCATCATCAGTACACAAATATTGAAAACAAAATAAAAGAAGTGATCTGTTATTATGAATCAAGTCCAACAAGGATAGGATATCTAAAAAGAATGCACCAGTTCATGAAAGAACATCATCCAGAATCATAAATAACAAAGGCTAGCAGAACACCACTGCATAATATGAAATAAAGTATTCATAGAAGCAGAATTGAAAGACATGCAAAGTTCTACCCAGGGCAAAGAAATCAAAGCCTTGCCAGAAGTAGCTCAGACTCCAGATGCAAAGCTGGGGGAGTCAACAATAGAGGAAACCAGCATAGTTACAGAACCTTTTTCATTCCCAAACCAGACATCTTGTCCTTTGCCTTCTCCTCAGCACAAAGCTCTCTAACCAAGAAAGAACTGAAACAAAAATAAGTGAACATCTAGAACAGCAGAAAAACAACAGAAAAGGCTGCCTACATTGAAGCTGCCTCCAAAGAAACAGCTAGTACAAGTGTTTCAAGATGCCAATACTATACTAAGAAATATAAACACCAGCTCACTGCAAGAAACAAACCAATGAATATATAGTAGACTTGAATACTTGGGATGTACCATCAATTACAAAAGGCCACACTGCTTAGATCCAAATATACAAAGCCAATACATTAGGACATCCTAAATTCTCGAGATCCTAGATTCTCAGTATGAATGAAGGCCAACACCAGCTAAATAATAGGCAGCTGTGTTTTCATATTGTTATGTAAAGTATAATAATTTGTCAATTAACTGCAGTATGAAGACTGCTTAATGAAAGTGGTTATGGGCTATAATCTACCAAGTTGCGATAGACCATAATCCAGTGGTGGGATTCAGCCAGTTCACACCACTTTGGCAGAACTGGTAGCTACTTTTTTGTTGCCCAGGCCCAGAATGGACTTCCAGAAGCAGGATCCACACAGAGATTCACATATTTGAATCCCACCACTGCCATAATCTATCAGATTGGTCTAGTGCAGATTGGTAAATAAATGTTTTTCAACTTCTCAGTCCATGGCTGAATGAATGCAATTGTCCAAAGGCAACTAGCTGGCTGAAGGAAAGACTAGAATTCACAGTCCACCAGCTTCTAATCCAGTGTCATTAACTACTATGCTATACTATCAGAAGAGCCGTGATTGGACATTGGTTAGAATGCAGTATTGCAGACTAACTCTGCCAACTGCCAGCAGTTTGATCCTGACTGGCTCAATGTTAACTCAGCCTTCCATACTTGCAAAGTGGGTAAAATGAGGACCCAGATTGTTGGGGACAATATCCCAACTCTGTAAACTGCAAGAGAGGGATGTAAAGTACTGTGAAGTGGTATATAAGTCTAAGTGCTATTGCTATACTGCTGCATTAACCACTGTCTCTCAAAGTTTAAATAATTCATGAGTGAGTCACTTGATTAAAGAGAAAGATTCTGAGAAATAGCAATAGCACTTATTTATTTATTTATTTATTTATTTATGAGACTTATATACCGCTTTAAGTGCAAGCACTGCCTAAGCGGTGTACACCAGTAAGCAATGTATATATATATTTACATTGCCCCCAACAATCTGGGTCCTCATTTTACCTACTCCGGAAGGATGGAAGGCTGAGTCAACCTTGAGCCGGTGAGATTTGAACTGCTGACCTGCTGAACACACTCAGCTAAAGTGGCCTGCAGTACTGCACTCTAACTGCTGCGCCACCTCGGCTCAGACTTATATACTTAGACTTATATACTGCTTCACAGTGCTTTACAGCCCTCTCTAAGAGATTTACAGAGTCGGCATATTTCCTCCAACAATCTGGGTCTTCAGTTTACTGACCTCAGAAGGATGGAAGGCTGAGTCAACTTTGAGTCACTGAGAATTGAACTGCCAAACTGCTGGCAGCCTGCAGTCAGCAGAAGCAGTCTGTAGTACTGCATTCTAACCACTGTGCCACCACGGCTCTTGCAGTTATGAATGAAATAAATAGGAAAAGTTAGATTTTATTTTTTTATAAACAAGGATGATATTTTTGCTGGAACAATAATACTGAATATTTGTGCTTGAACACAGACATACATAGCAAGAGAATAATTTCTGCATTCCTTGGGCAACAGGTACAAATTATATGTTTGGTCTGTCTAGTTCAGTGTTTCTCAACCTTGACAATTTTAAAGCATGTGGACTTTAGCTCCCAGAATTCCACATACCATAAAGGCAATCAACACCTGGGCAATCCCAGTCATTAGGTACACAGCTGGAATAGTGGACTGGACTCAAGCAGAACTAAAAGCAATGGATAGGCAGACCAGAAAAATAATGACAATGAATCATACCCTTCATCCACGCAGTGACATTGATAGATTTTATCTACCAAGGCAAATAGGTGGGCGTGGAATGCTACAAGTACATCAGATGGTTGAAGAAGAAAAAATGGCTTTGGAAGAATATCTGAAGAACAATGATGAAGATGCACTGAAATTAGTATATCAGGAAGGCTTACTAACTATTGGAGAGACCAAACTGGCCTACAAGAAAGACCAAATGAAGAACAGAAGAGAGGCATGGGAAGACAAAGCACTACATGGCCAATACATGAAAAAAAATAGCTGGGAAAGCAGATAATAATAAAACCTGGCAATGGCTAATAGCAGGAAAATTGAAGAAAGAGACCGAGGGACTAATTCTGGCTGCACAAGACCAAGCCTTAAGGACAAATGCATACAAAGTCAAAATTGAGAAGACAGCAACAGACAGTCAGTGCCGCCTATGCAAAGAAGCTGAAGAAACAGTGGACCACTTGGTAAGCTGTTGCAAGAAGATTGCACAAACTGATTACAAGCAGCGGCATGACAAAGTAGCACAATGGTGCATTGGAAGATCTGCAAAAAATATCATTTGCCTGTAAGCAAAAACTGGTGGGATCCTAAAATAGAGAAAGTCATAGAAAATGATAAAATTAAACTACTCTGGGACTTCAGAATTCAAACAGACAAGCACTTGCAACATAACACCCCAGACTTAACAATTGTCGATAAGAAAGACAAAAAAGTCTGGATAGTGGACGTGGCAGTGCCTGGAGACAGCAGAATAGAAGAGAAAGAACTGGAGAAGATAACAAAATACCAAGACCTACAAATAGAAATAGAAAGACTGTGGCAAAAGCAAGCAAGGGTAGTACCAATAGTAATAGGCTCCTTGGCTGCAATCCCAAAACAACTGGAGCACCACTTGAACACCATTGGCATTGACAAATTCGCTATTAGTCAATTGCAAAAGGCGGCCTTATTAGGAACTGCTTCCATCCTGCGACGATATCTGTAATACCATCAAACATCCACATCTGCCTATCCCAGGTCCTGGGTAAGGACTCGATAGGTAGACAAAATGCCAAATCCCGTCTGAACATCTGGCTGACTGTGCGATGATCCATAATAATAATAATAATAATAATAATAATAATAATAATAATAATAATAATAATAATAATAATAATTCTTTCCAGGTTATGGTTAAAATAACTGAATGATGCAGTCCTAGGATTGCAATCCATAGTCTTGGTTCTATAGATGTCACATGATACACCTGCTTATGTAAAGCAGTTTCTTCACCTCACTCAAGAAAAGCATTTTATATATTCATTTCTTAATCTAATACAGGTAATCCTTGACTTATAACAGTTCACTTACTGACAATTCAAAGTTACAATGGCACTGGAAAAAGTGACTTATCACTATTTTTTACACTTACGACCATTGCAGTACCCCCCCTGTGGTCATGTGATCAACATTTGGAACACTTGGCAACTAGTTCACATTTATGACGGTTGCAGTGTTCTGTGGTCATGTGAACACGTTTTGTGACCTTCTGACAAGCAAAGTCAACGGGGAAACTAGATTCACTTAACAACTGTGTTACAAATGTAACAACTGCAGTGATTCACAACAACTATAACCAGAAAGGTCATAAGTTAAGCAAAATTAACTTAAATGTCTCACTTAGCAACAGAAACTTTGGGCTCAATTGTGGTCATAAGTCAAAGACTCCCTGTACTTTGTTTGGTATCAGAGGATATGTGGTAAAGTCCATCCTAACCTATAGATGTGTGTCTCCCATGCATATGGAAATACTGTATGGTGAATAGATCTATGTATCTGTGCTCTCTTCACATGAAAAGCAAAGGCTGCAGCTAAGAAACAAAGAATGGCAGTTTTAGTTCATTTGTGTACCTGAAAAGATCAAGAATAGTGATTTCTACTTAGAATAGTATTAGATTATCTTTATAACTATTGTTCTGTATACTTATTAAATATTTATTTGTTCAAGTAATTTGATCATTTGCATTTGGTTAAATAGAAATGTATGCTTTCCATGTTAGGAAATAATGTTAAGGTGGAATGTTAGATTAGAAACAGAATTATGCCAGTAAAATTGTTCCCCTGAGACCATTCACCATTTATGTCAGTGTTCAATAAGATGTAATATTATTCTCAAGATGATATGGTTTAGTTGCTTAGCAACAGATTCTACATATGTGACAAAGTCCTTGGCTAATTTGGATGTGGGTTAAAAAATCTTATTAGCAACTACACATAAGTAGTTGTGTTATTATTTGAGACCAAGTGGGATGTAATAATATTTATAATCTTTTGCCACTTGTGCATATGATATGGAGTTGGTAAAAGATTTTAAAAGTCCTGACACCCAAGAGGCCCATTGATTTTTAAAGGGGCAACACAAACTCAATGTGAAGATGACACAATGACACAGCTTAAAGACATAATATAGGTCTCTTCCATTTATCAGGATGGAAAATCAAAATTCCAGCTGGAAGAATACCCAGTATGGAATGAAAGTATTATACTAAAGAAATAATATGAAACAGATGGAATTTCTTCTGCAACATCTGGATTCTTCTTATATAAGTAGTAATATTGCATAATATCTAGAAGACCACAGATTGGTTATATTATGATAGTGCAAGGCTGAAAATTTATTCCGTCCTTCTAAGCTTTCTTGTTCCATTCAGTTGAACAAATTGCATCAAATCAATTTATTCAATCAAAACAAGATTGTGCTTTTAATGTTTTTAAATGGAGATTACTGTTTTGGCAAAATAAAGATGTGCAGGATACTTTCTCTTATATCAGCTACATCTAGTCAATTTCATAACAAATGTTCTCCATGTAATTTGAGCAACATATATAGCCAGCTAAGAAGGTTGCAATTTAACAGAAAGACAACACCCACAATTCTTTTCTACATCACAACAATAAAAAAGTTCAAAACTATAAAATAATTCTAAAGCAAAGCATTGTTAATAGAGAATAAATTGTTTCCATGTTAGGTTGAACTTGCATATGATATTTGAAAATCCATTAGATCTTCATCATGGTTTTCTATCAAAGGCAAATATAAGAACAGTAATGCTTATAGTAAGATTGGGGAAAGGTAATTAATCTTATAATCCTGTTGACTATTAGTAGGCTATTGTGGGAATAATGCACAGCAAATCCCGTAGGCTATTAATTCCATTAGGCCAATTGTTTCATAATACTTTTCTCAAAGACATTTTGAAATATATGATCCCTGTGTATTTCAAAAAGAGTAGAAAAGCAAAATAATCTAGTTCATTTCCTAAAACAGATTTTTAGAATGAAGTATAGCAATGAAGCTCAGGGAGAAGAAAGAAAATAAAAATAACAAAAAGAAGAAGTGGTCACTGGGCCCATTATCTGCTACCCATGTTTAGTAGTCACCTGGGATTCAATAAATGTTCAGACTTTGATTCTTGTGGCTTGCATCTAGTTGGCATTCTCTTTGGTGAGAGAGGTTTATTCCCACAAACTCAAAACTTTGAATATGTATTCTATCAGGATTGGACAATCTATGAAATTTGCTGTTGCACTGGGAAGACTTTCCATTTTTGGAAGCAAGAATGTGGACATGATTGGAAAAACCTGTTGTTTTCAACTTTACTACTTGCAGATTATGATATCAAGCACGAAGAAGAGGGAGAATTATAAATTCCTTCTCTCTGGAGGGAATAATGTTAATCTCTTTAGAAAAAAATTGCAAAAAGATTTCTCCTATAAAAAAAATCATGATAATTATAGATTGATGCTTAAACCCTGCTCTTTCTCAAGTGCATGATAGCAGAATCAGATTATTTTGGAAGAAGCTGGTTTTCTAGATTCACTTCAGTTATGATTTGGCCACTAAAGCTGTTTTATTATCTTGTGGGATGACCTTTGCTAGGAGAGGGAAAAAGAAGTGTCATCTTTCTAATTCTCCTTTATGTTTCAGTGGCTCTTGATACTATCAGCTGTACTATTGCTTAAAAGGTCATCTGTACTGCACATTTATTTATTCAACCGATTTGTATCACTGCCTATCTCACAATAAAAATAGCTTAAGAACTAAATGAAATACAGACACTATTAAAAAAAAATAAGATACACAGCAGCCAGTGTCATAAACAAATTGTAACATGACCAAGAGGCAGCCTCTGATATACAGTCGGGTTTTGGGCACAAGTATAAACTCAAGTGGAGAAAAGCCAGCTAGATTGGAGCTGGTCTGACCTCTGGAGGGATGATGTTCCAGAGAGCAGGAATAGAAGCATAAAAGCCATCCTTCTAGGCCCTACCAGCTGACATTCTTTAGCTAATGGGAACCAGAGCATTCTCCTCCTGCCAAATTAGATAGAACATTACCCAATCCCAAGCCATGAAGGGGCTCTAAAGAATATGCTTTTGAATTCCAGCACAAACCAGTAGCCAGTCCAACTCACACAGAAGGGTGTTTCATGTATCAAATGACATCACTGACTACCTGCAGTAATGCATTCTGCATCAGCTGAAGCTTCCAAATGCATTGCCATAGTTCAGTCTGGAGATCACCAGACCATGAGTGACTAAGAGTTGCTGGAAAACAACCATCCCAATCAGGAAGAGACGTCAAACAGGAAATTAGTCTGCAGTCATTACCTAAGCACAAGACGGCAAGGTTCTATCTATCTATCTACTGTATCTATCTATCTATCTATCTATCTATCTATCTATCTATCTATCTATCTATCTATCTATCTAATCTCCTAACATTTTAATTTCATGTCCCCATAAACTATGGGAGCAGGTCTTCTCAGTGGTGGCTTTCAATCCTATTCTGGGAGACAAATTTCATTTTTCTATTGTCTTTTCAATATGAGGTAACCTCTCTTTTATTCTCTCAGACATTTTCATTTTAATCACTTCTTGTGTATTGCAATGAGACCATCTATGTAGTTGTCTTATTACTTTTCTCCCTGCTGTTTTAATTTCACTTCTTTATCTGCTTTTTCAACTTCTTTTAACTGATTATTTTTACTATGTTTAAACTGCTTTAGGATTTCTTCATGCTCTGGTTCTTGAATTGTTTAGATACATAATTTTAAAAAAATATGATATTAATTGTAGGATGCTTTGGGATTTTTTTTGGTTGAAATGAAGCTTATCTATTTCCAACTCAATATCTAAAATATTTATCAAATAATTCAACTTTTTCATACATCCTAATTGCAATCTATGCGAACAAAAAAAGAGAGAAAAGATTATTCTACAATATTTTAAACACCAAAAGAGAATCTAGTTTGCCTTGAATCACAACATAGCATTGGACAAAAATTTAGATGAGTATCAGAGGTACCTTTGGAAATTAGAAACTGGAAAACATTTTCCACTGAGGGTTCAGACAAACAAAGAACAGTTGGTACCAGAAAACAGATGCTGCCTATTTGACCAAATGATACTTTGTAGAATTATTGTTGGATTGAATGCTAAAATCTTCCTATTAACTCTCTGTGAAATTTATCTTATCAATAGGTTGAAAACTGAAGAATTAAAACTACAACATTCTTTCCCATTCTGTTATAAAAAGATCTCTGAAAATATTTACTTAAACACTGTTTCCTTTAGATGCATTCTCTGTAAAAATGTGCATGTCACTGTATATTAATCCATTTTCCTCTAAACTTATAAGAACTTTTTGAGAAGTGTCCTTTATAAAAGTATATTATATTATTATTAAACCCCAGGCAGCTCAGGGTTTTATGATCATTGGGTATAACTGAGTTCTGAAGAAATAGCTTTATCGCTTACAAAATGATAAAATTAAGAATTCCAGATTTTCCAGAAAATGCCATTTTGCAATTCTTATCTGACATATACTGATGGGACTGCTGTGTAAATCTTCAGCAGCAAATAGAAAAAATAGGAAAGGAAAATAAAGGAAAAAAGACCCCCAATATGACATCAACACTATTTAACCTGAATTAAGATCCTTTCCTTTTTTAAAAACTGGATAAATACCATTAAAATCAGTGAATAAACTACAAACCAACTGGCTGCCCAAAGTTTGCAAGTGGGCAAGAAATCAAATGTTGTAAAAGAAATATGTCTCATGATAGCAGAGTTCTAGCATTTTATATCCTTCCCAGGCAATTATAGTATACTGTAGACACCAAGACTTAAGAAGTCCAACTACTGAGTTGAGTCAAAGTGAGAGGAAGAATTAAGAAAATGAAAGTAGAATGCAAATACAGTGTAAGGTACTATTTTTATATTATTTTATACACAGAGAGAAAGAGAGAAGATAAACAGATGAGATAGATAGATAGAGATAGACAGACAGTCAGAGAGAGAGAGAGAAGAGAGAAGAGAGAAGAAAAAAGAGAGAAGAAAGAAGAGAGAGAGAACTAGAGTTCACAGAGAGTTATTGAGAAGGTTTAACTCTGATCCCCTTCCCCAACACAGACACAATTTTAACTGGAAGAGTCTCTGATACAGAATCCATAACATGTTCAAAATAATTCAAACACAAGCCTTTACAATATTGTCAGTGATTTCCAATATAATAACACATTTGTCCTTGGATGGAAAAATGAGTTCCAAGGCTGGCCCACAAAGCAGAACAGCCAGTAGATGGAACCAGAGCAAATCTAACTGGTGAAGCAACACTGGGAATATTCAAAATTTATGGACAGTGGTTGCTGTAAATGATGGAATAAAGTCAAGAAAAGCCCTACCATAAAGCGGAATTTACCGGTCCTTTGCAGGCAACATTATGAGGTGTAAGGGGAGGGATATATGAAGAGAAGAGGTAGTAACCAAATGGTGCAGAAACAGTTTTAAAATGTTGGCCGCAGTGGGAATAAGGATCCCCTTGGATCTGCACTTTTGAGAGGAAATGTATTATATTTTGGGGGGTGGGGGGAGCAAGGTTGCCATTCATTACATGTAGTCCATGACTTACAACTACAACTGAACCCAAAATTTCTGCTGCTAAGCGAGACAGTTGCTTGCAGTGAGTTTGCCCCATTTTACAACCTTTCTTGCCACATTTGTTAAGCGAATCCCTGAAGCTGTTAAGTTAGTAATGCAGCTGTTAAGTGAATTTGGCTTCCCCATTGGCTTTGATTGCCACAAGGTCGCAAAAGGTGATCCTATGACTCCCTGGGACACTGCATCTGTCATAAATACGAGTCAGTTGCCAAGCCCCCAGATTTTGATCATGTGCCCATGGGGATGCCGCACTTGGTTGTAAATGTGAAAAATGGGTATAAGTCAAGGACAACCTGCATTATTTAAAAAATTAAAGCACTACCCCCAATTGCTTTCAGGAGAAAAATGCAGCTACAATCCCATACCAACAATCCTAGGAGAGCTGAAATAATGCACCCTATCTCTACATACAGACCTATAAATATAGATTAATTCATCTCCTCTTATCTAAAACTACTGTAATATCAATAGGCCTTGTCACCCGTATGGAAATAATTTCACTGAGAAAATATTCATTCAACGTGTTAAATGTAAAACTTCAACTCATAAATTGAAGGGTTTTTTTTCCACTTTTCAATTTAAAAATTAAAAAGGAAACATGCTTTGAAGTCCTACAATACATTCAGATCAGGATTGCATAGGATTTTCAAATAATTCAAAATACTGAATTATTTTCCCAGCCAGAACATTTGCATTCTTTTCTCTAAGAGAAAGAAAAAGAAGAAAAGAAGAGAAAAGAGTCTTACTTATGGTTATGGATAAAACTATTCCAGGTCCCCCACGCGCCCTGTATAAAAGAGTAGTCATTCAACACAGCTGGGCTTTGCATAGTGCAAATTAATTTTTTTTCTTAAAAAATGTAGTCTGCATAAATCAAGCTTTCAGATTAAAGGATTTCATAGAATGAAGAGCGTATAAAATAAAAGTGTATAAAAAATAGAAGTGCAGGAAATCTTTCAGCATCATGAATGCTACATTTGAATTTGGATCAACTGAAAGAAAAATGTAAAAAAAATCACTGATTAAAGTTTGAGGATTAATCTATTTGATGTAGCTGTCATATTTTTCACATTTTTGGCAGAAAGAGGATTTAACTGCCACAAAAGCCTTTGTTCTGTTCCACTGAGATGAAAAAGAGACATGAATAAAGACTGGAGGCTTTGTTGTTTTCCTTCTCATCAGTTCTTCAATACTGTTTGTTTAAGCTCACTTGGAGTCAATCACACCCCAAATCAGGTAGCACTTTGCACAAAGGTTATTTCAATTAAATGCTGTAAAGAAATACAGTGCCAACTCTTGGTCAATATATGTATAAGAGCGAGAGTGGTTCCATAGGTGTGCTATGCTCAAACAGACCCATTTAAGAAACCTGCACAGTAATCAGATGTTTATTGACTTGCAAGGTCAATTGCTGTAGAGAAGGAAGTATTTTGATGGCATGCATAAAATGCACAATATGGTTCAAATGCCTATTGACCCCATAGTCAATATCAAATCATCCAAAAACTTCTGAATAAGAGTGGCATTACTCATAGGCCATTTTAGATGTAGGACATCATGGCTTTCTACCTTCTCTTGAATTTAATGATCCTCAGGAGATTCCTTCACTGTACAGCAATGTAAATGACTCAGAATGATAATAATCCATAACATTTGCATTTTGGATCTTCTCACTTCTGAATTCTTGCCTTCAAATCTAATCCTGACTTCATAATCTAAATTTGTAATATTGTTTAGTAGAACACAATTGAAACTCATCAGTGCTTAGAAACCCATAGGGTCTTGTGGGAGACTGCTAAAATTGTTCTACAGTATTCCTCTGGTCCAACAAGGAGGTGCTCTTCTCCAAACTTGTTTCAGCCAACCTATTCTAGAACTGAGTTACCCAGAAAAGAAGGGGGTAATTTTGTGGCTGGTTTAAACTTGTGTGTTAGAATTTCCTTGTGCCTTCAATAGGTTTTTTGTGTGTGGCTTTGACTCAGCTTTGATTCCTGGCAACTACATAAACAAGTATGTCAGGATAATGATTTAAAGGCTAACTACCTGATGTAATATAAGGTGGATGATGCAATGATAGGAATGACTGTATTTGTGTCTGTATCCCTTTAAGAGCCTGAGTATGTACATTATTCTTGGTGTATGATATTTGTAAATAGTGTATGATAAACCACCATTTAATACAAACCACTGTTTACTGTATTTACTTCTGAGTTATCTCAGTGCAATAAGACTTGCATGCTCTGACAATGTACATACTATTTCCTTGACAAGATTTCAGAAATGGCTTGCCATTGTGTTTTTCCTAAGACTGGGAGAAAATGAAAGCCCAAAAACACACAGCTAGCTTCCCTACCTAAAATGAGACTAGAACTCAGTCTCCAGTGTCCCTAAACCAACCTTGTTTCATTTTAATATTTTTCATAGTCAAACACCAGAGAAGTCTTTTTTTATATTTATAAATTCAATTTTCCAGTTGCCTATGACTTCTGGTTTTTCTCTTTCACATACTATACTTGTCTTAAATGTTAATGCTGTTTTCAGCCACTGAGCATGCTGTCATTCTCTGTCACTAAAAACTCATGACTGGTTTCAATTTCATCTCCTCACTGTCACTTGGTTTCATAACTGACGCCTCTAGTTGAAATTCTGACAGGAAGTTTATTTGGCCTTACAAAATTTTGTGAAATTGTTAGTTGTGACAAACAGGAACAGGTAGTATTAGCACACAACTGGTTCATGAATCAAGGAATTTATTTCCTCAAACGTTAATTGAGGAACATTAACCAGCACTTGGTGGTTTCAACTTCCAACACTATGAACTTTTTTTTTAATTTTCTTAAATCAGCCTATGAAGGGAAAAACCTGAACTTATTTTGTTTTATTCTGTTTACTAACTTCTATGCTGAGGAAGGAGGTTAGAATTTCGATCCTTTCTTTTAGACCCTTTCTTTGAAAAATCTTTTGGTCCAAGGGCCCAGCTCAGGAGAGAATAAAAGACATGTTTCAGTGGACATTTCCAACCATGTGATTATTTTATGAGGCTGTTTTATTTTTAACTATGCATGATGAAAAACAAATCAAGTGGAACTACAATCCTGGATTATTTATTATGATTTGATCTTGAACATATTCCAAACGCAGTTGGCTTGGAAAATTATCAAGTTTCTATTCTTTCTTTGACTTCAACATCAACAAAGAATTCACTTTTTGCCTTCATTCAAAAGAATTCACTACTTGATTCAGTTTCTCCTTGTCATAGAGTACCTCAAACACTTGTACAGCCTAAAACAAATCTTAGTATACTTATGCTACTTTTTCAAAATTGGAGTGGAAAATCTGAATGATTTGCTCAACACCCCCCCCCATCCCTCCCCAAATCTCAGAACCAGCATAGCCTTCAAAATCCCTGGTGAATCTTTTTCCAATTCAAAACCTTTTACCGAAATAGAACTATATCCCTGTCGTTATAGAGATATTCAGGAATAAAGGATATTCTCCTCTCTTGATCATGAACCTTTTTGACAAGCGCTCTCCTCATACTTCTTTTTGTCATATGGATCCTTATTTTACTTCCCTTTAACATTATAGTGAGAATTCACCTACAGCATTGACAAAAGCTCATTAAAATTATTTAACCACAAGGTAGATTTCCTGTCTGTCACTGAACTGTATCAGGTTTAAAATGATCACCGGAAAACTGATGTTTTTTTCTCTGACTTTACTAAGATTATATTCATACATGCAAGCCAAACTACTCCTTTTTTCTGTAAACCATAGAAAAGAAGTAAGAAATAGTAAATCAAGAAATAAAACCTTGGAAGAAGAAGAAAAATAGCCAAATTTACTGAATGCACCTCTTTGTATTATTGTATCCTTGTAAACTCTCACTTCGTTCCTACTGAAAATCTGATCAACTTCATCTAACTACAACTAGCCTCATCTTTTTCCTCTTGACCCATTGACTCTCTGAATATTTGTTTTGTGATTCAGTCCACATTTATTCTCACTATATAACATTAAAGACCTTTTTAGTTGAACAATCACTGTTGTGTTTAATCATTCATTTAACATCCATTCATTCTTGCCCCTATCTTTTCTGGTTGCATCGCATATATCTTTTAAATTTTGTGTTCCCCACTGTATTCAACTTACGTATGTTTCTCCTGACATACTGAATTTTCACCTTTGTGTGACTTAAGTAGTCAGAATTATACATAACCATTTTGGCATCATTCAAAAAATATCCATTCTTCAAATTATCCACATCCTACCTATTCTCTTTCCATTACTTCTCCACCCATTTTTTCTATCTTTAACAAATGCTTTATCAAGGTACACAAATTCATCTAGTTCCTCCAGTTTTTTCATAATTTATGTATAACTTGCAATATTTATTCCAGATTCCATCTCAAATTCGCTTACCTTTGATTCATTATTTCTCAGATCTACCGTATATTTTTTTCTTGCAACATGCAGTATGTTTTGCATTTACTGCAAACATCTAGATTCTCAGCCAACACTTTAATGTAAGAAAAAACAGGATACAAAATAAAACAGAAAAAATGAGAAAAGCATATTAATTACATAAGTCTTGGCCTAACAATGTAATTTTTATCAATCTTTCCACTATATCAATAAAGACCAAAATCAAAGAGGAAATATATATAATCAGTCAAACACTGTAAATCTGGGGTATGACTGTCTCTCTGTAGTAAAAGAATGAATGTGTTTGCTATATCCCTTTGCTTTCATATTTAGGTAGTTCTTCATATGATAATAAATTCAAAAATTTTTGGATATAAAAATTATATACACATTTGCAAATGTTATTAATGTTTCCCAAATAATATTAACAAATCTTTGGAAAGTAAACTAAAATGGAAAGATTGTAGGACAAGCTTACATTATATTCATAGTTATCTCTTCCATCATTTTAAACTTTCAGTGAACCTGACAGCCTTTTTTCAAAAATAAAGATTTGAAATGCATTTTGCTGAATTAATTTAATCTTAAAAGCATAAAAACACACTTAACATTTGTTAAAACTCTTAATCATTGATTTGTTAAAATGGTGTGTTTAGTAACCACACTCTTTTTATTGATTATTTGTTAACCAAACAAATGTGTGTGTTTGTTTTCTCTAGTACAAGAAACTGCATAAACATGAGGAAGCTGTGGTCTTAAAAATTTAATAAGAGAAAGAGAGGGAGGGAGGGAGGGAGGGAGGGAGAGAGAGGGTGGGAGAGAGAACAAATTGTGGCTCTATAAAAAAATAGACATGGCACATAAATATTTTGAATCAGGGCTGTTTTTAGGCCTAGGCAACCTTGGCAATCACCCAGAGTGCCAAATATTAAGGGGCAAAAACCAATAGAGCAAGTTGCACAACTGTCAGTTTATCAATGCTAAGAGCAATGTACACTCTGTGCACCAGCACACTCACTTCTGGGGTAAAAACAATTTTACAGAATTGCTGCTGTGTGACAACATTGGGGGCTGATGTAATTAACATGATTTATAATTCATAGTAAAAAGAGTGAAAATGTCTGAGAAAAAAAAATCTCTGGGGCTGAAAATCAAGAGTGTAAAGAAAAGAAAGAAAGAGAAAGAAAGAAAGAAAGAAAGAAAGAAAGAAAGAAAGAAAGAAAGAAAGAAAGAAAGAGGGAGGGAGGGAGGGAGGGAGGGAGGAAGGAAGGAAGGAAGGAAGGAAGGAAGGAAGGAAGGAAGGAAGGAAGGAAGGAAGGAAGGAAGGAAGGAAGGAATCTTTTTTGGAATTTGTAACAAAAGTGGGAGACAAGACAAACCATAGGAGGAACCAGAATATGATTGCCCCTAGGACACCAAAATGTCTAGAGTTGACACTGCCTGAATATCTTTTTAATCATCAACTATTTATTAGATAATTATGGCTGAAGTTTTTAATCAAGTTTTAAATTTGTCTTAGACCCTAATACACTTCCAACTAAATGCCAATCTCAAACACGGAAAGTGCTACAACCTTGAACATTGGTTTTCAATTCCATATTAGATTTGTTCCTGGCTTGATAATTTATTGCTTGATGAGATAGATAAATGTAATAGAGCTTACTGCAATAACCAATCATAATGCAATAACACTCATTCTATACTTTCAAGACAGGTCTTAAATACTTCATTACTACAGGATTCAGAGTTTAATAAAACAGATGAAGCAAAGTTTGGAAGGTTATGTTTGTTTGTTCCAATAGATACTCCACAAAGTTAATGATTGTTTGGGAGCCTTTTTAAGGAATATATTTTAAGATATCTTATTGCCTTTGATTGATGGAAAAAGAAGTGAAAAAATGATTGAGTATAGCAAGACAGACTATCCCAGAATTATATAAAGCTTTTATATCTACTAAATTGGAATTTAAGAACCTTTATATATGTTTGATAAAGAATAATCATTGAATTGAATTAAATAAAGATATTGGGAGTGAAAAAAATTTTGACCTCTTGACTAGAACAAGGAATATGAAATAAAATTGTTTCTATTATTAAGGATGTTTAAGAAAAAGTATACAGTGATTCTGATATAATCAATTAGAATTTTATTTTTAGACCTTGTCACACTAAGTCAAAAACTACTAAAGAAAAAAAAAGATAGTTAAAAAACAGCAATGCATTTTTTTCAAAATTGCACATAACCAACTGTCAATTTAATTGGACTTTTAACGCTTTGGTATTTTTTTTAAAAAAAACTATGCAATATTATCAAGCTTATATCTCTTCATAAATAGTCAAATTTGTTGTGCTTTGAGTGCAGGTGAATAATGCTTAAAATTACATATTCAAAACAATTAGACCTTTGCCTATGCAGATATTCAACAAATAGTCCGCATTCTCCTTCTTTTAGCTTCTTCTGATAATTTTTTTCTGTACACGTGCATCGTGTTTCTACACATCCATTTATGTCATATTAGAGCAGAGGTTCCCCAACTTTTTGGGCACCAGGGACCAGTTCCGTGGAGAGAGGTTTTTCCGTGGACCGGAGGGTGCATTGTTTTGTATGCTACCTGCATCCCGTGGATGGGGCTTTGCTTGTTTGTGCAGATGGGTTGCTGGCATGCCGTGGCCTGGTACTGGTCCACGGATGGGGGTTGGGGACCACTGATTTAGAGAACAGTTCTCCCAGTCCAGAAGACATGTATCATAGAATCTTCAACTATCATATTCCAGTGCAGTGCAGTATCTAACTGTCCCCATCTATGGATAACTACATCCATGTGGATGGACTAGTTGACATTAATTCATACTTTGTGACATTTCTACTTGTAAACCATATCTTCACTTTACCACAATCAATTCCATTCCATAGGATCAAATTACGTCCATCCAGATCTGTTACATTTTTTCATATATATATATATATATATATATAGGCTGTTTCAAAAGTTAGGCCCCATAGAATATGTAGAAAATTACATAAATTACATTAAATGTTTGAATTTGTAGCCATTTTTTCTATACATTTCCATACTCATTTGACACATGACCTTTGAGCATTCCAAAGCATAGCAACATTTTCTCTTAAATTATCACTGCTGCTCATCATCACCACCTTCCAATATTGTATTTAAACTTCTATGATCTTAGCATCCAGATCAGAGGCTGTTAGTTCACAAATTGTTTAAATCAGGGGTCCCCAAACTCCAGGCTGTGGACTGGTATTGGTCCATCACCTTTTAAGAACAAGGCTGCACAAGTGGCGGGTAAGCAAGCAAAACTTCATCTGAGCATGCATGGGATCAAGATCACGCGAAGTATTAATACCACTCTTCAATGCCTTGGTAAGGCCACACTTGGAATACTGCATCCAGTTTTGGTCACCATGATGTAAAAAAGATGTTGAGACTCTAGAAAGAGTACAGAGAAGAGCAACAAAGATGATTAGGGGACTGGAGATTAAAACATATAAGGAAAGGTTGATGGAATTGGGTATGTCTAGTTTAATGAAGAGAAGGATGAGGGGGGACATGATAGCAGTGTTCCAATATCTCAGGGGCTGCCACAAAGAAGAGGGAGTAAAGCTATTTTCCAAAGTGCCTGAAGGCAGGACAAGAAGCAACAGATGGAAACTAATCAAGGAGAGAAGCAACCTAGAACTAAGGAGAAACTTCCTGACAGTTAGAAAAATTAACCAGTGGAACAACTGCGTCCAGAAGCGGTGAATGCTTCAACACTGGAAGTTTTTAAGAAGAAACTGGACAGCCATTTGTCCAAAATGGTATAGGGTTACCTGCCTTAGCAGGGGGTTGGACTTGATGACCTCCAAGTTCCATTATTATTACTATTATTATTATCGATAATCGCACAGTCAGCCAGATGTTCAGACTGGATTTGGCATTTTGTCTACCTATCGAGTCCTTACCCAGGACCTGGGATAGGCAGATGTGGATGTTTGATGGTATTACAGATATCGTCGCAGGATGGAAGCAGTTCCTAGTAAGGCCGCCTTTTGCAATTGACTAATAGCGAAGTTGTCAATGCCAATGGTGTTCAAATGGTGCTCCAGTTGTTTTGGGATTGCACCCAAGGAGCCTATTACTATTGGTACTACCCTTGCTTGCTTTTGCCACAATCTTTCTATTTCTATTTGTAGGTCTTTGTATTTTGTGATCTTCTCCAGTTCTTTCTCGTCTATTCTACTGTCTCCAGGCACTGCCACGTCCACTATCCAAACTTTTTTGTCTTTCTTATCGACAATTGTTAAGTCTGGGGTGTTATGTTGCAGGTGCTTGTCTGTTTGAATTCTGAAGTCCCAGAGCAGTTTAATTTTATCATTTTCTACGACTTTCTCTATTTTATGATCCCACCAGTTTTTGCTTACAGGCAAATGATATTTTTTGCAGATCTTCCAATGCACCATTGTTGCTACTTTGTCATGCTGCTGTTTGTAATCAGTTTGTGCAATCTTCTTGCAACAGCTTACCAAATGGTCCACTGTTTCTTCAGCTTCTTTGCATAAGCGGCACTTACTGTCTGTTGCTGTCTTCTCAATTTTGACTTTGTATGCATTTGTCCTTAAGGCTTGGTCTTGTGCAGCCAGAATTAGTCTCTCGGTCTCTTTCTTCAATTTTCCTGCTCTTAGCCATTGCCAGGTTTTATTATTATCTGCTTTCCCAGCTATTTTTTCATGTATTGGCCATGTAGTGCTTTGTCTTCCCATGCCTCTATTCTGTTCTTCATTTGGTCTTTCTTGTAGGCCAGTTTGGTTTCTCCAGTAGTTAGTAAGCCTTCCTGATATACTAATTTCAGTGCATCTTCATCATTGTTCTTCAGATATTCTTCCAAAGCTATTTTTTCTTCTTCAACCATCTGATGTACTTGTAGCATTCCACGCCCACCTATTTGCCTTGGTAGATAAAGTCTATCAATGTCACTGCGTGGATGAAGGGCATGATTCATTGTCATTATTTTTCTGGTCTGCCTATCCATTGCGTTTAGTTCTGCTTGAGTCCAGTCCACTATTCCAGCTGTGTACCTAATGACTGGGATTGCCCAGGTGTTGATTGCCTTTATGGTATTTCCTCCATTGAGTTTGGACTTTAAAATCTTCTTCACTCTCTTGATGTATTCACCTCTAATCTTTTTCTTGACTTCAGTGTGCTTGATGTTGTCAGCTTGAAGGATACCCAAGTATTTGTAAGTACTCTTCCTTATCCAGACTCTTAATGTTATTTTCGTGGGGCATCTTGATTCCTTCAGTTTTCATTATTTTTCCTTGTTTATTATTATTATTATTATTGATCATCGCACAGTCAGCCAGATGTTAAGACTGGATTTGGCATTTTGTCTACCTATCGAGTCCTTACCCAGGACCTGGGATATGCAATTGTGGATGTTTGATGGTATTACAGGTATCGTCGCAGGATGGAAGCAGTTCCTAGTAAGGCCGCCTTTTACAATTGACTAATAGCGAATTTGTCAATGCCAATGGTGTTCAAGTGGTGCTCCAGTTGTTTTGGGATTGCACCCAAGGAGCCTATCACGATTGGTACTACCCTTGCTTGCTTTTGCCACAGTCTTTCTATTTCTATTTGTAGGTCTTTGTATTTTGTTATCTTCTCCAGTTCTTTCTCTTCTATTCTGCTATCTCCAGGCACTGCCACGTCCACTATCCAGACTCTTTTGTCTTTCTTATCGACAATTGTTAAGTCTGGGGTGTTATGTTGCAGGTGCTTGTCTGTTTGAATTCTGAAGTCCCAGAGCAGTTTAATTTTATCATTTTCTAAGACTTTCTCTATTTTATGATCCCACCAGTTTTTGCTTACAGGCAAATGATATTTTTTGCAGATCTTCCAATGCACCATTGTTGCTACTTTGTCATGTCGCTGCTTGTAATCAGTCTGTGCAATCTTCTTGCAACAGCTTATCAAGTGGTCCACTGTTTCTTCAACTTCTTTGCATAGGCGGCACTTACTGTCTGTTGCTGTCTTCTCAATTTTGACTTTGTATGCATTTGTCCTT
This sequence comes from Crotalus tigris, assembly GCF_016545835.1. Classification (NCBI taxonomy): domain Eukaryota; kingdom Metazoa; phylum Chordata; class Lepidosauria; order Squamata; family Viperidae; genus Crotalus; species Crotalus tigris. Next base: position 18,884 of record NW_024097402.1, on the reverse strand, counting down.
AAGGCTTGGTCTTGTTCAGCCAGAATTAGTCCCTCGGTCTCTTTCTTCAATTTTCCTGCTCTTAGCCATTGCCAGGTTTTATTATTATCTGCTTTCCCAGCTATTTTTTTCATGTATTGGCCATGTAGTGCTTTGTCTTCCCGTGCCTCTATTCTGTTCTTCATTTGGTCTTTCTTGTAGGCCAGTTTGGTTTCTCCAGTAGTCAGTAAGCCTTCCTGATATACTAATATCAGTGCATCTTCATCATTGTTCTTCAGATATTCTTCCAAAGCCATTTTTTCTTCTTCAACCATCTGATGTATTTGTAGCATTCCACGCTCACCTATTTGCCTTGGTAGATAAAGTCTGTCAATGTCACTGTGTGGATGAAGGGCATGATTCATTGTCATTATTTTTCTGGTCTTCCTATCCATTGCTTTTAGTTCTGCTTGAGTCCAGTCCACTATTCCAGCTGTGTACCTAATGACTGGGATTGCCCAGGTGTTGATTGCCTTTATGGTATTTCCTCCATTGAGTTTGGACTTTAAGATCTTCTTCACTCTCTTGATGTATTCACCTCTAATCTTTTTCTTGACTTCAGTGTGCTTGATGTTGTCAGCTTGAAGGATACCAAAGTATTTGTAGTAATCTTTCTCATCCAGACTTTTAATGTTATTTTCGTGGGGCATCTTGATTCCTTCAGTTTTCACTTCTTTTCCTTGTTTGATAGTAAGTGTGGCACATTTGTCCAAGCCAAACTCCATAACAATATCTTGGCTATATATACAGACAGTGTTGAGCAGCGATTCTATTTCAGATGATGTTTTTCCATACAGCTTCAGATCATCCATGTAACGGAGATGGGATAGTCTGGTAGATGTTTTTGATGTTTGATAGCCATGTCCTGAGTTATTCAGTATTGTTGACAGAGGAAACAATGCAATAACAAATAGTAATGTTGACAATGAATCTCCTTGAAATATTCCTCTCTTGATATTAACCTCTCCCAGTCTCTCACCATTGATCTGCAACTGTGTCTTCCATTTTGCCATCGATCTTTGCACAAATTTTCTGATGTTTCTACTGACTCCTGTTATTTCTAGGCACTTGATTATCCAGTCATGTGGCAGATTGTCAAATGCTTTTTTATAGTCAATCCATGCCCCATTCAGGTTGGTCTTCCTTTTCTTGCAGTTTTCCAAGATCATTTTGTGTATTAGGAGTTGATCTTTTGTTCCTCTGCTATTGAGGCGGTTTCCTTTCTGCTCAAGTGGAAAGAGATTGTTTTCAACTAGATGCTGTTGTACTGCATCAGCTATCACACCAGTTAGTAATTTGAAATTGTTGGTAAGCAGGTAATTGGCCTGTAGTTGACTGGTATTGCCCCTTTTGCTGGATTTTTCATTATTAGGTAGGCTTTCCCAGTTGTTAGCCACTTTTCAATTTCTCCTCCTTGTAGTATATTTTTGAAAAGCTTGGCAATGAGTGGGTATATAACAGTTAGATGTTTCAACCAAAACCCATTGGTGCTGATCAATTTTTGATTTTCCTTGCTCTTTTTTCTATCATTTTTGTTGTTATTACTAGTTCTTTCATTTCAACTTCTGTTTTATTTGCATCCACCTCTTTTAACCAAGCCACATCCTTGTTGTATTTCTTTGGGTTATCCCATATCTGCTTCCAGAACTGCACTGTTTCTTCCTTGTCAGGTACTGACTGATTCCTTGCAGTTTCTCCATTGATGGATTGGTAGAAACGTTTCTGATTGGATTGAAATTGGAGGTTCTGCCTATAGTTTGCAATTCGAGCTTCATATCTACTGATTTTCCTGGCTATAGCTGTTATTTGTTGCTTTATTATTTCCAGTGCTTCCTTGATCTTCCTTGTTTCTAAGTGGTATTTCTTGATTAGGTATTCTTTGGTCTTCTTGTTCTTCAGCTTCTATTCTTTCATCTGTTCTAGCTTGCTTGCATGTCTAGTCTAACCTTCAATTTTTGTGGTGCACTGTTGTTTTTCTTCTTTGTTGATTTTGCACCCCAGGTATTCAGTTATAACTGCAGCTGTGCTGTACATTAGTTGGTTTGTTTCTTGCAGTGAATTGGTGCTTATACTTGCTATTGCAGTATTTGCATCTTTTAATGCTTGTGCTAGCTGTTTCTTTGGAACAAGCTTCAATGCAGGCAGCCTTATTCTGTTGTTTTTGTGCTGTTCTAGATGCTCAATTATTCTTTGTTTCAATTCTTTTATTTCTTTAGTTAGAGGGTTTTGTTCTTCCTGAGGAAGAGGTGCCTGGTTTCCAAATGAGAAATGTATATCTCTGTTGGATTCCTTCACTGCCAATTCCCCTTGGTTTGCCTCTACATTCTGAATTACTTCTGGTAAGGCTTTGATTTCTTTGCCCTGAGTAAACCTTTGCAGTTCGTCCAATTCTGTTTCTGTGAATACTTTATTTCGTATTATAAATCGGTGTTGATCTGCTAGTCTCTGTTCTGTTATTTCTGATTCTGGATGTTGTTCTTTCCAGAACTGGTGCATTCGTTTTAGATATCCTCTTCTTGTTGGACTTGATCTGTAGTAACAGATCATTATTTCTTTGTTTTCAATCACTGTGTATCTGTGACAGGTAGACACCTTTTCTTCCCGTAGTTCTGCAGCTGCTGGCCCTGGTTGCTCAGCCAACAATCCTGAGTCCTGTAACCCATTTTTCACTAGATATCCAGGAACTCCAATATCTAGCGCGAACCTTGTTAACCTGGGCGACATCCGAGCCGGTATGGCATTCTGATATTAAGAAGGCATTCTAGAATAGCTAGAAGAGATAAGAATGCCTTCTTAAATGAACAGTGCAAAGAAATAGAAGAAAACAACAGAATAGGGAGGATCAGAGATCTCTTCAAGAAAATGGGAGATATGAAGGGAACGTTTCATGCAAAAATGGGCATGATAAAGGATCAAAATGGCAGGGACCTAACAGAGGCAGAAGAAATTAAGAAGAGATGGCAAAACTACACAGAAGAACTATACAAGAATGAGCTTAATGTCCCAGATAACCACAATGAGATGGTCATTGACCTCGAACCAGACATCCTAGAATGTGAAGTGAAATGGGCCTTAGAAAAATTGAGCAACAACAAAGCTAGTGGAGGTGACAGTATTCCAGCTGAGCTATTCAAAATCTTAAAAGACGATGCAGTAAAAGTGCTACACTCAATTTGCCAGCAAATCTGGAAAACTCAACAGTGGCCACAGGATTGGAAAAGGTCAGTTTACATTCCAATTCCAAAGAAAGGCAATGCCAAAGCAATGCCAAAGAATGTTCAAACTATCGCACCATTGCACTCATTTCACATGCTAGTAAAGTTATGTTTAAAATCCTACAAGCTAGACTCCAGCAGTATGTGGATCGAGAACTACCAGAAGTACAGGCAGGATTTCGAAGAGGCAGAGGAACTAGAGATCAAATTGCCAACATACGCTGGATCATGGAGAAAGCTAGGGAGTTCCAGAAAAACATCTACTTCTGCTTCATTGACTATGCAAAAGCCTTTGATTGTGTGGATCACAACAAATTGTGGCAAGTTCTTAAAGAGATGGGAGTACCAGACCATCTCATTTGTCTCTTGAGAAACCTATATGCGGGTCAAGAAGCAACAGTGAGAACTGGACACGGAACCACTGATTGGTTCAAAATTGGAAAAGGAGTCCGGCAAGGCTGTATACTGTCACCCTGCCTATTTAACTTATATGCATAGCACATCATGAGAAAGGCAGGCTAGATGAATCAAAAGTTGGAATTAAGACTGCTGGGAGAAATATCAACAACCTAAGATATGCAGATGATACCACTCTAATGGCAGAAAGTGAAGAGGAACTAAAGAGCCTCTTGATGCTGGTGAAGAAGGAGAGTGCAAAAGTTGGCTTGAAACTCAACATTAAGAAAACCAAAATCATGGCATATGGCCCTCTCAATTCCTGGCAAATAGATGGGGAAGAAATGGAGGTAGTGACAGATTTTATCTTCCTGGGCTCCAAGATCACCTCAGACGGGGACTGCAGCCAAGAAATTAAAAGACGCTTGCTCCTGGGGAGAAAAGCTATGGCAAATCTAGACAGCATACTAAAAAGCAGAGACATCACCCTGCCAACAAAAGTGCGTATAGTCCAGGCCATGGTTTCCCCAGTTGCAATGTATGGCTGTGAAAGTTGGACCATAAGAAAGGCTGAGCGCAAAGAATTGAGGCCTTTGAACTATGGTGCTGGAGAAGACTCCTGCGAGTCCCTTGGACTGCAAGGCGTTCAAACCAGTCAGTCCTAGAGGAGATCAACCCTGACTGCTCTTTAGAAGGCCAGATCCTGAAGTTGAAACTCAAATACTTTGGCCACCTAATGAAAAGGAAGGACTCACTGGAGAAAAGCCTAATGCTGGGAAAGATTGAGGGCAATAGAAGAAGGGGATGACAGAGAATGAGATGGCTGGATGGAGTCACTGAAGCAGTAGGTGTGAACTTAAATGCACTCCAGAAAATGGTAGAGGACAGGAAGACCTGGAGGAACGTTGTCCATGGGGTCGCAATGGGTCGGAAATGACTTCGCAATTAACAACAACAATGGCATTCTGAAATTTATGTCTCACCATATTTTTTATGGGAGAGACACTCTTTGTCTGACTCCTCTGATGAGACCTGTCCAGTATGGTTGAACCTCTGGTATAGCTCTCATCTTCCTCAGAGTACACAAGCCCCACAATCACGTCAAGGTAGTGCCTCACTATTATTATTATTATTATTATTATTATTATTATTATTATGGATCATAATCACAAATGATGTTCCTCATTCCTTCAGTGTAGAAACATTGTCCCACAAAGCTTATGAATTTGTTGCCAGCCTTTTACTTTATCTGCTGGTATTATTATTATTATTATTATTATTATTATTATTATTATTATTATCGATCATCGCACAGTCAGCCAGATGTTCAGACTGGATTTGGCATTTTCTCTACTATCGAGTCCTTACCCAGGACCTGGGATAGGCAGATGTGGATGTTTGATGGTATTACAGATATCGTCGCAGGATGGAAGCAGTTCCTAGTAAGACCGCCTTTTGCAATTGACTAATAGCGAATTTGTCAATGCCAATGGTGTTCAAGTGGTGCTCCAGTTGTTTTGGGATTGCACCCAAGGAGCCTATTACTATTGGTACTACCCTTGCTTGCTTTTGCAGTCTTTCTATTTCTACTTGTAGGTCTTTGTGTTTTGTTATCTTCTCCAGTTCTTTCTCGCCTATTCTGTTGTCTCCAGACACTGCCACGTCCACTATCCAGACTTTTTTGTCTTCCTTATCGACAATTGTTATGTTGCAGGTGCTTATCTGTTTGAATTCTGAAGTCCCAGAGCAGTTTAATTTTATCATTTTTTATGACTTTCTCTATTTTATGATCCCACCAGTTTTTGCTTACAGGCAAATGATATTTTTGGCAGATCTTCCAATGCACCATTGTTGCTACTTTGTCATTATTGTTGTTGTTGTTGTTATTGTTGTTGTTGTTGTTGTTATTATTATTATTATTATTATTATTATTATTATTATTATTATTATTATTATTATCTAGGTTGTGCATGAAACCATCCCCCCTGGTCCATGGAAGATAATTTCTTCTGAAACTGGTCCCTGGTGCCAGAAATGTTTGGGCTTGCTGGTTTAAATGAAGTTTTGCAACTCCTCCACAGATCAACTGTTTGTATGTTTTTTGCTGATCAACTGACGAATGGACACAACTTGAGCCAGAGAGACATGGATGGGGTAGAACATTGAATTAATGATATTCTTGGAACTCTCTGATTTGAGATAGAACTCATTGATTCATTGTATTATCATCATTTTAAGGTCAACAGTACTGAAAAGGAAGGACTCTGTGTGTATGTGTGTTGAGTAACACAAGATTTTTAAAACTTTAAATTTAAAATTATTACAACATGTGGGGCTGTTCTATGTTCATATAAATGTTTGATTATAAACTTCGTTGTGTAGCTTTTGAGCATTAGCCATTCACTTCAGTTTTCTATGTTTATGCCTGTGTTGTGATAAAGGAAATGACATTAAACAGAATAACATAAAATGAGGCACCATTTGAAGACAAAATTGCATGTTTTCCCCTGTCTTAAGACATAAACTAAACAAATATGTAGATTTCCTAAAAGGAGAGAAATAAATTAGAGTGCCATTTTTTCCCATTGGGATAATGGATCATGCATGGATTTTTATCATTTTGTTCAAGAAATCTCTTTTGCAATTTACAAAATAAGCAGCATGTCTATTATTGGCATCATTACAAACTCTGGATGAATCACTGTGCTAGTTACAAAGATAATAAATTGTGACAGAAAACAATGAGAGGGGAAAAATAATCTTTAGTAGCCCGGCTTTTATTGTGCTCTCTTTGCTATATGCTGCACCTTGTGTCATTCCTAAGAGGGTAAAATGACAAACACACAGATACACTTTTGTATGGAAATTATGCATACAAAAGATTGTGTGTTTGTGTGTGTGTGTGTGTGTGTGTGTGTGCACGCGTGCGTGTGTTTCTGAGGAAAGAATGAGTAAAAGAAAACTCTCAAATGTTTTACTGAAAGATTTCTCTCTGGAAATTTAACTTCTGCTTTAATAAATATTTTAAATAAAGAAAGAAATGAGCGAAAGTGGTTATAATATAAGTAAGAAGAAAATGCTTTTTCCTCAGTGATTATTTGGACAAGCTACTAAATTGAGGGAGATTCCCTCCACCCTTGGCTCTGCCTGTACTTTCCTTCAATATCTATGTGGGAAGGGGGGGGGGGAAATCACTAAATGTGTTTAATAAGGTTGAAGCTATATTGATACATAAAAGGACCTTTTAAGCCCATATGCTGTTTAATTGAACAGCACGCTGATTATAATAAAAGCCAAAAATCATTAAGAATCCATTTTCCAGTAGTTTTCACTTAAAGGAATGACAGAGGCAATACAAAAATGAGACACCTGGTGTTTTTCACACAACTTTGGAGCTTTTACACGGTTTAGTTTTGTAATTGTTTCTTCCTACCCTCCATCTAAACTGAAGTCCGGATCACAATGATGGAGTAATTTCTTTTTCTTTTTTAATTGTTATTTGGGTTTTCTGCATGCAGCCAGCCTTCCATGGTTCCAAAGGATCCATAGAAAGAGATGGGGGCATTTTTAAAAGAATTAAAAGGAAAAAAAATAAAAGGTATTTTTGAATTTACTCAGTAATTTCCTTTGACATTTCCAACTGAAAGCTATGTACTAGCTAATGTAGTGAATGAAGAAATTCATAGAAAATATAGGTTTGTGTTTGAGTGTCTCTTTGTGGAATATTTTACAAAGAAGAAACTAATGGCATTTCCATCCCTCCCCCCCCCCAATTGTGGGCAAAGAATTTTTGTGAATAATTTCTCAGAATTCTCCTATAAGGGTGCAAGGTGTGATCAAGATGGGTTGAACTCTTAATCTCTGCATTATTTTTAAATTTCAAGATAGCCTGAATCTAGATGAAATAGAAAGAAAGAAGGAAGCATATATTCAGAAAAACAAAACAAACGCCCTTGTGTTCTAGTGATTGCTCTGCTGATATTTTTGTTATTTACAGGAAATATGGAAGATTTTAAAAAAGGCAAGTATACAGCGGTATTCAATTTAAAATCAGTAATTCTAGAATCTGGAAAAGCACTAAATACTTTGGGTTGTTTTTTTGTTTTTTAAGGAAAATGCCTTTCCAAATGTTTTGCCAATAAACTGTAGATTCATGAAATATGTGATATATCCTTACATATGATGTGCCCTTAAATAAGTTTCCTTTTGACCTGTGTACAGGTAGTACAATCATCCACTTAGTGACTATCAAAGTTATGACATGGCTCATTATGATCAGAATTTAACCGTTCACCCACCCACCCACTCACCCCTGCAGGCACAATGTTGCATTTTGAGTGCTCCACAACCAGCACATCTTTACGGCCATTTGCAATGTCCTACTGTGACTGTGTAGTCAAGGCCATGGTTTTCCCAGTTGCAATGTATGGCTGTGAAAGTTGGATCATAAGAAAGGCTGAGTGCAAAAGATTTGAGCCCTTTGAACTATGGTGCTGGAGAAGACTCCTGCAAGTCCCCTGGACTGCAAGGTGATCAAACTGGTCAGTCCTAGAGGAGATCAACCCTGACTGCTGTTTGGAAGGCTGGATCCTGAAGTTGAAACTCAAGTACTTTGGCCATCTAATGAGAAGGAAGGACTCACTGGAGAAGAGCCTAATACTGGGAAAGATTGAGGGCAATAGAAGAAGGGGACGACAGAGAATGAGGTGGCTGGATGGAGTCACTGAAACAGTAGGCATGAGCTTAAATGAACCCCAGAAGATGGTAGAAAACAGGAAGGCCTGGAGGAATGTTGTCCATGGGGTCGCAATGGGTCAGACATGAATTCGCAACTAACAACAACAACAACAACTGTGATTGTGATTTATAACCTTTTTTTTCTGGAAACCAGTCTTTACTTCCACTTTCTGGCAAAAAAAAAAGACATCCATTGCAGACAGTGGATTTGCTTAACCATTGCAGCATTTCCTTAACTGTGGAAAAAAAAGATTGTAAAATTGGGTTCAGTCAGGTGGTGATCTACTTAATGACTGGCATGACTTATGTTCATAATTCTAGGTTCAATTACAGTTGTTAAGTAAAGGACTATCTACAAAAAAAGCTTATTGGGACCAGGTGGAAATAGCTGGTAAATTATTAGCTTCTAAGCAAAAAAAAAAAAAAAAATCCAACAAAATGTCATTCCTAAAATCCAGTTAAGAATTTCAGGGGCAACATGCATAATGGTTTGAATCAATGAGCTCTAACTCCAATCACAAAGTCAAAGTAAATTGACTCTATTTTTATATTCAGCTTTATATTGCTAATTTATTACAATTAGATGTACAAAGTTAAGATTTTTTTTAATAAAATAGATTTTCTGAAAATTATTTTCTCCATTATTTTTTTAAAAAATAATTATACCAATAAATCAATTAAATTAAGTAAGAATCCTGGTTTTCTAAAAATTGGTATAAGGTATTTTACCTTCATAGAATAGAATAGAATAGAATAGAATAGAATAGAATAGAATAGAATAGAATAGAATAGAATAGAATAGAGGTCCTCAAGTCCAGCCCCTTGCTCAAGCAGGAGAACCTATACCATCTTAGACAGGTGAATGTCCAGTCTCTTCTTAAAAATATCCAGTGATGCAGCGCCAACGATTTCTGGAGGAAGCTGTTCCACTGGTTGATTGTCCTCACTGTCAGGAAGTTTCTCCTTAATTCCAAGTTGCTTCTCTCTTTGATCAGTTTCCAACCATTGTTTCTTATCCTTCCCTTTAGTGCTTTAGTGAACAACCTGGCCCCCTCTGCCTTGTGGCAACCCCTCAGATACTGGAATACTGCTATCATGTCTCCCCTATTTCTTCTTTTCTTTAGACTTGCCAAGCCCAAGTCCCATAGCCATTCTTCATATATTTTAATCTCCAGGCCTTTAATCATCTTAGTTCTCTTCTCTGAATTTTTTCCAAACTCTCAACACTTTATTTTTGATAAGGTAACCAAAATTGGCTACAGTATTTCAGGTGTGGTCTTACTAGGGTTTTATAAAGCTGTACTAATACTTCACGTGATCTTAATTTTATGCCTCTGTTTATACAACCCAGGATTGTATTAGCTTTTTTGGTTGCTGCTGCACACTGCTGGCTCATAGTCAAGTGATCATCCACTAGGACTCCAAGGTCCCTCTCACAGTTACTGTTTTTAAGCCAAATCTTGCCCAATCTGTATTTGTACCTTTGGTTTTTCCTGCCTAAATGTAAGACTTTGCTTTTCTCCACATTGAAACTTATTTTGATGGATAGGGCCCATTGTTCAAGTTTGTCAAGATCTGAGTTTGTCTTCTTGTGATGACTGACTTTAACACTGATGCTGTTTTGTACCAAGTTAGTATCTTTTCTTTTAATCATGGTTTTAAAACAATTATTTTTGAAGACAAGGGAAGATCCTGTGATGTAGACAAATTATCGTCCAATGGCTTTGCTAAATGTTGACAGCCAACTTACCTTCAAGATATCAAATAGTGAATCCTGCACAATATGACTTCCCTAGTGTCAAGTCTCTATGCATACTTAGTAAACAATCAGATATACTTTGCTTGGTCTCAAAAACAGGTTTTCCTATATGAATTTTGCAGTATTCCTTAGTTAAGTATTCCTTTTGGATGTATTACTTAGATTAAAATATGGTATTCTATTTACTATAACTCATCTATTAGGGTTATCACAAATTGATTTTATTTACACATAAGTGTGTGTGGAATGGGACAATTCAACATAGCCAACTTGGTGTGACAAGCCCACCACCACCTAGTCACCTCTGCCAACTTACCACTACCAAGTTGCCACAGGATAACTCCACACAATCAACTTACTATGGAGTCAACTTGTTGCAGATGGCTGGAGCAAGAGCTGGAGGGGGCAGAGTGTAGAGTTGCAGCAGGGATGCTAGGGCTTTTCCATTTTCATACCTTCCACCACCGCTGCACCACACCAAATTCCAGGTCATTTGGAGTTTGGCCTGTTTAGTAGTGGCAGCAGTGTTCAGGCCATTTGGTAGAGGAGCATGGGAGGAACAGGTGGCGGGGAGGCAATGGCGACTGGGCGCATCCCATTTTTACAACCCCACTCCTCCACCATTGCTGCCCCACTGAGCTCCAGACCATTCATAGTTTGGACTGTTCAGCAGAACCAGTGGTGGATAAAGCAGATGCAGGGAGGTAGTGACAGCTGGGCACATCCCATTTTCACAGTCTCCGCCAATCTCCTAGAGCTAAGCATGGCAGCAGTGGTGGTGACAGGGGGTGTGAAAATGGAATGCCCCTGGCCACAACCACTGCCACCAAACAACCTGAGCAATGCCACCAACACCAAATGGGCTGAACTCTGAATGGCCCAGAACTCAGTGTGGTGGCAGTGGAGGCAGTAAGGGGGTTGTGTGAAAATGGGATGTTCCCAGCAGTTGCTGCTCTGCACTCTGCCCACCCATCCACCTGGGTCTCCCTCCATCCACCTGTGGTGAGCTGTCCCCACGGCAAATTGCCTGTCTGGTGTTATTCCCCAACCTACGCAAATGCTGCTCACCCACTTACTTGCAAAGAAAACTCCTTCTCATTGAACAAGATAGGACATTGTAAGAAAAAAAGAAGCCTTTTATTTTGACACATCTTTTATGGCACAAACTCCAACCAGTCCTTTAGCTATTGAAATGAACAAGATCAGTCTCTGAGTTCTCAGGAGGAATGCTCAAGGTTCAAGTCACTCAAACACACAGGAATCTGACAAACCTGGTTAAATGTCCAAGAATCTTGATGCAAGAAATCCAACAACAGAAGCACAAAGTTGTAGCCTTTGGCAACCAGCACCTTCCACACCTTTCCTCTTTATAGTCCAGCCAGGGCGTAGCTTTTTACTGACTCTTACTTTGCCTATGGAGCTGCCCATCACTCTCCATTGTCTTGTTCATCTCTCCTCTCTGCACATCTGGGACTGGCCCCAGCTGTTCCTCCTTGTTGCTTAGTTCCAGCCCCCCAAACAGTTGTGTCTCTGCCTGAGTGCGAGTAGATGGGCCTGGTTCCACATCTGACTCGGAGTCCTCCTGCCCCTCAGAGCCTTCTGTAGATTCCAGTGGGAACTCAGGCACCTCCTTCTCTTCATCTGATTCCTCAGACTCAGCTGCTGGATCCGCTGATAGGTGAGGAATCACAACATGTGGAGTTGTCCTGCAGTGACTTGAAAGTGGTGAGTTGGCAGAGACAACTTGGCAGTGGCAAGCTGGCTTTGCCGAGCTGGCCACACCAAACTGTCCTAGACTAGGGGTGTCAAACTGGTGGCCCACGGGCCAGTTGTATCATGCAGAGGCCACATCCAACCCGGCTCAACAAAGGAAAAAAACATCATGATATATCACGTGACCCATGTCCTAGACCCAAGTATATAATGCAAAACTTGTTCAGTATGTTAATATTTTATATATTTTACTGGATTCTGAAATCATTGGCCTGTTTTATTAGACAATTTAAATTGGCTGGAGTAGATTGTACCAGTAATATTTTATATTTTAATGATTATTTAATTAAAATGTGTGTTTATAAATCAATATTTTGATACATTATCAGATTTGTTATAAATGCAATACATTTTATATACTTCCTGCTGAAAATAAATATTTTATGCTTTTCTTTTTTTTAAAAAAAAATGAGGTCTTATCTATTATTTGTATTTAAATATCTAAAAATTAGTATACCAAGTCTAGTTTTGTATAGATTAATATTTATAATTGTTTATCTTTAATTAATATTAATAGATGGTTAAAATACTAATGTTTGTGTGTGTATCTGTACTCACAGAGAGAGAGAGAGAGAGAGAGAAAGAGAGAGAGAGAGAGAGAGAGAGAAAGAGAGAGAGAGAGAGAGGGGAAGAAGAAGAAGAAGAAGAAGAAGAAGAAGAAGAAGAAGAAGAAGAAGAAGAAGAAGAAGAAGAAGAAGAAGAAGAAGAAGAAGAAGAAGAAGGAAGAAGAAGAAGAAGAAGAAGAAGAAGAAGAAGAAGAAGAAGAAGAAGAAGAAGAAGAAGAAGAAGAAGAAGAAGAAGAAGAAATGTAGTTAAAATAAATGTTATTTGCCAGACAGATTCATTCCCTTAGAGACAGTATGTCTTTTGATTAGATACATTCCCTTAGAGGGATTCTTTTTTATTTTTTAAACTTACTAATTCAAACAGATTGACATGTTGAGAAAGATCTTACAGGATCATCGCTCCCTTAGGTTTTCATTATCTAAATTGTGACTTTCATATGAAGATGGTATTTTAATTTTTCTTATTTTCAGCTTTGTTGCAGAGCTTCTATTTTGACTTCTATTTCTTCATGGAATTTTAATGAATTTTTTCTCAGAAAATTATTATTTTAACCCTTTGATATTTGGCAGAGGTGGGAAGGAAGTGAAATAGTTGATCCTAGTTCCTAAATTTAATGGAATAATTCTAGATGGAAATCTTCCGGAATGCCTGAGTAAAATAATGTATTTTTTGACTTGTTAGATATCTCAGAGAATATGTCATATTGGTTGGATTTTAACTTCTGTGTACTGGAACACTAGAATTATAGAGAAGACTGATTGAGGTTGATATAAAATTCATAAAATTCTTAATTGACATAAAACCCCTGGGTAGAAGATACAGTACATGCTCATTTGGAAAGTTCAATCAGTATTATGTTATTCTTTCTCTTTCTTTCTCTTTTTTTCTGCTCTACATATTTTTCTTTTATTCATTACTACTTTTATTTTTCTTATTTTTAGTTCTTATAGTTAATTAATGTTTTCCTCATGCAATATTAAAAAAAGAAGAAGAATTACAACAGGCATCATGGAGATAACTTATAGAATGAAATCATCAGTGGAGCTGTAAAATTTCTGGCAATTTTTAAGCAATGCAGGAAGTCTTTTCTCCTCTTTTTTTTTAATAAGAAAAAAGATAGTTAGGAAGAAGTGGAAGTGTGGTGGCACAGTGGTTAGAATGCAGTACTACAGGCTAACTCACTGCTTACTCCAGGAGTTTGATTCTGAACAGCTCAAGGTGGACTCAGCCTTCCATCCTTCCAAGATCGGTAAAATGAGGACCTAGATTGTTGGGGGCAATAGGCTGACTCTATAAACCGCTTGCAGAAGGCTGTAAAGCACTGTGAAGTGGTATATAAGTCTAAGGGCTATTGCTATTATCTGTAGCACTCTGTACATATATCTAGTTTGTGGCATGTATGTATGTATATGCTCATAAACTTTTATAAAATTGCATATGAAATTAAAAATCATTTACCCAAACATTAATGAAAATGTATTCTTGAATTTATTTTATTTTTATTTATTTTTTCGTTACAAAAACATTTTTATTTTTGTTACCAAAAACTGGAGCTATAAGATGCTGAACTATAAAATATGCAGTATCTCTTAATTTGTGTTTGTCTAAGAAAAGAAGGCAGGCAAAAAACAATACAAGGCACAAAATAGTCTTCTGGCCACGTACCAAAATTTTCAAAAGGTGGGGAAACTAAGTTGGGAAAAAAAAATCTTGGTCCTTAAAGAACATCCAGGCAATTGTTACCAGGAAATCTTTACAGGTAATATCATGAAATTAGCCAATATTCCTGAGAAGGAGATTCCATCTTTTAATGTGGTCAAGAATCTTATAAATGTGTTAGACTTACTTAGGCAGAAAGTACAACGTTTTCTCTCCCTTCTCCTTCTTATCAATACTTTTTATAGAAGGCTAAACAGTACGTAATTTGCTTATGGGAGTATTTTTTTTTTTTTTTTTTTGCTGGGCAGGGGTCATAAAACTAATGTAAATGGATTTACACGGTGAAGCAAATTAAACAAGGAGTTTTGAAAAGGCTCCTGCTGCCAGTCTCTCCACGAATAAAAAGCCATGTGTGTTTGTTTCTGTACCCCAGTTTTCTTTCAGAAAGTCTACCTCAGTGGGTTAGTGTTGTTGAAAGGCTGCAGTAACCTTTGCAGGAAGCTTTATATGCCTATTTAAGCCACCGTTCAATAAAAATATCCATTAGTCACTTGCATTTGCTACTTCACATGATGTCTGTGCTCTTTATGAGATGCCAAAGAGCCTCTGAAAGACTCCTTGACAGCAACGCCACAAGGAACACTGGGTTGCCTTATAATTAATCTCTCTACAAATTTCTTTCAGGATGGAGAAATTAATGATCATCACATTAATGGCTGCAACATGGAAATACATTGGGGAGAGGGACAGAGAAGTCTAAAATTCTACAATCTTAAATAAAGAAATAAGTATGAATAAATGCACAAACATGTATAAATGAAAACACACATGCACATGTACACCTTTGTGATGCTACACTACTGATATTTCCTGGCAGTCCACAAATGAATCAAGATCAACCCTCCTTGGCTTTCCTGGACAAAATCAGCCACATATTTTTGCTTGCGTGATTGTGTGTATGTGTGTATTTCTCTCCCTCACTAGCTCTCTTTATAGACATATACAGATACATTCATTTATGAATGTGATTGTTAATACAACCTATAACACTGGTGGCGAACCTATGGAACGCATGCCAGAGGTGGTACTCAGAGCCCTCTCTTTGGGCATGCATGCCATTGCCCCAGCCCCACCTCCCCTCATGGCCCCCTCCTCATCAGCCCCCCCAGGAGGAGAGTCACCCCCAGGCATGGCCCACACGGAGCAGCACAGCCAAGCATATGGCAGCAGGGACAAGACTCCACCCTCATGCCCCATCATGCGTAGATGATGCTGTGAAGCGCGGGCAGAGGGGATGACCGCTATGATGCTACTGGGCCGCCTGGGCGATTTGCTACGGTGGGCTGTGGAGGCGGTGTGTGGTCCTGCGGGTGGGTGGGGCGTGGACAGGGTGAGGGGACGGAGCAGGGGAAGGAGTGGGCGAGGTGGTTTTTGGGCACTTGGTCTCTAAACGGTTCGCCATCATTGACCTATAGTATGTCTCTGAATAATATTTTTAGTTTTTGAGGAAATCCGGCTGAGATTTTTATCTGAAAATGTTCCATTGGAATTAAAAATATCAGGAACCCAGTGAGAAAGGAATACCTCCTCAATCACCCTACAAAGAATGCAAGGGTGGTTACATAAACATCATCATATTTAATTAATTCGCCTTGAACAAGAAGAGGAGGGGAGATAGAAATTCAAATTTATTTCACTTTGATTCTCTTTTTGGCACAAAATGGGGGGAAAAGTAACCCGGTCAGATTTTTTATTGTACTGTGTGGCAATAAAATAGAATTTCATTAATTCTTGTGAATTTTGTTTCCTGATTGGTCCACCTTGAAGGACAAGTCCTTGGAGGCAGGTGGGTTGTGATCTTCTTCATTGACTGATTAGATTTATACTTTAGTATCGTTCCTAGATCTTGTTTTGTTCTTTTCCCAATTTACCGTGAGATCACTATTTATTTTTATTGTTATTTTTAACCCTAATATTATGTAGAGTTACTTTTGTGATCTACTACACATTTACTAAATATATAAATAAATATCACTACTGTTGCAGAATTTTGGTTTGAATTCATTAGAATAGAGCTGGAAGGGACCTTGGAGGTCTTCTAATCCAGCCCCCTGCTCAAGCAGGAGAACCTATACCATCTCAGACTCTTCTTAAAAATCTCCAGTGATGGAGTGCCCACAATTTCTGGAGGTAAGCTGTTCCACTAGTTAATTGTCCTCACTGTTAGGAACTTTCTCCTTAATTCCAGGTTGCTTCTCTCTTTGATCATTTTCCAACCATTGTTTCTTGTCCTGCCCTCTGGTGCTTTGGAGAATAACATGACCCCCTCTTCTTTGTGGCAGCCCCTCAAATACTGGAATACTGCTATCATGTCACCCCTATTTCTTCTTTTCTTTAGACTAGCCAAACCCAAGTCCTGCAACCATTCTTCATATGTTTTAGTCTCCAGGCCTTGGATCATCTTAGTTGTTCTTCTCTGAACTTTAAATTTCTGAACTTTAAATTTCATCTTTATCTGAAGATTCATATCCTTGAAACAGTTTTTGAGAGCTATTTTAAAATCCCCATCAGTGAAGCTTCCATTCACTTCTAATTCTCCTTAACAATATTTTTATGCAGTTTGGGGAATATGTTTAGCACATTAATTTATACTGTGTTGTGAATATATATGATAATCTTCTAGTTTATTCAGCCCCCCCCATGAAAAACCTAACTTAATTATTCTCAGAAAAAAAATCATTGTTTAATTTTCTCTCTAGAATCCAATTTATTGGCTCAAACATTTCTTTTCACAATGATTATTTCTTCTAGTTTACTTCTGCATTTGGATTTATAAGAAAAAGTCTCTATTTCTTTTCTTTTATGCTATTTTTCCTTTTTGGGGATGAGGTATGAGGAGATTTATTATTTTTTCCTCCTCTTCATTTCTGTTGCTGATATTCTCAGTGCTTTGAAATACACTCTTATGCTTTTCAAGGTTCTGAACATTATTCAAAAATGTAAGTCCTAACAAATTCATAGAATGTGACAACTGAAGACAAAAACATGTTATTTTTTAAAAAATAATCAGCACAGCCAAAATATTTGACCAATTCACTTTAATATTTATTGATTGATTTAAAACATGTACATGGCTGCCCAACTCAAAAAAAAATGTCAATCTGAGCAATGTCAAATCAAAAAATACAGGGAAAAAAAGCATGCACATAAAACAAAACAAAGTAATCACAACTAAAATAGATCATATCCTACCAAATGAGAATTCTATTCATCCTCACTTAAGCCTATCTTAATGTCTGTAGGATCGGGGCCAATGGGTATTTGTGGACAGGAGTTGCCATCAAGTAATGACATCTCCTGGGCCCTAAAAGGTGACATGTTTCAGAGAAGGGATTTGGAATGTATCCTTCCTGTTAAGAGTATGTAGGATGAGATATACGGAGAAGAGTGGTCACACTGGTAATACAATCCTATGTCATGCAGGGCTTTAGAGATGGTAACCAGCACCATGAATTGTACCCGACTTGCACCTGAAGGGAACCAGCACAGCTTCCAGAGTAGAGGTATTACATCATCACCCTGATGAATGCCCATAACTATTCACACTGCTGTATTCTAGGCCAACGGAAGATTCCCAGTAGTTTTCAAGAGCAGATCAATGTAGAGGACATTGCAATAAAACAGTCAGGAGATTGATTAAGGTCTTGCCTTGAACAGATCCCATCCATCTTGGAATGGGTAAAATTGTTACATAAGACAATGTTGTGAAAAGGCCCATAGCTGTCACCTGGTCTTTGAGCAGGAGCTATTCCTCTTGTTCTTCACAGTTACCATCTGGTTTTCAAGCAGGAACAACCCCCAAATTGTGCACTGAAGCTGAGACGGTGTAAAAATATGCCCAGAATATAAGATGAAAATTCTCCAATTTCAAGATACATGGGATCCAAAACCCATAACAACTCAGTCATGGTACAGTTAACTTTACCTCCTGTTCTTATCCAGATTTCAACACCTCCAAACAATAGGACTGAATATTAATAGATAAATTTAGTGGGCAGGGGCAGTATATAATTGAGTGTCATCATCATAAATAATAATATTTTCATTTTCTCAGAAGAGAATTCATGTCCTCCAATGTGTAGATTTGTGCTAGGTGAGAAAAATATGGATTTGTAGTAGTTTAGAATGTATGACATCTAGTTGAAGATCTTCTCCAAGTTCATTCAAATTCCCAAGATTCCTTTTCTGACAAATCAAAAAAGTAATTTTACAGAAGACCCTATTTTTCTTATAAGTCTTTACAAGCTTCCACTAAACCAGTAAAGAAAGACAACATGTCTGCTAAGTAATCCCTTTGGCCTTATCTGAGGCTTTCCTGATTCCCCCCATAATTTAATTCTTCATCCTGAGACTTCTCTGCACCTAAAGAAACTTGATATATATGGCACACCATACCATACCTCTACAACTAGAAATCAGTCTATTAATCACACATTGCTAAAAGTAAAGCATTAGTAACAAACAGTGGATTACTAAAACTTCCTTTCTTCCTTCACCTTAAATGGTATCATCATTAGGACCACTATCACCAGCACTGATTACTTATGATGTGTCCCTTGGGCGACTCCACAGATTCCTCCTCAGATGTCAGCTCAGAGGAGGTTGAGCCCATTCCTGGCACATCAGGAACTGGGTTGATTGATGCTCTGAACAGCCATCCAAAAGAGATTTGGAGGAGGCTTCAGCTGGGGAAAGTGCAG